>NC_086326.1:13210017-13529079 GCF_036172605.1 Pelobates fuscus | reverse complement strand
GTGGCAACCCTTACTAAACCAGAGCAGGATGAATCAATCAATAGGAAAACACATGCGTGTATGTTATCTTGCTTGCTGTTACTACTCCATTATAATAGGCTTAACATAACGCTCATGTAACATAGCATGTCACCTTCATGCCTATCAAGACCAGCTAACTATGTAGCATCATCCTGACTAGCCAAGCAGCCAGAACGTACACCTTATTAAGTTGCACCGCAGTTAATCTACTTATAATGTCTACCGTAATGTGTATGCTGCAGTCATTGCTTGCTACTCTGGTAGCTTACAGTTATATGTGTGTACCTAGCTTGTTTACTCATTTCCTTACTTTCATGCTATATCTGTGCCTAATCGTTATACCATTTTGACTTGTTCGGTCATACTATGAGCTGTACATTCTGATGAGTTTAAAGCTTCTGTTTGTATGCACTCTGCAGCAATATACTTACTACGTACTACTGAGAACTTGACTATGACCTTACTGAGCATAGATATCTATGATCCAACTCACTGCTATTATGCGGATCCTGTGAAATAAGTTTATGATCCTAGCCGGTTTCTTATTCCCATAACACTCGGGTACTTTACCTTTACTTTAATGAGCATACTCTTGATTCTCTTTTACTTTTGTGACCTACTATTAGACGTGTCTGCATAGCCTGTCTATATCCATACCTAAAAAATGTGCCGTTACTATAATGCCATTTATGTGAAATACCGTGATATTACTGTACTTACATATGCTGTTGTGGCATCGTAAGATATTCTGTTACCTCATGCACAACAAAAATAAAGAATTTAAAAAAAAACAAAAAAAAACTCACAGTATTGTGTACTCTGTATCAATATATCTCATCAGAAATAAAACGTACAGCGATGTATGGTATATGTGTATCACAGAGCTCCATGGCAATAAAACTTATTGTAATGCTCACTGTTTATGAGTGTATCAGAGAGCGCCACAGCAATAAACCTTACAGGAATGTGTAGTGTGTATGTATCACAGAGCTCCACAGAAGGAAGTCTCACGGTAATGTGTAATGTCTACCAAATAAATATACGGCTGACTGCCATTTTGGAAAGCAGAGATGTCCTATGAATTTGAGCAATATATGGAGTCACAGAAATGAATACTGTATTAGTATTGACGTGTAGAGCAGCAGTGTATTCATTTGACTTTATCTGAATATAGAATTTAATTCTGCTCTCAGATCTATGGTGATTGGATACAAAGTATCTGGAGTAGTAAAGGGGGAGTGATCACCAGGGTGATAACACCGGTTTCCATGGTTACCGCCCAAATGTAAATTTACTTAAATAATTCCGTATACAGCACTCTAAACGGAACGAAGGTAAATGGAATATTCGCATTACACATAGAACTGTTCTTCCAGCTTTGTTTGAATGATGTTTAATTTAATGTTTTGTAATTTTTGTCTTTTTTTTTCTTGTGTTTTTTTTATGTTTAATAGAAAGACATTACCGAGATCTGCAATCCTTTCATGCGTGCAATAAAAGACAGAACAAATGGAGTCTGAGCGCGACCTGGAGCCTCTGTCCTTGACGGATCATGTTTTACTTTGCCTTTATAATGTGTTTTGTGAGTCATGAACTCAAAGGATCAGTTAATGTATTGGATTTTCTTTACACAATCCTTCTTCAAAGCCAGGTAAAGAAACCTAAAAACAGGCACACAATACAATAAAAGGTAATTACTGTTTAAACGTTTATGGAATTCTGGGAGGGGGAAGAGGGGGGGAAAAAAAAAATCTTAATTTCGATGGGTGTTTAACCTTTCCAATCCCAGATTGGATAACACGTTACACAAACTAATTGTGATGTTTGGCTAACTTTACACAATACAGAGAGCGCACACCTAACGTCACACAATACAGAGAACGCACACCTAGAATACACAATACAGAGAGCGCACACCTAACGTCACACAATACAGAGTGCGCACACCTAGCGTCACGCAATACAGAGAGCGCACACCTAACGTCACACAATACAGAGAGCGCACACCTAACGTCACGCAATACAGAGAGCGCACACCTAACGTCACGCAATACAGAGAGTGCACACCTAGCGTCACACAATACAGAGAGCGCACACCTAGAATACGCAATACAGAGAGCGCACACCTAACGTCACGCAATACAGAGAGTGCACACCTAGCGTCACGCAATACAGAGAGTGCACACCTAACGTCACGCAATACAGAGAACGCACACCTAGAATACGCAATACAAAGAGCGCACACCTAACGTCACGCAATACAGAGTGCGCACACCTAGCGTCACACAATACAGAGTGCGCACACCTAGCGTCACGCAATACAGAGAGCGCACACCTAACGTCACACAATACAGAGAGCGCACACCTAACGTCACGCAATACAGAGAGCGCACACCTAACGTCACGCAATACAGAGAGTGCACACCTAGCGTCACACAATACAGAGAGCGCACACCTAGAATACGCAATACAGAGAGCGCACACCTAACGTCACGCAATACAGAGAGTGCACACCTAGCGTCACGCAATACAGAGAGTGCACACCTAACGTCACGCAATACAGAGAACGCACACCTACAATACGCAATACAAAGAGCGCACACCTAACGTCACGCAATACAGAGTGCGCACACCTAGCGTCACACAATACAGAGTGCGCACACCTAGAATACGCAATGCAGAGAGCGCACACCTAGCGTCACACAATACAGAGAGTGCACACCTAGCGTCACACAATACAGAGAGCGCACACCTAGCGTCACACAATACAGAGAGCGCACAACTAGAATACGCAATGCAGAGAGCGCACACCTAGCGTCACACAATACAGAGAGCGCACACCTAGCATCACACAATACAGAGTGCGCACACCTAGAATACGCAATGCAGAGAGCGCACACCTAGCGTCACACAATACAGTGAGCGCACACCTAGCATCATACAATACAGAGAGTGTACACCTAGCGTCACACAATACAGAGAACGCAACCTAGAGTCACGCAATACAGAGAGCGCACACCTAGCGTCACACAATACAGAGAGTGTACACCTAGCGTCACACAATACAGAGTGCGCACACCTAGCTTCACACAATACAGAGAGCGCACACCTAGCGTCACGCAATACAGAGAGTGTACACCTAGCGTCACACAATACAGAGAGTGTACACCTAGCGTCACACAATACAGAGTGCGCACACCTAGCGTCACGCAATACAGAGAGCGCACACCTAGTGTCACACAATACAGAGAGTGTACACCTAGCGTCACACAATACAGAGTGCGCACACCTAGCTTCACACAATACAGAGAGCGCACACCTAGCGTCACACAATACAGAGAGTGTACACCAAGCGTCACACAATACAGAGAGTGTACACCTAGCGTCACACAATACAGAGTGCGCACACCTAGCTTCACACAATACAGAGAGCGCACACCTAGCGTCACACAATACAGAGAATGTACACCAAGCGTTACACAATACAGAGAGTGTACACCTAGCGCCATGCAATACAGAGAGCGCACACCTAGCGTCACGCAATACAGAGAGTGCACACCTAGCGTCACACAATACAGAGAGCGCACACCTAGAATACGCAATACAGAGAGCGCACACCTAACGTCACGCAATACAGAGAGTGCACACCTAGCGTCACGCAATACAGAGAGTGCACACCTAGCGTCACGCAATACAGAGAGTGCACACCTAGCGTCACGCAATACAGAGAGTGCACACCTAGCGTCACGCAATACAGAGAGTGCACACCTAGCGTCACGCAATACAGAGAGCGCACACCTAGCGTCACGCAATACAGAGAGCGCACAACTTGCGTCACACAATACAGAGAGCGCACACCTAGCTTCACACAATACAGAGAGCGCACACCTAGCGTCACACAATACAGAGAGCGCACACCTAGCGTCACGCAATACAGAGAGCGCACACCTAACGTCACACAATACAGAGAGCGCACACCTAAGGTCACGCAATACAGAGAGCGCACACCTAGAGTCACACAATACAGAGAGCGCACACCTAGCTTCACACAATACAGAGAGCGCACACCTAGAGTCACACAATACAGAGAGCGCACACCTAGCGTCACACAATACAGAGAGCGCACACCTAGCGTCACACAATACAGAGAGCGCACACCTAGCGTCACACAATACAGAGAGGGAATTTAATAAGATATTTAGTTCCCCCTACCTAACACCATCACCCATACATTATTACCTCCCCTATACAGGGATACAGGGAGAGTGATGTCATGTCCTCTTAGTGCAACATCACACAACTGGAGGTTATTGTGGCCATAAAGTTGTAATTATTGTCAATCCATCACAACTCCTAGTATAACTTACTTTTATTTTGGAATTCAGAAAAGAAATGAAAAAAAAACAAAAACTGAAAAGAGGATGAAACTATTAAGCAGCAGCAACGTGCAATCGTGTCCTTTGCCCTAGAACTGTCAGCGTATTTCGGTATATTGGCGAATGTGGCATTAGAAAAATGCAAAGAGTGGGAGCCAAGTTGAAAGTGGTCCAAATGAGAATGACCTTTCATACTCTGAGTGGGTGAAGACAGCACACAGTAAATGTGGGAAAGGAAACGGATGGCTCGGACACTAATACCGAGGCTGACACATTCTGTTTATTCATTTTCGTATCAACTTATTTCTAGATTTCTATGTACGTGGCTAATATTTGGAGGCGGAATGAAGCTACGTTCCTCAATATATTTTTCTATTATTATGAATTAATCAGAAGCCGACACATATAATTCAGTTATTGGGAATACACGATACATTCCAAATGAATTTCACATTTTACTTCTAAATAGTTAAACTGGAACTATTCACCAAGTCAGCTCGGCCTAAAATTTTAATTCACTCGCAATCCCTGAAAATCCCTGAATAAGTCTGATTATGGTGTATGAGAGGATTCTACCAATATTTAGTGGTAACGTTGGCCATTAATCATTTTTACTTTTAAAAGAAGACTTTATTTGGGGTAAAATAACTATTTATTAGAAAAATCCACAATGAAAACATGCAGGTGTTTACTTACCCATTTTTCATTGGGGATCTTTTGGGGATTATCTAAAAACGGCTGGCGAAAGCTGCAGATTTATTATCTGCAGCCTTTGTAAGCCCTTCGCAATGAAAAGCCTCTGATTTTGAGCCGTGGCGAACATTTGTGAGCAACAACAAAGGAGTCTGGGAGGACACAGGGACCAGCCAAGGATACGGAGACACAAAGGTGAAATGACATGGACTCACGCGTTCACAGGTACATTGTAACTCCAGTAGATCTGTGGAGCTAACGGAATCGAGAAGATTGTTTGATTGACAGCCAGGGAGGTATTTCTACAATTAGTTATAAAAGCACTGATTTCAGTCCAGAAACCAAGTTAGCAGAAGATACAGAGAAAAAACTCAATTTCCATTAAGTTCTAACCACTTACCCACCCACCCTGTCTTCTTCTAACTTCGTAGCATTCCTCTCAGCTGCTTGAACTCTCAGTCAATTACCTCTACATTTCCTTTACTTGTTAACAGTAGTCACACTTATCTTTTAATTCTCACTGGCCATCAACTCCAAATTTCCCCTATTACTTCTTGTTTCAACCCCCTAAGCTCACATGTTATATAGCTGAGTACTTTGTATGAAAAACCTTCAGTGGCTGGATGCCACCTCTTTACCGTTTGTATTGGTCTCTGTATATTCTACTGTCTCCTTCACCATTTCTGATGAATAATAATTCGATGTTCCAGACACATAAAATGCTTCCGCAAGTTTAAGTGCGTGGAGTGGTCCTTTCAAATAGTGCATAGTGGAATTACAAAACGAAAAGCACATGAGTATGATATCCCCATAACCATTATTCCCATCCCACAGGTATGTGTGTAATTAGTGGAACAAGATGGATCAAACTGAAGTAGCTAACAGTTGAATTATTTTTCTTTTATACTAAACCATGAAGGATATGGGAGGACCAGGAGGAGGTATAAGGGAGAAAGGTAACGCATGGTGAGGGGTTCTGAAAATCGAAATAAAGGTCTCACTACGGATATATAAATAAAGTGTCTGCAGGCTCCAGGGTATCAGAGAAGATCTCTTGATGATAAGATCCAATGGACGATCACAAGATTCTTCTTTGCACCTGAGTATTCTAGCTGAAAAAGTAACTTACGTCTTCTTCTTTAATCATCTCACCCAGATCAACCAATTTCCTTGCAGCCTTGCCAGGCGTTAGTTTAATAATTTCTATCTCACTGTCAGCATTCATTGCGGAACACGTGACTACGATAACATATCAAAAGAAAGGTTATATTATGCCTTATAACAAAACATACATAGAATCATAACAATGAGAACTTCTGAAAAATTGGCTTGAATACTCAGTATAGGTTCTCACTGTACTTAAAGGGACACTCTGAGCACGGAAAAAAACTGTGTGAGGAATGCAACCTCTTTTTTGTATTTCATTTTACGGAGAGTGCAGGTTTCAACAGAAATTACCATTCTAATAAATTAACCTTGTTACACCCCGTCTGGCTGTCAATCAGACAGTCAGTGCTGTTACTTCCTGTTTTGGTTAGCTCAGTGGAGATAAACTCAAGAGGCAGTAATAGCCCTGATCATCTGCCTTGAAAATACTTCTCACTGAGCTGCATTGGGATGTCTGTGATTGGACAGCCACAGAAAGCTGGGTTGGGGAAGACGAGGAGGGCTTGCAGAGACTGTAAACAAGAGATCTTTTGGCAAACTGTTTTTGGATATATCCCCAATAAAAAAAAAATGCATAATTAATACATGCATATTTTATTGGGGGTATATTTACTAAATCGTGGGTTTTTGAGCAATAGAATGTCCCTTTAACCCCTTAAGGACACATGACATGTGTGACATGTCATGATTCCCTTTTATTCCAGAAGTTTGGTCCTTAAGGGGTTAAAATAACTTGTCACAGAATATTCTAATGGTACCTTGCATTAATTCGATAAAGCTGTTTGTAAGTTAGTAATGCCTATATAAGTGAATCTCTTTATTTAATGCCATTTTGTGGTTAGTGTGAGAATGACTCTCAGCTAATCTTGGCTAACGTTATTTCCCGTGTTCTTGACCTTAGTGCACCGACTGACTTCGCTGTTTCTGTGACTTGGACCACAGTCCTTGATTTGACAATGGAGCCTATCTACAGACACTCTTTCTTTTTGATAGTGTATTGCCATTTCTAAAGACTATAAATAGTGTCTTACTATCTCTCACCTCACTATGTCCTACCCTTTCCTTATATCTGATCTATATCCTGCATGTAAGGATATCCTGATCCTGACATTAACTCGTATTCTGTTTTCTCAGATTTTTTTTGTCTCTATTGGCAATGGCAACCAGTACAGACACACATAAATGTGTTTGCTCTATTAATTTCTAATGTATTACATTTTTAATTCGGACGTGTTTTAAATACATATCCAATATGATAAAATAACTTAAAGCAGACAATTTAATTTTTTTTTTTTTTTACATTTTGTAAAATAGGCTTTTCCTTCCTTTAGGTAAAATGTTCATTACACCAGTTCCAGGAGGTGTACTGTCCTGTTACTGATCAGATCATTACGGAATGTTGTCATATCCCTCTAAAACATTTATTCTACTACAATAAACTATGCAACGTGTTAATCTTTCCTTCTATAGTTAATACCTTCTAGGTGTCACCCTTTGTCGCCCTATTTTACAGTTCCATAATATCTTTTTTATTTTGTTGTGCATTATAATACAGATAACAAAATAACTCGCCGTGCCACAACAGCGTTAGTAAGTAAATGAAATACATTGTATAACATAGTTATTGAGGAGTCGGAATGCTAAGTCATGAGAATAAGCAGGCGAAATATGCATAGGTGTCCATAATATCTTTTAATTAGTTACTACAATTGTCCAGCATTTTCAAGGTCTAACTATTTTTTTTTCCCTAACAGAAAAAAAAATAAATCTGTTTTAATTTACGCAATGAGAAAACTATGTTTGTGGCATCAGGCAAAATAAATATTTTTACCATTTGCATTGGAGTCTTGAGCTGTTTATAGAAACACTCCAAACAGCCACTTATATGCGAACACGAAAGTATTTTTCCTTGTCTTACAATTATAACTTTCTCTTTCAAACCGTAACGTACAAACTAAAGTACCGTATATACTCGAGTATAAGCCGACCCGAATATAAGCCGAGGCCCCTAATTTTACCCCAAAAAACTGGGAAAACGTATTGACTCGAGTATAAGACTAGGGTGAGAAATGCAGCAGCTACTGGTAAATTTCTAAATAAAATTAGATCCTAAAAAAAATATATTAATTGAATATTTATTTACAGTGTGTGTATAATGAATGCAGTGTGTGTATAATGAATGCAGTGTGTGTATAATGAATGCAGTGTGAGTGTATGAATGCAGTGTGAGTGTATGAATGCAGTGTGTGTGTATGAGTGCAGCGTGTGTATATGAATGCAGCGTGTGAGCGTATGAGTGCAGCGTGTGAGCGTATGAGTGCAGCGTGTGAGCGTATGAGTGCAGTGTGTGTGTGTATGAATGCAGTGTGAGTGTATGAGTGCAGCGTGTGTGTATGAGTGCAGCGTGTGTGTATGAGTGCAGCGTGTGTATGAGTGCAGCGTGTGTATATGAATGCAGCGTGTGAGCGTATGAGTGCAGTGTGTGAGCGTATGAGTGCAGTGTGTGTGTGTATGAATGCAGTGTGTGTGTATGAGTGGTGTGTGTGTGTGTGTGTGTGTTGCAGAGCCTTGGTGGGGGATGGGCAATTTTTTTTATTATTATTATTTTAATTTTTTTTATTATTATTATTTATTATTTTTATTTATTTAATTATTTTTTTTATTATTTTGTATTATTATTTAATTTTTCTTTTTTTTATTACTACTAATTATTTTTTTTTCGTCCCCCCTCCCTGCTTAATACATGGCAGGGAGGGGGGCTCTCCTTCCCTGGTGGTCCAGCATTGGCAGTTCAGTGGGGGGCTGTGGGGGCTGTAAGAGAGTTTACTTACCTCTCCTGCAGCTCCTGTCAGCTCTCTCCTCCTCCGTGCCGTCCGTGCAGCTCCCTCTGTCAGCTCCCAGTGTAAGTCTCGCGAGAGCCGCGGCTCTCGCGAGACTTACACTGGGAGCTGACCGAGGTGCTGAACGGACGGCGCGGAGGAGGAGAGAGCTGACAGGAGCTGCAGGAGAGGTAAGTAAACTCTCTTACAGCCCCCACAGCCCCAGTCTGTATTATGGCAATGTAAATTGCCATAATACAGACTATTGACTCGAGTATAAGCCGAGTTGGGGTTTTTTAGCACAAAAAATGTGCTAAAAAACTCGGCTTATACTCGAGTATATACGGTAATATTCTATTCTTTGACAACATTCTAAAAGATTCTACAAATAACCACATGTGTTTCAATGTATTTAAAATAGTCTGTGTATATACGTCTGACGATTTATTTGTATTTGCTCCCCAGGATGTATTTGAAAAAAAATAAACATTTTATTTAATCCTTCCAGGTAAAACATTTTTTATATACACAAATAATTATAAAATAATGTTCTACTGAGATTAAAAGACCATAAAAGTCACCCAGACTACTTTATCCCAATGAAGTGGTCTGGGTGCAGTGTATTTGTAATCCTACAATGCCAAAACACAATGTTTACATTGCAGAGTTTAACGAACCTCTAATTGGAGTCTTCCAGACGGCCACTAGAGGTGCTTCACCTGCAACCAGGGCCGTCTGAAGGAATTTGGGGGCCCCAAGCAAAATGGACATGGAGGCCCCGCGAACCCCCTCCCCCCCACACGCACGCAAAGCCTACAGGAACCCAGCATAGCCATACAATTTAAGTTCACCCACACTTTATATAAATAAAAAAGGTTTACAGTGCAAATACTGCTGTTGCATATAATGTGCATAACATTTTAACATTTTCAACTATTTAACATTTGCAAAAAACACCAGTGTACCATAAAATCAAATATACATTAAAAAAGTGCACAATAACTAAATCCAACATACTTAAAATACACACACATTTTTCAGTTTTCACAAACATGTGCAAATTATCTAAAACTGCTGTGCACGTAGTGTGAAAGAGCTCCCTGTCCTGCCCCCTGTCCTTTAGGGCTCTCTCTTCCGTCCCTTAGAGCTCTGCCCTGCCCCTTAGTGGTCTTTCCTCCCCCGCCCCCCGTGTTCTCCTCATCTCCGCTTCTCCTCACCCCCCTCCCTGTGTTCTCCTCATCTCCACTTCTCCTCACCTCCCCCCTCCGTGTTCTCCTCATCTCCTCACCCCCCTCTCCCTGTGTTCTTCTTACTCCTCCCCCTCCCTGTGTTTTTCTTACTCCTTCCCCCCTCCCTGTGTTCTTCTTACTCCTCCCCCTCCCTGTGTTTTTCTTACTCCTTCCCCCTCCCTATGTTCTTCATACTGCCCCCATTTTCTTCTTACTCCTCCCCCCTATGTTCTTCTTACTCCTCCCCACCCCCCTCCCTATGTTGTTCTTATTACTCCTCTCTCCCCCTCCCTATGTTCTTCTTACTACTCCTCTCTCCCCCTCCCTATGTTCTTCTTACTCCCCTCCCCCATCTTGTCCTTCTTACTCCCCTCCCCCCTCCCTGTGTCCTTCTTACTCCCCTTCCCCCTCCCTGTGTCCTGCTTACTCCCCTTCCCCCTCCCTGTGTCCTTCTTACTCCCCTTCCCCCTCCCTGTGTTCTTTTTACCCCCCTGTTTTTTTTACTCCCCCCATCCCATGTTTTTTTACTCCACCCTCCCCATGTTTTTTTACTCCCCCCTCCCCATGTTTTTTTACTCCCCCTCCATGATTTTTTTACTCCCCCTCCATGTTTTTTAACTCCCCCTCCCTATGTTTTTTTTTACTCCTCCCTCCCCCTCACTATGTTTTTTTTTTACCCCCCATGTTTTTTGACTCCCCCTCCCTATGTTTTTTTTACTCCCCCCATGTTTTTTACCCCCCCTCTCCATGTTTTCTTACTCCCCAATGTTTTTTTTACTCCCCCTCTCCCCATCCTATGTTTTTTTACTCCCCTCCTCCCTATGTTCCTATGTTTTTTTACCCCCCCACTCCCTCTGTTCTTTTTACTACTCCCCCCCCCCCATGTTCTTCTCAGTTACCTCTATAGAGCACTCAGGCGGCTGCAGCCTTATAGGAAGCACCGGCTCTGCTTTGGGCCCCGGGCCAGCTCGGGGCCCCAAGCAATTGCTTGGTTTGCCTGCCCGCTAGCGACGGGCCTGCCTGCAACAACCGAGTTTTAATGGTTACACGATGTTCAGCTTCCATGAGGATGTCTAAAGTCATCAAATGCAGTGTAATGAGAAGTATTTACTTGGATGCACATCCTGCACTGTCCTATTTGATAACCTCATGCCCAAAGCTGCTCTATGAGAAACATTGGATTGGACATTCATTGTGCAAGTAATGCCTCCAGGATGACATAATGGGAGGAGGAATGGGCAGCAGAAGCGAGCAAATTTTGTCACTGGAAAAATATAAGTAAAACCTTTTTTAATCTCTTTTTACAGATAAAACGAGTATTGGGACAGACCTGATCCAAATATTCACTATTTAGAACGCTATAATGTTAGGAATAAATGTTTGTATTCTAATGCTATATTGTTTCACTCTCATACCAAAACCACTTCAATTTTCTCCTAATAAGGAAGATGGATTTTGTTCAATCATGGTTTGGACAATCCTAGGCAAAATGACTGAAATCCCAGAAACAATGTATGCATTATATCACTGTATGTATAATATCAGTTTATGTGTAATATCAATGTATGCATTATATCAGTGTATGTGTAATATCAACGTATGCATTATATCAGTGTATGTATAATATCAGTGTATGTGTAATATCAACGTATGCATTATATCAGTGTATGTATAATATCAGTGTATGTGTAATATCAACGTATGCATTATATCAGTGTATGCATTATATCAGTGTATGTGTAATATCAGTGTATGTATAATATCAACGTATGCATTATATCAGTGTATGCATTATATCAGTGTACGTATAATATCAGTGTATGTATAATATAAGTGTAATGAAGTGTCAGTTCAGGTGATTCATTTTGTCTGAATGTCCATTTGACACTGCAGCGTTTTACATGAATTTTGATGAGAGGTGCTGTCCTTTATCCGTATGAAATTATTTCTTCCTTCGGAGGATGCAATTCGGGAATTCTTCTTGTGTTTGTCTATTCAGTGTGTTCATTGTGTTCTCTACATTATTTTTGTCCTTGACATTTCTTGATTACCTGATATTGTGCAACCCTTGTGTCCTAAGCTCAGCTTCCCCCTTTCTGTCTTTTTTTCCCATCAATACAAATCTGTCCATCCTGCCGTTTGTCCATCCATCTTTCTGACCATTCTTCCACTTTGTCAAGCCCTGTTTCAATCCACACCAGCACTACATACTGTCCTCGGTGAGGGTGACGGTGTATGTAAGATCACTTCCATTCATGACATAAACTGTCACCTTCTTTGGCCAGATTCCTGTTGTCCTCTTTGTCTAATTTACCAGCACTAAAGCAATGGACCATCTGCAGTTTCAGCTTTTTCCAAAGCCATTTTAATTCATCATTTAATCATCCATGGTCACTATATATATCTGTCAGCATTCCTCCCATCCATGACTCCCTATTGCCCAGACCCTGGGCCTGGGATATTAATATTTTTGGATTGCTATATGTGCCAGCCTTGAACCATGAGCAGTGCCCTTGTTGAATGATGCTAGACCTTGAACCCATATTGTAGAACTGCTTGTCTTACCCTTATTTCATGTTTGCCTTTCTGCCAACATTATTTTATTATCCTGATCTGCTGTTTGCTCGCAGGGGAATTTACATTTCTAATGCAGTCACATGAATCTTTGTGTTTTATTTTCCAAACCATGTGTCTGCACCACATTGACAGAGACATATATCACACATTCAGCTGAAGAGTTCCTGTTTTCCTTCTGGTTAAACCCTATGGCCCAATACCCCAACTACATGCCCCGTGTTTGTATCATCTGATTGCCAATGGCACGCAAGCAGAGATGAACAGATTTAACATGTTCCTTTACTGAGGCTTTTCAAGATTATTCTGTGACTTGAAGTAAATGGGCAGTGCCCTCCATCACTAAAGGGGTAAAGCAAGGGGCAGAGAATCATTTAGAGTTGGTATCAGGGGTGATATATTAATTTTGACTGAAAGAGTTGCTAATGCATGTACTAGACTCCCAGCTAAGGTGGTAGACATTAATTCAGTGGAAGAGTGAAAGAACATCCTAGGTGCCCACGCACTAGGCATGATTTGTACGTTAGGCTACTATAACTTATACTGGGTGTTTATTTACTAATATGCTTTACCTTTTTTTTTTTTTTATAAAATAATAATTTGATGACTGTCATTTTCCTATTTATTGCTCCAATAATTATGCTGTACATCATGTTATGACTTAGATTTCTGGGAGTTCTAGTCCAGCAGTTAACTTTACACAATAGCACATACAACACCACTTGTGAGCTCAGCATTGCTACAAAAAGAAAATAGATTAACAAGGTGTGTTGAAAGCTCACTTCAGATACTGCACAGGGTGGGCATTTCCAGAAAATGTTGGAACTCGTTTTTATTTTATTTTTTTATGTATATTTGCAATGCGTTGTGTGTATTGGGAGCCTTTGAGAAGGCCTTGGGGAAGTTTTGCTGTTGGGGAAAAAAAGATGAAGTAGAATGGACATCTACAGGAGTCAACTGGCTTTATCTGTGTTTATATATTGTTAACAGGGATCAGTTCTGAGTAAATTGGAATTGTGGCCAATTGGCCCTGGGTCTTAGCTGCTTAGTTACTCTGTGCTCAGCAGAAATAGCCACCGGCAGTCATTGGCCTCAATTCCTTCTCATTATCATTTAATATCATCTTTTATCTGTTGCTTCCTGTCCTCACTTATTAGAGACTCATCAGAACTATACACACCCTTCTCACATGACAAATAGTTAGAATGCTTATTCCGCAGCAGTAAATATATTGTATCTATTTATTTCATTAAATATCCAGATATTAAATTGATACTGTAACCCGAGGACCCAAACACCCTTGAAATTATAAAATAAAAGCCTATCACAACAATGTTACGAAGAAATCCCCAACTTGGTATAATATTGCTTCTTACAGAATCTCCCAGCATCACTTCTCCAAAATTCAAACTGGGAGTTCATCTCCAACATAATATTTAGAAATGGAACACCTGTGACTAATCCTGAATCAGCATGAGAGATGCAGGAGTTAGCGACAGACTGTGTGATCTTGTGATATCTGTAAAATAACAGATACCGAGTCTAACCTTCGGGTTTCGCAAACCGTTACTATTCGTTTTATCTAGTGGATTAATCATTACAACACACATTGTGTAGATCACAGTGTTTTTAATAGCAGAGCAGACCAGAAAGGTAGAACTAAAACTCCTATGACACTTTGCCAGCCTTAAAGGGTTACCACAACTATCATAACCACTACAGCTCGCTGTACCATGGCGCCATTTCTGGTGCCGGCGCCTGGTTTTACATGAGGCAGGGATTACGACGAATGTTTATTCTGACGTTCATTCACTGAATATCTAAATATGCACAGAATTGACAACAGCTGGCCCGGAATTCTATATTAATAATTCTATCGCATTCAGTTCCTTGGGAGTATTCACTGAATATAGAATTGAAATGGATTGAAAGCCACATTCTAAAATTTAGGTTAAAATATAAAATGTTGAAAAATTCTCCGTCTCAGCCACAGCCCTGGGCTCGGCTACTTAGGCTAAATTCTGCCGTTCAGTTTTCCTATATGCACTATAATTCCCTTTTTTTATAAATCATCTGCGTTAAAATATATCTAATTTATTCTAAAAGCACAAGAATGGAATGTTCTCTCTTTGCTAACAGTGGTCACTGTGTAGCAATATATATTTGAGATGTGATACTGCTAAAATGAACAAGAAAATCCATTTAACATACCCATGATCGTATTTGGGAATATGCTGCTATACTGTAATGTGTTTCTTATAAATCACACTAAATCACTAACGATGCAAATCAGATTTACTACAGATATCATTACTGTCATAAAAGCAGGAGAAAGATTACTGAGACCAGTTTATAGCTAATATGGTAGAATACATTGTGCTCAAGCCAGGGATGGTGTTAAAGGCTGATAGTAATTAAAAAGCCTCTATCTTTTAGTGAATGATGAACATAATAAATGAATAACAATGGCAAAAATACATAAATAAATAAATTACCTTGACAAATTATCCTAAATCTGAACACCTGAGATCCCTCCCTCATCAGGAAAATATTCCTCCAATCAGGAGCCTCGCATTCTGTTTTATATGATCTGAGCTTATCCCATAAACCGATGTCTAGCGGGAGTTTATGGAGTATTTTATCCCTGTGGAACAATTTCATGTATCACACTCGATGAATGAACTGCTCTATAGTTTCATAGTAACTATACAGTGCCTGCTATCAGTTTATACACAGCCAAGTTCACAGTTCTGTGTGCAGTGAGGTATCATGGGAAACTTAGTGTCTGAACGCCTAGGGTGCCAAGAGATAGACTCACCACAATGGTTGGAGAGTTACACGGAACACACCCAAACATTTCATTATCAGGATAACATTATAATTTTTACTTGTGGTCACGGATAATGGACACCGCATACTATCGTTTATCTTTTTTGGAAGAATCTCACCTAATATAATAATATTTACTAATCAGTGGAGTGAAAATGAAACCTGCTGTTTTTCCTCACTGAATTGCTAATTGATGCCAGCGGAACTTGCCATAAATGTGTTCTTTCGTTTAGCCGGAGAAATGGCAGGATTTTCAAACCATAGTTAACATTTATTTTGTACATTTGACTGTTAACCCTTTGTGGATCAATACGTGTCTGTTTTATTTAAGTATTGCTTACTTTAAAAAAAAAACCTCAAGATTTATTTATATTTATAAAATATGTTACCTGGAAGGATGCATCATTTTCAAGTATTAAACGATACATAAGGCCCTGTATTTAGATATAAAATGCAGAAAAAAAAATACATGTAGGGTTTCATCTGCTAACGTGTTAAAACCCTTCCACAATGTTCAATGGAGAGTTTTCTTAATTTCAAATACCTTTTTATTTTATAGAAATACATTGCAAAAACAGGAATAGACTAATAAATAACAGGAAAACAAAACAGAAATGCCAACTGCAGGTTCCTTGGTAAAGACCAGGCGTCCAAAAGGTTAAGAAATGCATAGAAAACAGAGGCTTATGGTTGTAAAGTAACATTTTGGGTCAGTTATTCCAGAGCTATACATTATACAGTATGGAATAAAACTGTATCAATCACGATAACCGAGAACTCTGAGAATGGGCAAAAGCTTAGCTTGCCCTTCCGTTTTTGCCCACTTGTGCCATTACAAACAGAATCTGTACCATTTGCATATCAGGCTGATCCCACTATAAGGGCAGTCTAGAACCTGAAATACCGGCAAGTTATCTCTGCACAAGAGATACAGCAACCCTGGACTGTCGTTTTGGCCTTCTTTGGGCCTCGTCAGCGAGGTGTAGCTAATATCCCTATAGTCCACGTCTGGATTATCCTTTTAACTTGGGGAGAGCCATAGCAAATGCTCTGCAACGAAAATAGAGAACACACCGTGTAGTGAACTAAAAACTGAGAGTTGCAAAATCTAGCTTAAAAGAGCAGATTTGGAAAAAAATGTTTTGGCTAATCTCTGCTTGTATTCTCTGTAAGTCTACCCGGGTTACACCTCATTCACTAACATGCTGTGCTGACAAGGTCTCGCACTGCAAGTTGTTGGAATCAATAACCCACGCTGTGATATTGAGGGTGTTAGGTAAACCCAGTCAGTTTGTATCCATTCCTATCTGCCAGCACCTTGGTCGATGCTTTCATAAGTGAGTGTAAACATGACGAACTCATGAATGGAGCCATGAAAGGTTGGGTGCAGCACAGGAAGTCCTTAGAATAGCATTACACCACATTAAAGACTTATTGTAATGGAAACAATCATTGAGAAAGGAGAGAACAGAACGTTTTTTGTGAAGCTGCTGTACTGTGCATGAATATTTTTTGGAGATTTTTGTTTTCTATTTTTAATGGAAAAGTTGCTCAAATTCTTTTGCCATTTTTTTTTTATATATTTGAATCTAAACTGTTTAGTAATAACAGCTTTGCTTTTAAATGTTATCATGTCTGTTGCTGACATTAGTGATAGATTGCTTTAAGATCAGATACTTAATAAACTGTCATTAACTGATTGTCTATTATGTTGTCATTATACTATAAGTAGAATGGTAGAATTGATGTAGATTAATTTAGAAATAAACAAATATGTTTAAATGTCTATCTGTTCCTGGCCAAATCTGAGATGATTAAATTGCGTATACGCAGAAGTAAGTTCACACTGACACATGGAGTTCAGGTTAAAAGCACTTCAGAAAATTTAATGGCATCTGGGCAAAAAACAGGCTTGCAGGCCCTTATAAGACCAAAATGACATCATCATTGAATATCAGATAATAACAAATAAACATCATTAATTGGATTAAATGTTAAGTGGCTATGTCAATGTCCACCCATCAATATTATTAATTGGCTCAGGGATTTGAGTGACTAGTGGGGCATCCTCCCATCATGGGATGTCGTCTTTAATCGATGGGAGGGGGAATCTGGCGGCTAGCCATTTTGGGTAGTTAGTGATGTCAGACTCGTGATCAGGCTCAGGGTTCTTTTTATGAATAGAAAATTTCATTAGTACAGTGTTCTCATGGCCTTCAGATTATACTATGTTGCAAATTACAGGAGATTCAGCAATTCCGGGGTTAGTCATGTCTTTATAGAAAATACAGTCTCTATTCATTATACTAAATGCTGTTAGGAAATTCTGTCATGTAATGTAGACAAAATGGAGGGTCTGTCATAATGTGAGGTTATGTGAGATTAACCCCTTAAGGACAGACGACGGATATATTCCGTCATGATTCCCTTTTATTCCAGAAGTTGTGTCATTAAGGGGTTAAAATGGAGTTAGTACAATAATTCAATACAGGTGCAATAAAGATTTTTAAATAATTCTACATCAGAGTTACTATGCAACAATTTTTTTATATTTTGTTTATTTTCCCCAGCACATTTTATTGTAATTTTCATAATAATGTTCATATAACAGTGGGTGAATGTTATAAAGACAGTTTTTGTTTTTCTTTGTGATTGTATGAGTGAAGCGATCTCCAGTCAAGTCACGTAAACTGTTACATCTCCTTTTGACACTAACCTACCAAAAGCCCCAAATTAACATTTAACACATTATTTAAATTTTACAGAGAAAATATCTGTGCGAAAAAGTGTTTCAAATGTGTATTACCATGGTGTAAGCTAGGTGGCGCAAGAGAAAACATTATATCTAGGGGATAATTCTTTAATTTGGGAGAAACAAATGGACCCAAACCGAATAGGTGAAATCCATTCGCTGCAGTGCAAGGCCATTCGGACTGCAAACATTTGGACACTGTTCATATGATTTAGAATCAGCCCTAATGCTTAAAATCAGGTCCCAAATTTAAAAAATATGAACTATTTCCACACTTTAAGCACAAGCAGCCAGGGGGCAAATAGTAAAAAAAAAAACCTTGGTGGTGCGTTGGGGTTAATCATGTGGTGGCTGGGGCGTGGCTTGGACGCCGAGGCTAATGGCGGCGTAAACCGGGAGCTCCCCAAAGGCTCAGCACAAATCCTCGCCCGACAAGCGATAACGACCGCATAAATGGGAAGAAACCATCGGACATCGCAGGCCAGTCAGCCCTCCAGCACCCCGAAGGGGGCACAACACTCAGCCATGAGGCAATTTCTCGTGCCGCCGGCCGAGCCGCCAGCCCAGGCCTCAAATGACTCCGAGGCCTCAGGCCTCTCCCGCCCGACCTCACCACATGTCGAGCACCCAGGGGGAAACAGCACCCATCACCCCCAGCCTGAATGGATCGAGATGATCCGAAACCTACCCACTAAAGCCGACCTGAAAGAGGCCAACGCCGCCCTACACAAGTCCCTCTCAGAGGAACTGCGCACCATGCGGGAAGACATTCAGGGCACCCAACAGAAGGTGGCCCAATTGGAAGCCGACTGCGACCACATGGCAGCGGCGCAATCCGCAACCACCTGCAAACTACAACAGCAGGGGGTCCAACTACGGCAAATGGCGCAGCACATTGAAGACCTTGATAACCGTGGGCGGCGGCAAAACATACGGATCAGAGGTATGCCAGAGGACTTAGACCAAACCACCCCTATCAGGGACACGTTGTCAGAGCTCTTTAACAACCTCCTCGGCCGACCGCCAACCACCCACATAGAATTTATTAGGGCACATCGGGCCCTCAGGCCGAGAGGACCCGAGACGCCCCTCCTAGAGACATCATTTGCTGCCTTGCCCACTTCCAGACAAAGGAAGACATCCTACACAAAGCCAGAGACACCAAACAAGTGATCTCCAATGGGGTAGAGGTACAACTGTTCCCCGACCTATCACCAGCGACACTTGCCTACAGGAGAGCGATGCGCCCTCTCACACGGGCACTGCAGACCAACAAGGTCCGTTACAGATGGAACTTCCCTACGGGCCTACAAGCAACCACACAGAACGGTCCTTTCACTGTGAGAAGCGAAGAGGACATGGAAGACCTCCTGAGGGAGCTACACCTCACGCCGGTCCAAATGACCTGGCCAGACCCTCTGAACTTTTACTCCTTTCCACAGGGGCCGAACCCCCCAGCCCCAAGCCAACAGCAACGAGTGAGGAGGCCCCGACAGCAAGCTACGAGACCGTCTGGCGCACCACACTAACGGCCCGAAGTGGATATTACCCGAGACTGGACATTGTGAAAGACTTGGCCTAACCCTGCACGGCCCTCCTGAACACCCCCGACCACATGCCTTCCCGAGACACTGCCTGAACTGTTTACCACACGGAACCAGCACAGCAATGTGGAACTGTTACCGCAAGCGACCCCCCTGACGGGCCGAGCCACCACACCAGCGGAACCACCGAGAACTGAGATGGACTAACGCTGGTGGACTAATACTAACACTGCCAGACCTGGCATACAGAACTGCTGTGAGCCCTGGCTACTACTAATACTGCCAGACCGGGCATACAGAACTGCTGAGAGCACATGCTCGCAAGTACCCCAGGGCCGTTAAGGAGGGGGGAGGAGGGGGGGAGGGGGGGGACCTGACTCCCTGGCTGGGGCCTGTCGCCGCCACCCACCCGGCCAGTAACGACCCTCGGCGAGCTGACCGGGAGGGGTGGTGCCGGCGGGCCACACCTGGGGAGAGGGTTCCGGGGTGGCCCGGAGTTACTGGAACCCGGGGTAGCCAGATCGCAGACTTGACAAACATTGATGGAGTGACGACAGGGACCCACGGGGCCAACGCACACAGAGGGGCGACGACACCGGGGGTGACCTCAAGCCCACTCACTAAGCACACCCCGGAGCCAAGACGAAGCGGACAGACCACTGACAGACAGGGAGCGCACAACACACACTACCCGCTGAAATAGAGACCAAATGGACGGGGGGGATTGAACGGGAGGGGGAGGCGAGGGAGGGATCCGGGTCATGACATAGAGTAATAGGCCTCTACAGGCAAGCTTCACGATGTCCACAGCTAGTTGGCCAAAACTTTGTTATCGTTTTGATAGACTCGTTGTCTAATGTATGCAATGTTAATGTTAATGTTTTAATGATGTTCTCGATGATATTGCTAAATTTCGTTGACTTTACTCCCACACAGGCCACGAGGCCACACAACCTCGGGCGAGGATTACGACACCAGCCACATACGAGACGCGCATTGGAGCCACAGGGGATCGACACGGGTCTGTGACGGCAGTAGGTGACCAAGGAGAGATCCGACGGTTACGGACCGGACTCAGACGTGCCCGCTAGGTGAGCCCTGACCTCCTTTCACTACCCCACGGGACGAGGCGTCAATCCAAGGTGGGCTGCCCACACGGGTCTCAAGTGGAACCGTGCGCCGCAGCTCCCCGACGCCTACACCCAGACGCCACCGTAAGGTGACGAGACCTATACACCCCCCTACCCCTGACACCTCCCCCTACACCACGCCCCTATACCCCCTCCCTCACCCCGCACCCCCCCCCACTACTGACGGAGAGACCCCACTAGGCAAAACATGGCACTGACCCCCGCCCCCCTCACTATCATGACTGTCAACGCCAGGGGACTCAACCAGCCCGAAAAACGGACTGGAGCCCTGAGGGACTTCCATGCCCGCAGGGCCTCAGTGGTCATGATCCAGGAGACACACTTCAGGAAAGGTGACAGACCGAAACTGACGGACCACCACTACCCGCACGGATACTTTAGCGACTTCCAAGGAGGCAAATCTAGAGGGACTGCCATCCTCATTAACAAACGAGTGCCGTTCCAGGAGGGGGGGTGCCTCACCGACGACGAAGGTAGATACCTTTTCCTCAAGGGCAAGATAGCCGAGCAGACTTACACATTTGCAACCATCTACGCCCCTAACAGACGTCAGTGCCGCTTCCTACTCCAGACACTACGCAAACTCCACACGTTCGCTGAGGGGACACTGGTACTAGGGGGGGACTTTAACATCACACTGGACCCAACCTGGGACTGCTCCTCCGGCACGTCCCATACCCCACCACAACAGCTACATTCCCTCAAGTCACTCCTTAGATCACACCGGCTGGTAGACTGCTGGAGAGCTCCTCATCCCGACGAAAAAGACTACACACACTTCTCCCACCCCCACCAGACATACTCCAGAATTGATCACTTCTACACCACACAACACGCGTTACCTCTAGTGGAAGACGCGACGATTGGTGTGGCGACGTGGTCGGACCACGCACCCGTTACCCTACGCTTAAAATCCCCGCTCTACCGCCCCTCCATCACTAAATGGAGACTCAATGAGTATCTCCTGACCAGAACAGACCTCACAAACCACATCGGAGGAAAAATCAAGGACTATTTCCTAGACAACCCCCCAACAGAGACGTCCCCGACGCTTAGATGGGAAGCCCACAAATGCGTGATTCGGGGACACTTTATACAACAAGGGGCCCTACTCAAGAAACGCTCCGAGGCCCGCCTGACCCAGATCCTGACGGACATCCAACACGAGGAAGACCTAAACAAACACTCACAACACTCCACACACCAAACGAAACTCCTACAGCTGAGACGCGAGTTAACCTCGCTGCTCCACTCTAAATTCCACAGGGACGCGATAAGACACAAAGCGTTCTTTTCCATACACGGGAACAAGAGCGGAAAACTTTTGGCCAAGATGCTTACCAAAAAGAGACAGCTCACATACATCGACAAAATCAGAGATAAAAGCGGTAAACTCCATCGCCTCCCGACCGACATACTGACCACTATAAGGACGTACTACGCGGACCTTTACTCCCTGCCACAACCACACACAGAGACGGCGAAAACACGACTACGAGACAAAATACGCACATATCTCACCACCCACACATCCCCGACTATAGATGACACAACTGCAGCACTGCTAGACGAACCTATCACTCTGTCAGAGCTGGCACAGGCGATCAAACAAACCAAACCGGGCAAGAGCCCAGGCCCTGACGGCCTCCCATTAAAATACTACAAGACCTTCTCGGACAGTTTATACCAGCCACTAGTAGACTCCTTTAACGCGGTGAGAGAGGGCCAACACATCCCCAAACAAGCCCTGACAGCCCACATCACCATAATCCCCAAGGAGGGCAAGGATGGGGAACACTGCGGGAATTACAGGCCAATCTCCCTCATCAATTGCGATGTCAAACTCCTTGCAAAGATCCTGGCGTCGCGGCTACAATCGCACATCCCCGGGCTGGTCCACCCAGACCAGGTCGGGTTTGTGGGAGGTCGTGAGGCCAGGGACAACACCATTCGCACACTCACCCTCATGCACGGCAGGGGGGCGGGAGCCGGGGGCCTTCTCCTGCTGTCCACGGACGCGGAGAAGGCCTTCGACAGAGTCGGTTGGACATACCTTTTCGACACCCTGACACACGCGGGCCTGGGAACCCACATGATGCGCTGGATCACCGCCCTATACCATGAGCCGACGGCACACGTCCTGGTTAACGGCGCGCTGACCCCCGAACTCACAATACACAACGGCACCAGACAGGGCTGCCCCCTATCCCCACTTTTGTTTGTCCTAGCCTTAGAACCATTCCTGACACATATCAGAAGCAACATTGACATCACAGGCATCACGACGGGCGACGTCCACCATAAAGTGGCCGCCTTCGCAGACGACCTGTTATTCTTTATCACCAACCCAGAAATAACCTTGCCCAACATCCAACAGGCCTTTAAGGAATTCGGAGAGATCTCCAACTTAAAAATCAACTATGCTAAATCCCACATCCTGAACGTCAATATCCCCAAAAGACGCGCTGACCCCCTACGCCAGAGCTTCCCATTCCAATGGGCAGACCAAAAAATCAGGTACCTAGGAACCTGGCTGACTAGGGACAGCAAAGACCTCTTCCAAGCCAACTTCGCCACCACACTCACCACCTTCCAGAAAGACATGAAAGAATGGGCACACCCACACATATCCTGGCTCGGGAGAGTCCAGGTCATCAAAATGAATTTCCTCCCACGCCTACTATACCTCTTTCAAACCATCCCAATTAAACTCCCCGGGGCGTTTTTTGCCACACTAAACACAGCCATGATCAAATACATCTGGGACGGTAGACGTCCCAGGATGAAAACCACCACCCTAATGAAACCAAAAAACATGGGGGGCCTAGCACTGCCGGACTTCCGCTCATACCACACGGCCACACATCTCCAGAGGGTGATGGAATGGACGAAAAGCGGAGTCCATAAAATGTGGAAAATAGCGGAGGAATCGGAAGCGAGCATGCCGCTCGCAACCATACCCTGGGGCAGGAAGGACCCAGACACCCGAGCCATGTCCCCGTACATTAAATCCACCCTGGACATCTGGCGCAAAACGGCGAAAACACATAGCTTGGCACCCTACCCATCCCCCCTGACACCTCTGGTACATAACGCAGACTTCCAACCGGGCTTCGACCCGAAAGCCTTTCAAAACACCCCCCAGACCCCGATTCCGAGACTGCACCACGTCATCACCAACGGCAAATGCACACCACTAACATCCATGCTAGGAGGTGAGACACCCACCTTCACACAATGCTTCAAACACGCTCAACTTACCGCCTTCATACGCACCCTACCGCAAGGCACCGCACTCACCAGGACCCGGACAGCGTTCGAGACACTGTGCGATAGCCCAGACCCAACGACACACGGGGTCTCCCTCATATACACATTATTACTAACAGGGACACCTACTGCTAAACCTTTATTCATGGGGAAATGGGAAGCGGCACTGAACACGACATTCACAGACGCAGAATGGGAGCAGATATGCTACCTCACCCACCACTGCTCGACACACAGCAAGACCCAGGAGACAGCATTCAAACTCCTGACAAACTGGTACCGCACCCCACACCTCCTCCACAACATAGACCCAGAACACACCAATCTCTGCTGGAGGTGCGAGAAGGAAACAGGGACCGCAATCCACGTATGGTGGGAATGCGAAATGATTAGACCATACTGGGAAGACATACACAAAATTGTAAAGATGTTCTCGGACGCCCCCCCCCCCTGGAACCGGCAGCAATGCTCCTTCACCACACCACAGTATCTAAATCCAAATACAAGAGGTCTATGACGGTTAGGATCCTAAACGTAGCTAAACAGATAGTCCCCCTCTACTGGAAACAAAAGACCGCACCCCCGCTGAGGGTATGGTTTGCCAAGATGGAAGAACTTAGGGCCATAGAAAACCTGCTCATGTCAGCCTCAGACAAACCCCAGACATACGCTGAGACCTGGACATTGTGGCTCCTTGAAACCGCCAAGGACACCTTCCTGGACAAGCTCAAAGACAGAGACACGACTGGACCCCGACCCCCCCCTCCCCCCCCCACCACGGCTTAGACTGAACGCGACTCGAGACTGGAACCCAGGACCGGCCCACCCTGGAGCTCCAATGCGCACCTCCATTCTACTAAAATAAAGACACGTTCACTCTGCGCTGCTACCTACACAGCAGCACTCAACATATCACGCTTTCAGACACAGGTTTAAGTATACCACAGCGGTCACACGCAACGCCCCGCTGTGGCACACATAGCTAACAGATCCCGAACGGGAAGGAGACCCAATACCAAGTACCGCAACACTCCTCCCAGAAGGTGCATACTACCATGAGCCTCGAACACACACTAGGGATGCAAATAATCCAAGCACACGAAACTTGACTAACATAACGCTGCATGCCCACATGTTATACGGGACCTGCGAGCCAGACATTACAAGGGGCCTGCGAGCCCAACTGAACATGCAAAAGTACTGCCCTCAACAAGGGACAGGGCACACATTATGCTCTTGCTCAAACACCTGTGACACTGTATCAACCTGTTTACTTACCCATGAGGGCCTGCGAGACCGAGATCTTTTTGATACTGATCGTTAAACCTGTCTGCATATTCTAACTTGACTAGAGACCTGCGAGTCTCCAAACTTTGAACGTAAACAAAACAAAAATAAAAATAAAAATTATATTTACAAAAAAAAAATCATGTGGTGGCTGGTCAGAACTTGCTAGCCAGCCAGCCTCACCAATAAAGTGTTAAAAAAAAGAAAAAAATAGGGGCATCTAGGTCTCCTGACACTGGGGTATAATCCCCTCTATCCCTATCTTAAATCCCTCACCTCTCGCTATACCTGATTTGTATCTACGCCAGGGATGCGCTGCATTATGATTCCTTTATTTTTGCCGATTTTGTTTTACATTTTAGCTGTTTTGCTGTGGGACCCATTTGCTACAGGCATCCTGAGAAGTACTTTGTCTCTCCCTTAGACTATTCATTTTTACTTTTCTCATTACTCCTTAGAATTAATAAAGGTAGGGCCTCCTCTCTCATTTTTGTTGCTCTAGGACTTTTCTCGAGTCCACATATCTTTTTATACATATATCCGTGGGTTATCCCCCTCCTCTGGGAGATCGACAGTAGGCATTTCTGGAACTAATCCACCAGTCCTTTATTTTATTTTGGGCTTCTGGATTGGTCCCCTTGTATATATATATATATTCTTTCCAATACCCACCCTGTTACCCTCCCACCAAGGCCCTCGCCACCTCCCAAATAAAAAACTATCCTTTTAACCCCATCACCTTAAAAATACTGTGTGGGTTGCAATACATTCAATACTTGAAATAAAAAAAGCAGACTTATATTTTAACGTCTTTTTTTCTTCAGCTCCAAAGGAGGCCAAATACACACCCACAAACTCAATGGAAAAAAGTGCCACATAGATGTTTTGCTGTTTGTCTCTGTAAAATTTCAATAAAATTGTGAATTTGAATTGTTGAGGCATTTGGTAGATGAGGGTCTGTTGGGGCGGATTCCTTAACATGTTTCTGTAAACTTGTGTTTTTTTGGGGACTAAATCTCTTTCGAACTGCCTGTGCTTATGGCTTTAGCCGCTTTCTGCTTATTATTTGGTAACTTTTGATGTTTTTATAATTTAGAACATTAGTTCTTAACCGCTGGGTTGAGAGTTGTGACATCATTTCCGTTTCCCGTGATATTTTATCGGATGTCGTGGAACAGGCACATGAATCTTATAAGTGGGTAACTGTAGCAGTACAATGGAGATTCCTTGGACAATGGCCTGTTTGTATAATTATGCACAGTGAACATTTTCTGTAAGTCTTACTAGATTCAAATGAAAATTTGGAGATTGCTCAGATTAGAAAATTTGTCAGACCCCAAAAATTCCTTTTCTGTCTGAAAAAAATCAAAAAAGCCCTAAAATGAACTAAAAAAAAGTGCTTATAGTAATCCCTGAACAAAAAAATCACAAACTTTAAATTAGTGATTCATAACTCGTGTTAAGTGGCCATGGCTACTAGCAGTAGGCACAGCAAACTTAAATTCCAAACCAACTGAAACACCTTGGCTATCACACTATCACACTATCACACTATTCTGCTGATTTGGGACTTGGGTATAATTTGTTTCAGAATTCAGAAATTCAGCTTAACACACGATAGGTCAAAATTCGGTCTGAATTGCAATTTCTCCGACTCTAAAGTCATGAACATTATTTACATCCTGTTTAAACTGTAAAGAATTATTGTTTTTTTAAACACTAGGGGTATGAAAGTTAGAGCTTTAACTGATTGTTTTGGGATAAAAATGTATGAATGTATGTGATTCCTTAATGAAGGTGACCTTTAACTACGTGTCTTGGTAATGAATTGAGAAGATGGTGAAGATGAGTAAATCTGTCAAGTCTAGCGTTGGGTATTCTTGCAAGGAATGACTGACATCATAATCCTGGTAAGAAATAAACAGCCAGACAGGTAAGTCTAGACAGATAATAACTACCACGTAAAAAAGAATGCAGTATTAACTGTAGATTATCTTAAGACAACTTTATTCATTTCAGTATTTGTTATGCACCATTGTGGTGGCATGTGTACAGCGCGGGTGTTATAAGAGAAACTATTTATTTCTACAAACAAATGCTATTTATAATACACTGATAAGCACTTGGAAGGAACAACTCTTGACATAGTTTAATCTTCATAAAGGTCGTGAGAAATGGGGTCACTGGTCGGGTAAAGGTTGAAAAAAAGCCAAACGTTCTAGAAAATGTTTTGCAAAGAAGATTTCCAAATATTGCTCAGTTTTCTAATGGTCTTGCATGGAAGTGCAGCGGGTCACGAGAGGGTAGATATGAAGTAATTGCCTTGTATGAGTCTCCGAGCTTTGATGGAATGGAAATCGTGTAAAGGGCACCTTAAAGGCACGGCATGAGGCTGGCGGAGGCTTCTACGAACTATAACGCTAAATGTCACTAAGAGGATTCTATGAATTAAAGGAGATAATAACCAAGGCACAAACGGGTGCTAAAATAGGTCTAATCTCCACGGAAACTAATAGACATTGTTTGGCACTCTGCACCCAAAGTCGCACTTGTTTTGCCACATTCAGCTGAGACTGTGAATAACTAGCTGAATATCCTGGCTGTCAGTGTTTCATTTATACATAGTAACTATGTAAATGCAAGAAGTGAACTCCCATTTTGTGTGATTGATGTGGACATGTGATGTGAATGTTGCATCGTTATTGGTTTTCACTTTGTGTATTTACCTTTATAAGATGATGCATGATGCGCATGTCGTTAAGACTTGAGAAAGAAACCTTGTGTGTCGAAACGTTGCCATTTCATGCTTGGTGAATAAACCATAATTATACCAGACTGCCGTGTGCTGAGATATTTGCAGACTGGATGGACCGAATGGTTCTTATCTGCCGTCACATATGTTGATTTCTCATTTAATATTTTGTCGTCACATCCCCTCATATCTCATAACAAATATTTGTTTGTAAGGTTTATGTATCCATTAATCTGACCAGCTCACTTTGGCACTCAGTGGGTTAAATTAAAGTGTTTCAGAAGGATAAACAGTTTGATTGCTGCCTCCTTATATCATATGTAACTATAATAGGACATAATATACATATTAACCATCACAAGGACACTGCAACCCCCTACAACTGCATCATGTGTCGGGTTATCAGGCTGATGGGTTTAAACAAGTAGTGGGGGGGAAGTTACTGGCCTTGTAGTATGTTTATCAACATAATTGTTTTTCAGCTAAATATATCATTTTTGTTTGACACCTGGACAATGTGTTTGTAATTTTTTTACTCTTATGTCTCACATCTACCATATTTTCTGTTAGTTGGTTAAGTATGCAAGTGTTGGGGTAAAGGGATTGAACAGACCCTATTTAAAGTCAGTTTCTATATTAAATTATACTATGCAGGTCATAATTATCATGAACGGAATTCGTCAACATGATTTTGTCTTCGGCTAATTGAGCACAGCTGCTTTAGTTAATTGGAACTACTTTGGATTACCTTGGGACCTGTGAATTCCTCAACAGTTAAATAATTCACTCTGACTCGAGATATGGCCAAATTGGAAGTTTTTTAAAGGGATACTGTAGTGCCAGGAAAACAAAGCTGTCTTCCTGGCACTATTGCTCCCTCTTCCTGCCCCCTTTATTTACTTTCCTGATCGCAGTGCCCTCGGCGCTGGGCCAATACTCTGCTCCTTCCAATATCCCACGACGAGCCAGCTCTAATGCGCATGCATGGCAAATGCCATGCGTGCATTAGACTGCCCGATAGGAAAGTATTGAATCAATGCTTTCCTATAGGGAAACATCTGATGCTGGGTGTCCTTATGCAGAGCACGAGGACGTCCAGAGTCAGATACCTGACCAAAGGTCAGTTTCAATCCAGGAAGCTTCTCTAGTGACCGTCTGATAGACAGACACTGAGGGCAGACTTAGTGCTGCAATGTAAACATAGCATTTTCTCTGGAACTATAATGCTTAAAATTGCAGCACTAAGGGCAATAAGGACACTGCACCAAGACCACTTCAATGAGCTGAAGTGGTCAGGGTGCCTACAGTGTCCCTTTAACCTGCAGATATAATGCCGTATTGTAACATTGGATATGGCAGGTTCACAACAGAAGCCCCACAATGCAATGCAAGTACCAAGGACTCCAAGTAGCTTACAATAATTGAGATTCTATGGATTTCTGCAAAATGGTGGAAACTATCTCGAATTATTGTGCAAAACTTAGACTGATTTAGCAGCTACAAGAAGGCCTGTGCCAATTGGTGCAGTCACATCACCCAATCCATGGGGTAAGCCAGCTATGATTCCAACTCTGCTACTTTGACCTTAAAGCTAAAATGTACTTTGAATTCCAGACAATCTTCACTTTAGTAAATACAATGGTAAGTGTCTGCACATGTAGAAAGGATTACCTGCAGCAGAAACGAGTGTGCCAGTTGCCCATAAATAGAAATCTGATCCTATCATTGCATAAGAACTTCATTACAAATTATGTATAAAAAAGGAATTTCATGAAATCATTTTATTGCATTACAATTACATGCCAGCCGGTCTGTTCCAAAAATACCAGAACAACAAGAGGTTGTGTTTGAGTTTTTCTTTATGTCTAAAGCCCGTACAGACGACACAAGCTCAGAGGCCAAATTAAGAACATTTCAGACTTTGCAAGACGATCGCACTCGGACTTCAGAGATGCATTCGCTAAACATGGGGCTGAATTGAGAAATGAATTTGCTAAAAGTCGGCCAAAGGCTGTCAGGAAGACAATCATTATTTATACACTTTCAAAAAAATGTGTCCTATACGAAACCCTTAACTTCGGATTAGAATGGAGTTTCTGGAACACAAAGGGAGGTGGACATTTTTACTTCGTCCAAGAAATTTTAAGTGAGGCTTTAACTTACATCATTAGAACGCTAAGAGTGCCGGAGATTTGACTATGCACAGATCACTAGCCAGGCACTCAAGGGGTTAAAACAAATATATTAGAAATATAGGTAACAGTGATATGTTCACAAAGATTAATTGATTGTGGGTTTTGGAGCAAAAAAAATCCAATAAGGAGATGCACTCAGTGAGTGCAGAATCTGTGAGGCAAGGTACGCATACCTAACCTTAAATAGGAGCATCATTCGGAAATCGAAATTCTTCTAAAAGTAGCCTTGATTCCTGGCTGAAGCAATACGTAAACGGGATGTTTGCTTTCTGTCTGTTCTTTTATCTGTAAGGTGTTTGTGTCAGGAGAATTTTACTGGTTTGTTTCAATAATGTTCCTGGGATAAAAGTTTTAAAACTATTAGGATTAACCTCTTCACTGCCACCTCAGAACTCGTTTCCCCTTTTGCCTTTAACCCCTTAAGGACAGAGACAATTGTCCAACTTCTGAAACCAAAACCAAACCTCGAAATCTTGCTGTGTTTGTCCCACTATAATTAAGTACACCCATGCATACTATATATAGGTTTTAAAGGACAGAAATGGCTTTCTTCCAATATCCCATATGTATTCCTAACACAACATTAAATATGAATAAAATGTTAAAAATGGGAAAAACGTGCAACTAAATAAAAATAGCTCAATATAGTTTTACTTATCAGTCCTGATTATTAAATGTCTCATATAATTATTGCCATTTTTATAGTGTCAACATATTACGCCGCTCCTTTTTTTTAAAATTTGGTTTTTACTATATGTATTTTGGCTGTGTACTGTGTACTGTGGTCATTGCTGCCACCCAGGAGTGATGGGAGTGAGCACAGGACTTATCTTTTTGTATTTATATTACGCCGCTCGTTACAAATACAGAGGTAAAGAATTCCCTACTCAACAGAGCTTACACTCTATGAGGATTTGAGGGAAGTGGATATATCGTTAGGTGTCTTGCCCAAGAACATTTACTGGTGAGTTGGTCTGACTGGCATTTGAACCTTTTTCCCAGATTCAAACTTAGACCACAAATGAGAAGAACCGGCACTCCAGAAGGAAAACTGGGTGCAAAACTCCAGAGGTGTCCTTCCTTTCATCTCTTAGCCAGTAAACTAAAAAATTGAAGCCGCAACACCATATATCATCAAAGAGGAGATTTATTCCACCAGTGTGGACGCGGCACTGAGTAGGACGCACTGTTTTTTACCCATTAGCAGGCTGCTTATTGGGTGAGGGGTACTCCTGGTCATTCTGTGACTCACATTACAAATAATGATTTGCATAAAAATCACTTGCATTCGTCCCTGGATCAATCCCTTTTTTTAAAAATTATCCCTCAGAATAGACATATTTGTATAAGTAGCAACCTGTGATTTTCTGTTATCCTTTAGAGCAGGTCTGGTGACATTGTAAGTAGAAGTTATCTAGACATATCCTTTACCTACAGTTCCAATATCGTTTTCTGCCCCCAGGGAGATGATTGATCAGAAAATAAAGCACCTACAACAATGTCATGGGACAGTTCAGCATGTTTTAACTCACCTGATCTCTGATAGAAATTGTTTGTTGTCGTGACTGGTTTCACATTAGGTCATAAAAAAATGCATTTCATTTGTCATTGGCTGGCGTTGGCTGTCTATTCAGCCGAGTGCAATAAAATATCAATTAACAATCCATGATAAATCCGAAATCAATGTGTCGATGGAGTAAATAGATTGAGGAAAAAAATAAAAGATTATTTATGGAAATAGAACTTGTATTCTCTTCCCGGCTATGGCTAAAGATTCCGTTCAGAATTCTAAACATTAAAAAAAACACACACACACACACACACACACACACACACACACAGTCTGATTTATTAATATTCTATTTCTATTTATTAATTCTGTACTAATTCATAGACTTGAACACATTGTTATCCAGACTAATTCAGAAGTTTTGTTTCAGTTGATTTGGGATTTTTCCATGTGGCTTTTCAGTTTTGACAAATTTTGTCCATGGGATCATTTTGGGGAAAACAATTCAGACAGATAAAAAGGGTGCGAAAACTGGCCGTGCCCTGCAAAATCTAAATATGATATAGTGTGCATTACACGATTACGCACATTGTTGTGCCATTTCACTCACAGATAAAGTGACCAATAGAGCATGAAACAGGAGGAGCAGCAAAATAAATAAATAAGATCGCCCCTGAGGGGAGATATGCGCAGAGCATCCATGCTTTTTGTAAGTTTTCCACCTCCTGGATTTAGCTTTATATACTGCACTATATGTAATTTTATATTTCCCGATCTCCATTATACTCTATCCTGTTTATTGCAGGTTGTATCCTCTATATATTTTATTGGGCCATACCACCCTTTTCCCCACTGGGGTGTATAGATTTTATCTTGTTTTTGCTGGTAATTCATGTGTGTACGTGAGGTACACTTTTTGTAGGTGGCAGCACTGTTGTTTCTGTGTCACATATAGCATATAGTATTCTTAGCAAAAAAAATAAATCGTCTCATTCTTGATCTTTGAATAAAATCAACAGACTGGCTGTCTTTCCTTTTTTTTGCACCACAAATTCAACACTGAAATACCTCCCCCCCCCCACACCCCCCATCCCCCCGATTGTATAGCGCTGCAGAATTTATTGGTGCCATATAAATAATAACAAATCAAACAAAACTGTTCATTGTTTCCTGGTTTTGTAATTTGTCCATGTAGTTTCTGAATTTGGGCACCCAGCCGATTGACCATAATTCTCACAAATTATAATACGGGAGAACCAGAATGTACAAATCTACTCATTACGTTTTGCTAAATAAGTTTCAGTGGAGCAGTCATCTTTCCATTCATGATGATTAGCGGAATTATCTTGGCAGCAAATACCCTAAATTAGATGTAAACCTGTATTAGAGAAGATTACAGTGAAGTGGCTTAACTGTAGATGTCCCAGGCCAGAAATCAAAAGATATAGTCTTTATTTGGAATAGAATGACAACTGATGTAGCTCAACTATGACTATCACAACATTGTTATGATCATCTGCACATACTGATGTAATACTTGCACAGGTCATTTGAAAAGTTATGCAGAAGAAAAACAAAAAAAAAATCTTAAAAGATCTGCTTGAAGTTTAGAGGCCTTAATTTAACATTGGACATCCCACCCTTTCAAAATAATCAGGACTGTAGAACGTGGATAGTAAATAAGTAAATCCCATGCCAGCATAGAGTTTTTGAAGATCAGATTGTGATGGTGGCAACGGTAGTGGATAACAGTGGAAGACGAAATATAGGGTTTGCCTTTACTAATCTGCAAGATTGTAGAATAGAGTATACACATAAATACATTTCAAGGTAAAGGAAATAATGTTCTATCTGTAAGGGGAAAAGTATTAGTATAAACAGTCACACATAACCCCCCCCCCCCAAAAAAAAAAAACCAAACAAACCCTTAAAGCCAACCCTAAAGAGAAATCATTAGACACAATGTAATATAAATAAATGCAATAATTGGTACATGAACAAGAATAGACACAACGGTGAGAGCAACCAAGAAGTCTTGTCCTTAAAAACAGTTTCAGTAGAGTGCAGCTATTAGAGAGATGCTTCCGTTATCTCCGACCAATATCTTCCCTCCTGGATGAAGGAATTAAAGGACTTCAGGTGCAGTTCCCATTGGTTGTTATCCTGCAATGCAATGTTCCCAGACAGCAACTAGAAGCAATTCCCTGTGGGGACCAAGTAAAACATAGAGCAGTGTTTGATTGGCGAAACATGGAGAGTCAACCATAGAGGCTGGCAGCGGCAAAGGAGATAAGGCAAGTGAAACTCTCTAAATTTGAATGTAAATATTCGGTTGATCTATCAGCTGGTTACTTACCAAAGTGTGAAATGGCAGGAATCACAAGTGAATTCCAAATTCTAGGCTGGAATAGCAGTTTTTGAAAAATTCTCCGTTAGCTCTGTTTTTGGTTTAATTATTTTGGCTTACGTTTTTTTTTAATTCTCTGAAGTTACTCTGAAATCCTAGCAATTCAACCATTAACAAATAACCCTGTGCGTGTGGGTTTAGTGCATTTATTACGGATCAAGGGAACCTAGCCTGCCCCAAGGTTTGCCATCTTGACATTCGGATTTTCCATTTATTGATTATTTCTCTTTAGATTGTGGTGACACCTAGTGGACAATTAGCACTATGCAGCTATTTCAACCAGGGACATGGGAAACATACTTAAGATGTAATTTTGCAATGTTCTCCTCAGTACTTCCCTATATCAGGTGGACCAGGTGTTATTCTGTTGTTTTAATTTTCTAAGAACATTTAATCTCATATGGTGATGGCAAAATCAACTATTGGTGCAAAGGTTTCTAACAAAATCTATAACAACGAGGGCAAACATTTTATGGAGCCATAAATGAGGTTCATTTAAACAAGGAATTGCAGAGGCAAGTTACAAGAAAAGTCCAAACTTCAGGCTAAAAACAGCAACATTGAAAACTCTCCCGAAGTCAGCCATTGCTTAATTTCCATTGTTTTGTAGTTCCAATTTTAAGAGCAAACAAAACCTTGGATTAACTATTTTTTTAGAACAGTCATATGTTAATTACTCTAAAGGCTGAGATTATTAATTAACAACGCTACAGAGATCACGTTAGGCCAGGAGGCAATCAAGTGCTGCAATTAATAGAGGAGCTTCCAACATTCCATCACAAAACAGCTGGTTCACTGAACTTTCTGTGATTCTCTGTGAGCAAACTTTGTTCAAAAACTTGTATTTTTTTTATAACAAATTGAAACAAAGTGAAAAATTATCAAAAGGTTTACATTAAAAAAAAAAAGTTAAAGGGACACTATAGTCACCTGAACAACTTTAGCTTAATGAAGCAGTTTTGGTGTATAGAACATGCCCCTGCAGCCTCACTGCTCAATCCTCTGCCATTTAGGAGTTAAATCCCTTTGTTTATGAACCCTAGTCACACCTCCCTGCATGTGACTTGCACAGCCTTCCATAAACACTTCCTGTAAAGAGAGCCCTATTTAGGCTTTCTTACTGCAAGTTCTGTTTAATTAAGATTTTCTTATCCCCTGCTATGTTAATAGCTTGCTAGACCCGGCAAGAGCCTCCTGTATGTGATTAATTCAGAAATTTTTCTCTATACTTACCGTACATTTATTTTCCTGGCAGCATCACTAATGGGTTAGCTCCGCCCCTAACAGGAACAGTACAGGAAACAATTAATCAATTATAACCAGACTATAGGTATAAAAGGTCCCTCCTCCCTCTAACCCACAGTCTAGTATAAAGCTAAATAATTTTTTTGGGAGGGTTGCTGATGCTGCCATGAATTATAGCCAGGAAAATAAATTTACGGTAAGTATGGAGAACAATTTCTATATTCCTGGCCATTCATGGCAGCATCACTAATGGGTAATACCCAAGCTCAGTAATAAAGGGAGGGTGAATAAAAACAAGACTCCAATAATATGCTGCAAAGGAGATTTATTCATGAGAGATTCACTGAGGACAAAACCCCTCTACCGAAGGATGAGGAGGAAGAGACCACACCCAGTTTGTAATGTTTGATGAAGGTTATAAGCGACGACCAGGTGGCTGCCCTGCATGTCGTCAGAAGGAACCTCTGCCCAATTAGCCCAGGAGGTGGCCAATGCTCTCGTAGAATGGGTCTTTATCTTTTCCGGAGGAGATAGATTTTTGAGTTTATATGCCATTTTTATGGTGTTCGAAACCCAACGCCTTAAAGTAGCTGTAGAGGCCGCCTCTCCTTGTCTGTATCCTGACGGGATAAGAAATAATTGCTGCGATTTTCTAAATCGGTTAGAGACCTCTATATATTTTATTACACATTCTCTCACATCCAACTGATGGAGTTTAACTTCTTCCGCAGAAGAGGGGTTTTGGTAAAAAGATGGTAGAATCCTTTCTTGAGCCAAGTGAAAACGAGAAACCACCTTAGGTAGGCATTCCATTCTAGGTCTTAGGATAATTCTATCATGAAAAACCTGAACGTGATTTGGATCACTGGAGAAGGCTTGAATTTCAGACATTCTTTTTGCTGTAGTGATTGCCACCAAGAACAATGTCTTGTATGTCAGATTAATAATACCCAACTCATCCAACGGAGCATCCCAAGGAGGAGCATAGTTTCTAGATGGAGGTCTTATGCGTATAGCTGCCTTAAAGAACCTCGCAATGATAGGGTCTAATGCCCAGGAGGTGTTACACAGGGCCGACAGAGCTGATGACTGCACTTTCAGAGTGCTCAAGCTTAGGCCTTTCTCTAGACCTTCGTTTAGAAATTCCAGAATATCTATATTCGAAGGATGTAGGAGATTCTTGGATTTCTTTTCTGTCCATAATCAAAATAAATCCCATATCCTGTGGTAACATGCAGAGGTGGAATTTTTCCTGGATTTCAGCAGTGTATTCACCACCGGCTCTGGTAATCCTTGCTCTAAAAGTCTTTGCTTTTCAAGAGCCAAGCCGCCAGTTTCCATTGGTTTGGATTGGGATGCATTGCTGGACCTTGTATTAACAGATCCATTCTCTGAGGAAGAGGCCATGGAGGACCCAAGCACATTTTGTTCAGGAGTGGGAACCACGGTCTTCTCGGCCAACTCGGAAGTATAGCAATCACCGTCTTTCTTTCCTTCCGAATTTTCCTCAACAATCTGTGAATCATTGGCAGGGGAGGGAATGCATTCCCCAGATCGAAGTCCCAAGGAAGGGAAAAGGCATCTTGTCCTGCCGATTGATATTCTGCCTTCAGAGAAAAAAAATTCGGGACTTGAGCATTCCGATACGAAGCCATCAAGTCGACCTGGGGTGTGTCCCACCTTAACGTTATCTGCTGAAATACCTCTGGGTTTAATTGCCATTCTCCTGATAGAATTTTTTTTTTTTTTTGCTCAGATAGTCTGCCAGAACATTGTCTTTCCCTGGAAGATATACTGCTTTCAGGCCCTGAAGTTTGCTTTGAGCAAATTCCATCAACGGAAATATTTCTCGCAATAGCGCCTTGCTTCTGGTTCCACCTTGTCTCTTTACATATGAGGCCACTTGACGAAAACCCTGCAGTGCATATAATATTGCTCTCAGTTCTCTTAGGTTTGAGTGCAACTTGCTCTCTCTCTGTGCCCATGTACCTTGTATCCAATCCTTTTCTAAATGCGCACCCCAACCTTGTAGACTTGCGTCTGTAGTATCTGTTATCCATGTTGGATCCTCCAGAGGAAACCCATGGATAAGTTCTTGGTTTTCACCCACCAAGTCAGGTCGTCTATAGTTTTTTGACAGATAGGAATTTCTTGATCCAATTCGCCCTCTTGTTTCTTGAATTCTTTTAGAAACTGCAATTGGATGGGACGCATGTTCCACTGGGCCCATTTCACCAAGCCTATAGTCGATGTAAGAGACCCTATAAGGCTCATGAATTCCCGTGCTGTAATGAATCTCTTGTAGTGAAGATTTCTGATATTTATCTGAATCTTCTCCATTCTTTCCGTAGACAAATTCACTTGACCGATTACCATATCTATGGCAGCCCCCAGGAATATAATATTCTGAGAGGGAACCCTCATACTTTTCTCCATGTTCAGTTTTTAACCATGGTTCACTAGGATTTCTATGACCAACTGGGTGTGGAGTGCTACCATCTGGCTGGATGGACCTATAAATAGAAAATCGTCCAAGTAATGGTATATCTCTATCCCTTTCTTTCTGATTACTGCTACTAATGCGATGAGCACCTTTGAGAATGTTCTCGGAGCCAGGCTTAATCCAAATGGAAGTCCCCGGAACTGGTAGTGACTTCCAAATACACAAAATCTGAGGAATTTTCGGTGCCATATGTTGATTGGGATCTGGTGGTATGCATCTTTTAAATCGATTGACGTCATCCAATCCCCCACACTGATGTTTGGAATAATAGTCGAAATGGATTCCATCTTGAATGATTTTCTTTTTAGTTTTGAATTCAATTTCTTCAAGTCCAGGATAAGTCTCCACTTCTTTTGTGGTTTTGGGGCTAGAAAAACTGTAGAATAGTGACCCCTTCTCTGTTCTCTTTTTGGAACGTATTCTATTACATGATCTTTTAGGAGTTTCGAGATGCAATCCTTCGTAGCTCTCTCTTTTTCTCCTTTTGCTACCCGAGACTGGGTAAACACATCCTTTGTTGGAATGGTCTCGAATTCTAACCTGTATCCTTCGGCCAATATTGATAGGACCCAGGTGTCTGTCACACTTCTGACCCAGACAGGATAAAATAGATGCAGTCTTCCTCCTGTAATTCCCGGCTGGGCTGGCGCACGTTCAGAAGTGTTTTCCCTGTCTTGCACCTCTTCCTCTGGAAGATTTCGGCTGAATGTTTCTCCAATTTGGTCTTCTTTCCCAGGTTTATATGTCCTCTTTCCCAGGTTTATATGTCCTACTTTCATGAAAGGCACGGTCTTTATATTGCCTATCTTTCCATGTTGTAGAACCGTATTTTCTGACTTGAGGAAGAAAAGCTTTTTTCCCATCTGCAGCCTTATGTTCAAATAGGAGATTGAAATGGAAGGGCACACAGGGACGCTTTTGAAGCGTAGTCTGCTCCCCAGGAGTGTAGCCATAATGCTCTTCTTGCTGCTATAGAGAGGCCCATGCTTTTAGCCACCCTTCTAGTAACATCCAGAGATGCTTCAGAACAAAACTCTGTTGCCAACTTCAGATTTCTCAGTCCTTCCAGAAGATGATCTCTCCGAACTCCTTTGGTGATATCCTCTTCTAAGTTGTCTAGCCATACTTTGAAGGCTCTTGATAACGTTGTTAATGCTACTGCTGGATGTAGTGCTGATCCTAAGGCTAGGTATGATTTTATCAGGCTGGCATCTAGTCTTTTCTCCATCGGTTCTCTCAAATAAGCCATGGAGGTAATAGGAAGGGCTGTCTTTTTTGCCATATGAATGACTGCGGCATCAATCTTGGGACAGAATTCCAGGTTTTGCAATCTTCCTTAGCATACGAATATAATCTGAATGCTTTGTTTTTCAGAGTTGCTTTTCTTTCTGGTTTCTGCCATTCTTGTGAATTTCAGTTTCTTCTTCTGGGAATCTCAGGGTCTCTCTTATTATGTTGATCAGCTTATCAACCGATTTCGAATCCAGATTTTTAGAGGCATAGTTAACTTCACCCTCTTCTTCGTCCGACATATCCTCCATCTCCATATTATCATTGGACTCAGAGGAGATTTCTTCTCTTCTCAGGCGTTTAGATGAGGACATCTTGCTTGTGGATTTAAACCCTTCTGCAATTGCCTCTGCTATCCATCTTTTCAGTTCTGTTTGTGGAGACTTTCTTCTCTCCCTTACTTCAGCGGCTTCTGTCAGACAATCCTGACATAAGTTTCTTCCACTGGGTGCAATTTGATTGCAGTTAACACACCTATTCGTTTTTTCTTTATGCTTTCTTGGTGAATCCTCTTTTGGATTACTCGGGCTGTAAAAGAGGCCATATTAACAATAATATATTTTTGGCCCATAGTGGCACTCTTTTAACCCCCCCCCCTTTAAGGGATAAACGTATATGAGGCTCACCTATGTTTTCTAGAAAGAGATCTTGAGGCAGAGTGAGAAGCCATCTATTTAAACAAAAACATTTTTTGTTATCCTAACACTGAATAACTTAACAATAGAAAACCAATATAACAAAGAAAGATGAAATCTTTACCTTATCTCTCCAGAAATCAGTCTAGGGCAGCCTTAAACACACCAAAACTGTTCCAAACTTCAGCCAGAACATTGGAAACCCCCAAAAAACATTCTTTTATAGAATTCCCGTTTTTTTTTTCATTTTGGCGCGATATCGCTTTAAGAGCCCGGCGGTTCGTGCATGCGCAATAGTAACTTCACAACACCGATGCTACAGCGCATGCCCCGCCCTCCAAACCCGGGAGCAGCACCCTGCCGGTGCAAACAAGCAAGGAGAGCACTCTGCAAGCCCTCAATTTCTCCAGCATGAGAAATACTAAGCACAAGAGAAGAGGAACGCTATATAGACACTCAGGGTAAGACCAATGAATCTTTTCAGTCACTTACCCAGCTTCTCTTCTGCCACAATTCTGAGGGGGTTATTGATGCTTAAAGGGGAATTTTTAAGGATACACCGACCCCACATCATTTTAATTTAACATCCCTGTTATTCCATTAAAGAGGTACATATACTATAATGTACCTTAACTCAGTTAGTCCCGCTCTTGCAGGCTGATTACTGAGTTCTTCAGATAAAGAGAGGCTGAACTTGATCTGGAAGGAACCCATGGTACACATGGGAAGGTGGCCTCAAAAGAAAATTATTATAGGTTTAATTCCTGTTTGTCCTGCTAAGGACAGAAAAAAAGACTGTGGGTTGGAAGGAGGAGGGACCTTTTATACCTATAGTCTGGTTGATTAATTGATTGTTTCCTGTCCTGTTCCTGTTAGGGGCGGAGCTAACCCATTAGTGATGCTGCCATGAATGACCAGGAAAGTTCAATTTAGAGATTGAGATACAATTATTTAAGGTAAATTACATCTGTTTGAAAGTGAAACCAGTTTTGTTTTTCCATGCAGGCTCTGTCAATCATAGCCAGGGGAGGTGTGGCTAAGGCTGCATAAACAGAAACAAAGTGATTTAACTCCTAAATGACCGTGAATTGAGCAGTGAAATTGCAGGGCAATGATCTATACACTAAAACTGCTTTATTTAGCCAACGTAATTTAGGTGACTATAGTGTTCCTTTAAAATGATCGTGCACTGCCACTACGGTCTAGTTTTTGATTTTTATTTATAAAGCGCCAACAAATTCCGCAGTGCTGTAAAAATGGGTGGACTAACAGACATGTATTTGTAACCAGACGAGTTGGACACACAGGAAGAGAGGGATTGAGGGCCCTGCTCAATTAGCTTACATGCTAGAGGCAGTGGGTAAAGTGACACAAAAGGTAAGGGCAGGGTAGAAAAGTAGATTTCTAGAATAGCATTCATTGAGGGCTTTGTTTTCTTGCAAGAGAGGAATCAGGGTGCGGGGAGGGAAAGTTGACAGTTTAGTTAATATGTTTTCCAGAAATCAATTTTTACATTTTTTTTTTTTTTTTAGAAGGAATGGAGCCTGGGTGAAAGTCTAACGAACTGATAAAACACTGTACACCGTAAAGATAATTTGCTTTTATTATACAATAAAAAATACTCTGCATTCTCAAATGCCACAAATCTTAATAGGTGCAAAAATGTACATTGTACAAAAATAAAAAGGAAACAATAAGGGCTGAGTAAAACCAAACTGTTCTAAACCTATATGAATGAAAGAGACTAAAATGCCTAAATTAAATATCAAAGTTTCAGCTATAGTCAATTATACAAAGATTTTTAGATAAACCATATGCTGTCAATAGCTGAATGTTGTATTGAACAGAAAACGACCTATCATCGTAAAAACCAAAAGTAAAAATTCAAGAAACTGAAATATTACATGTAAACAAGATACAAACAAATCAACATGACTTGGCAGGATTGTTTATCATTTACTGAACTGCATTACAAACTACATCATACAGAAAAAGAATATAAGAACATATTTTTGTTTTAAATAAAATGAAACAAGCAGCAGTTTTAACATAATAACAGTGTTTCAAGATGAAAATCTTTTAAATCAGCAGATCTGCCAAAACAACCACGAGAATATAATTTAGCAACATTAACAGAAATGAACAAACTTGGAGATATACATTTCATAATATGTCAGCACAATTTTAATAAAAAAAAATAATGTGACTGACAATACAGCCAATCAGAAAGGGCAAACAGAAGTGAAGAAAAGCAAATGGGAGTTAAAACATTAAGCACGATAGCAATTTTACTTTAATAATAAAGTGGTTGCAGTACAAAAGCCCTGTCCCCTTTCTTTTTAAACAGGTTTAATTCCAGAGATAAATACTTTTATTTCTGTGTATAGGGCCGCCTCCTTGGGCTGTCAATCAGAAAGTTGGAATTGCTCTCCTGGCTAATGCCCACACTGGGTAATTATATAACAGGATTAGGGCCCAGCAGATGCCATGTGTCTGTGTCCTATAGGGGTTACATTCTGTCATACCTTAGTGTGTCTTGTTTTGTTATTTTAACAGTTCATAGCTGCAAACCGCAACAAAGAGGTTGCACACTTGCACTTGCTTTATTCCCCTGAGTGGGTCTTTCTTGGCACTCCCGCTAGGGAAATAAAACTGCTGAGGTGAGTTACTCTTGGATGTCCAAAAGTTAATATCACAAAACTTAAATAGGACTTCCAAGCATAACTGAACTCCGTAGTAATTTATCTTGGTTAATACATTTACTGGATTGTGTTTATGATATAGAAACAATTGTCTGAAAGTATAATTTGGTGTTCATTAAGTTTGTGCAGTATTGCTCTGTCATATCCAGAATTTCTAGAATGATTCTATGTTGGTCTCTGTACAGTAGCAGCATACAAGGAACATTTATTTACCATGGTTTCACATGCCCATGACCCCCCCCCCCCCCAAAAAAAGAAAAATGATACATGTGCTTTGTACACAGAAACACATTTGACCTAATTTGTAACAGCCTTTCTGCTTTGGTTGTTATAGAGACATTCATGTAAATTTCTATAATATGGCCCCACTGGGTATCGGTCTACTAAGAAATAGATTACTATATGTTGTGCATTAAAGATAATTCAAGTAAACACAAAAACCTAACTTTACATGCCTTCAAATTTTCCCTCAATGTACTGTTTAGTCGGTCAGTCTTTCCTTATCAGGAAGAGACTCTAATACCACAAAATCTTTGCACAGGGAGGAAACCATAGAATAAGCAGTTTATTCTACAGAGCAGCCACACTTATCCCTTATCATAAGCATAGCTGCGAAGTAAAATGATACCAGCCATAAGCTTCCAGTATACGCATAGTACAGTTCCTGGGTTACATGGGTTATGTGCAGTTATCGGCAGCAGGCAGACAGCGCAGTCCAGATTTTGCAGACACTTCATGCAAAACTTGTACTAAACCTCCCCCCCCGCCCCAAACAACACTGGAGTTGAACTGAGAGTAAGGTACACGTTGCTCTATACACAATCACACTTGCAATTTTGCAAAGTTGTGACAGTGCCTAGGGGGATCGTTTAAGTATTAAGAAGAGAAGGCGGGGGAAATAAAAAAAACAAAGTGTTTTGCTTTTTACTAAACATTTTAATTTTAACATAAAAATTAGGTATCAAAGTGCAAAAGTGTAAGCGATAAAAGATAAATACATGAACATCTAGATAGTTAGATAGTAATGTGAATTCCTCTTAAAGGGACATTGAGCACTATAACTATGTTTAGACATCATTGTGATCTAAACTTGGACTGGATTCTACAGAAGCGAACCTTCAGCATTACCTGGTGGTACCTGAGGGGCAGGGATTTGGTGGGACAAGTCGGGTCTCACAAAAATAGTGGAGAAACTGCAAGTCTAAATGCAACAAAGTTTTAGTGGTTATGGTGCTTAAAGACACCCTTTCACGGTATAATTTACTGATTATTAATTATTCTGGGTAGGTCAATATTGTCTTGACTAGTTCAACTCTTACAGCCCGCAGCATTTTTAAAATGTGTTTAAGTTTATGAAATGCAAGATGATGGCAGGTATAAATAATATTGCCTTAGATTAGTTTTATGTGTTGCATGGCTGAATGGCAAAATCTTCCAGCTGAGTTTGATTTCAGGAGCTGCACAGACCAAGGCATCGTGTCAGTATACTCGGAACCTGCGTGGAAATGTTAATTTCAAAAAAACATTAAGCAAATGTGTCAACGTCTCTTAAAACAAACAGATTTCAGACACAGCCTGATGCACTCTTTACCATCGCTGTAAACTAAGGAGTTTATTTACTAAACGGCTACATGGTGATCTGACAAGGTCATTTCATATTCTAGGTTAAAAATGTGCAAGCTGTATAAACCGTGGTGAGGGCCACTTCTCTTTTCAAATTTGACTATTTACGTCTATAATCTGCAACACCTTGTCAATTCTCCACAATTCACAGTTAAATGAATAAACGCCCAAATGTTTATTGTTTAACCCCTTAAGGACCAAACTTCTGGAATAAAAGGGGATTATGACATGTCACACAAGTCATGTGTCCTTAAGGGGTTAAATAATATTTGAGAATAATTTCAATCTGACCCAATTAGCTGCATATCTGACTCACTTCAAAAGAATCAAGGTATTAATAATCCCTTGGAGATTTGTAATCATTTTCTAGACAAGACCAAAAGCAAGCCAAGGATCATTTCATAGCTCTATATTAGCTAGACAAGTTATATACGCAAGTAGACAGACAAATATACACATTTACACAAGCTAAAAAGGAAGAAATGATTCCTTTACAAAATAATCACAAGTATAGAGAGTAAAATCAGATCAGAAACAGTGGGCTGCAATAGAAAAATGGAGTGAATCTCACAAAATAAAAAAACAATTCCCAAATGTAAATTTAAAGCTGTATTTAGTTCTGTTTTGTTTGTGTCTGTTCCCCTCCACTGATTTAATAAGTAGATTGAGCACTAGGCAGTATGTTAACAGTTACTGACCTCAGTCATTAAAGGTAGACGATGGAAGAGAACATTTGACATGGTAGAGATTTAACCCCTTAAGGACACATGACATGTGTGACATGTCATGATTCCCTTTTATTCAAGAAGTTTGGTCCTTAAGGGGTTAAAGAGGGAAAATAAATAACCGTTTTAACTTTTTGAGAAACACGATATAATTAAGTGCACAGATAACAGAAACGAGAAGTTTCATTCACTGAAACCAAAAGGGTTTTTGTTTTTTCATTATTATGAGAAAAGTGCGTTTATTGTCTTAGAAGTTTTCACTTTAATATTCTCTTTTCATATAAAACAAACTTGTACAAACTGTATTGGTTCTGGTTTAAATGTCAGACCACTTCTAATGCGTAAAGAGGAAAAAGAGAAAAATATTAAAACAAATTTAGATTTTGTTTCATTGACCTGTACAATGTGTACAAAAAAGTTCAACATATACAAAATATATATATACATATATAAAAAAAAATTATAGTCAAATACTTTAGTAAGAGAGAAAAACAAAAATATAAAAAAGTACATGCTTAGTGCAGTTTGAGGCCTTCCTCAAACCCAATTGGATTTAGGAAGCAGAAATATTCCCTTCCATATGCCAATGTTTGCAACTTAAACCGCACAACATGACAGCATTGCATTTGTCGCAGCCAATGACAGAGCATGGAGCACTTTTTATTGGATTGTCACGTAGGTTTCTTTGCAGAATCTTTTTATTGATGATATTTTTATTGCACGGTCCTGATGATCACAGTGTCCGTTCAATCACATATTCACAGAAATTCCAATCTTCTATTCCTGTGAACTGCCTGGGCTGGAACCTACAGGCTCCCAATAATCATGCAGTTTCCCCTACAAAAAAAGAGATGTGTTGAAGTTTAAGGCATTATGAAAAGACCTGTTGTTAATACATTGAAGTAGAAAGCAGCCACATACTCCAAACACTCTTAAAATTAACTAGCTTTAGGTTATTTAAAGCCAGAACTTTGAATTACATATGTAAAATCTGGGTAGCCTCTGCGTTTCAGAGCAAGAGTACAATCCGAGTGTTATATATTTTGGTAAAAAGCTAAAATACTGTCCAACTAGCAATGCACAACAATCTTCCAAACTATTTATCTTAAGGATAACTAAACACATGCCAAGAATGTGTCTTAATTTCATCCAATCAAGTCTATATAATCTGTCTATTATGGCCATACAGCAGCCAGTTTCTGCTAGTGCTGTGTGCAAACAGTAGTAAAACACCTTAGTTCCAACAGTCCTTGCACCTTTCTCTGAAGTAAACATCTGGCTGGCCCACTGGATACTCAATATGGCATCAGCCGACTTCCAACACCTCCTATGTTAGGCCGAACACCTTGTCCCAACTACTGGAGGTCATGAGACACACACACACTGTGTGATATGTAACAAACTGGGATGATAAACTGCTTGTTAACGCAGAGAGGGGGACACAGGGCGGAACCTTATGACTTCCCAAAAAGGCAAGCTCAACTCCCAGACCACACGAAATACCAACTCATGAGTCATATCCCAATGCTAATTACAGGGAATAGAATTTGAAAGAACTATTACCGGCTTGCCTAATCGTATTCACCACCTGCTCCACATGGCTTATTTGAAATGTTAACTGTAACATGTTATTTTTCATTTCTGCTATGGGTTCTTCAAATCCGAGACCTGCATGTCTCACATCACTGTCTATCAGAGACCTGCACGTCTCAAATATTCGCATTGCCTACTAAATGTACACATATGTAAATTTAAAAAAATAAATAAAAAGATAGTCACAAAAAAACATATGGCTGTACCACAAGAACAGACTCTTTACAAAATAGCCTTTTCTTGTGAAAGAAGTGTGAGATACCATGTCCAGGTCTTGCTGTTCTGATTGAGAATACAGTCTCCCCTCAAAGCATTTACGTTACCTGATCAGGACGAGTGCTTTGTAATAATTCCTGCCATTTGCCATAAATTCTTGCAACCAAATCTTTCACCTACAAACGAAAAAACATAGTAAATTCATTTTCACACAGACTCTAAAACAGACTGAGAAACGTGTTTAAAACTTATTTGCATTCAACAACTGCTGCATGTCCCATAGACATACAATTAGGGAGCTATGAAAAGAAAATGTTTCTAGAATATATAAAATGTACAGAATTTTTCGGCAACTTACCTTTGTTCTGTAGAACAGCCTTGCATTCTCTCGAATGTCACATTTAATATGCTTCTCCAGGGCTATGCAAAGTTTAAGCAGATAGTTCTGTAAAGAAAAATAAAATACTGAAAATAAACACTACATAATAGCAGACATGGTTTGTTCACTCGGCCAAGATGGAATAGAAGTGGTCCAAAAAAAAAAAAGCGGTTTTCCTTCTTTTCCAGGGTGCTAAACCGACTCGAGGCTGTGAAGTTGTGGCTCAGTGTACTCTGCATGCTGGTCTACATACATGCCTTGAAAGCTTTAAAAGGAACTCAACAAGTTATAGTAAAGAATTATACGAGTCATTTATTTGGATGATAGAAAGTAAAATCCTCTCGTGTCTCAATTACATATTAAGTTATATTAACCAATAAGATTCTAAAGGGTTCTAAAGGGGAACTAGCATCCTGATTTTAAGAAACCCACCGACTGCCATCAATCATCTTATTGCTTATAGCGTAATTCATTTACTTTACTGGTTTGTGTTAGCATGCTTCAGAGTCATTTTGAAAACCCAAGAGTATTTTTATTTATTAGAACGCATTCAGGCCCAAGATTTGAGTCGGTTTAAATTCCCTGCATGTCACACTTTTGTGACTAACTCAGACAAGGCTAGCTGATCAGAGTTAACAGCCAATCAAACCATGAGATTGTAATTGATGACATATATTACTCCCATCATTCCATTTTGCACGAAAGAGGAAATTGTTCCTTTCCCCCTAAAACGCGGGGAGGGGACACAGGGCGGAACCTTATGACTTCCTCTTTCTATCTGGAGACTGACACACTCACACTCATTCTATCTCTATCATTTGTAAAGCTTTCCAAGAATATTAAGTCAAGGCCATAGCTCTTAAGATCTCTAAAACTGCAATTTTGGTTGAATTTATATTTATTTGGCGTAAAGAGAAAACAAAGCCACATTCTTGTCAGCATGCTGTTACACTCGTTCTTACACCAGTGAAATCCTTTGATTCTGGTGCATTAGATAAAGCATTTCAAAGATATTCCAGAAAAAGCAACATAAAGACAAATCTAGAATAAAACTTACCCTCTGCTTAGAAATATGTTCATCAGAAGAGCTGGCATCGTTGGTTAAATTGAGTAGACTGAATGTCAGGTAGTATGCCTGAAATTAATTAGAATTACGTTTCTTTCAGTACCCATGGGACTTGCAGGAATATACGCACACACATCAGTGGTACTTAAAAGGGACACTAGAAGCACCAAAACAACTTTAGCTTAATGTAGTGGTTTTAGTGTATAGATCATGCTCTAGGCTCACTGCTCAATTTTCTGCCATTTAAGAGTTAAATTCCTTTGTTTATGCAACTCTACTCACCTCCCTGCATGTGACTTACACAGTCTCCAAACACATTACTTATAAAATGAGACCTAAGGTTTAAACTTCGTTTATTATCTTATGTCCTGCTCTGCTGATGGCATGCTAAAGCCTGCACGAGCCTTGTGTGGGATTAAAGTATAATTACACAAGCAGGAGATAAAACTTCTAAAATAAACAAATTGCTCTCAGATTCGATGTAAAATGAAAAAATTTTTTTCAAAGAAGCTTTGGGAGTCAGAAGAGGCGTGTCATGGGCTGCATGAACAGAAACAAAAGTGATTTAACTCCTAAATGGCAGAGAAGTGAAGAAGTGAGAGACATGATCTGTACATTATAACATTTATTATGCTGATGGTTATATGTTGCTGCTTAGGGTATCCCTTTAAAATGACACTATAGTTACCAGAAAAACTATAGCTTAATGTAGTTGTTATGGTATGTGTAGTATGTCCTTGTAGGCTTTTTAATGTAAACACTGCCTATAAGGAGATGGTGTTTGGCGTAGAGCGGTGTTTTGCTGCGCATGCGCGATTGCCTCCAAGTGCTTTCCTATGGAAAATAATTTAATTGGCAGAGATCATCACCCTCAGAGAAGCCAGCAACTACCAGACTACACAAAAAAAAAATAGAAGTAAAATCACCTTTTAAACCAGAGGTAATTGGGGGGGCGAGGGCCTAAACAGCTATTTAGACCTTTAGTGTCAGGAATAAGAATTTGTATTACTGACACTATAGTGTTCCTTTAATCATTGTGGTAAGATTAAAAATTTGCTCCTGAGCTTCTTCTCTGCACCTCCAATGTATCAGAAATGTATATCATATAGGGATCGACCGATTATCGGTTTTACCGATATAATCGGCCGATATTCGGTATTTTCGGCAATATCGGTATCGGCCAATAGGGATACCGATATTGCCGATAATACCTCCCAGGACCGCCAGGCTCATTACAAGCCCGGCGGTCCTGGTGGGGGCGGGCAGCAAGCGTTTACTCACCTCCCAGCAGCTCCTCCAGCTCCCCAGTGTAAATCTCGCGAGACCCGCGGCCAGCTCTCACGGCCGCGGGTCTCGCGAGATTTACACATGGGAGCTGGAGGAGCTGCTGGGAGGTGAGTAAACGCTTGCTGCCCCTCCTCCCACAGCTAAGCCAATGCCACTGGACCACCAGGGATTAACATATCCCCCCTCCCTGGCAAGGCAACAAGCAGGGAGGGGGACAACAAAAAACTAATAATAATAATTAAATATATATATATAAAAAAAATTAATATAAAAATAAAAAAAATAATTTAATAAAATGCCCCCTCACACATACACTCTTATTATACACATGCACTACACAAACACACTGTGTATATAATTCAGTGTGTTTGTATAGTGTGTGTATAATAATGTAGTGTGTTTGTATAGTGTGTGTTTATAATAATGCAGTGTGTGTTTGTATAGTGTGTGTGTATAATGCACACTACACAAACACACTGCATTATAAACACACACACACACTATACAAACACACTGCATTAGATACACACACACACTATACAAACACACTGCATTAGATACACACACACACTATACAAACACACACTGCATTATATACACACACACTATACAAACACACACTGCATTATATACACACACACTATACAAACACACACTGCATTATATACACACACACTATACAAACACACACTGCATTATATACACACTGCATTATATACACACACACTATACAAACACACACTGCATTATATACACACACACTATACAAACACACACTGCATTATATACACACACACTATACAAACACACACTGCATTATATACACACACACTATACAAACACACACTGCATTATATACACACACTACAAACACACTGCATTATATACACACATTATACAAACATACTGCATTATACACACACTATACAAACACTGCATTATATAAACACTGCATTATATACACAGTGTGTTTGTGTAGTGTGTTTATATAATTCAGTGTCTTTGTGTAGTTTGTTTATATAATTCAGTGTGTGTTTGTGTAGTGTGTTTATATATAATGCACACTACACACACACTCTGCATTATATACATACACTATACAAACACACACACTCTGCATTATATAAACACACTACATTCACTATACACACACTACACAAATACACACACTCTGCATTCCTTATATACACACACACTACACAAACACGCACACTTTGCATTTAGTATATACAGCATTCACTTTACACACACACTGCATTCACTTTACGCACACTAACTACACACTACACAAACACTCTGCTTTCATTATATACACACTAGACAAATACACAATACACACTGCATCCACTACACACACTAGACAAATACACACTGTATCCACTACACACACACACACTGCATCCACTACACACACACACACACACACTGCATCCACTACACACACACACACTACACAAACACTACATCCACTACACACACACTACACAAACATACACAGCTCCCCTGTCTAAGCACACTGCATCCACTACACGTGGCATGTATATTTTGTGCATTTACCTTTAGAAATAGTTTTTATTTTCCAAAATGGTAAATGTACAGAATATCGGCAAATTATATCGGCTATCGGCCTAAAAGTTTACAGAATATCGGTATCGGTATCGGCTCTAAAAAATCAATATCGGTCGATCCCTAATATCATATTCATCAGCAAATCTCCAAAATAAACTTGTTTTTCTAGTGGGGTTTTACATGCTGTGAGAATCCTTCATATACGAACAGAAGGCTTATAAAGGGGTGCGAAGAATTAAGTTTGTTCAACAGTAAAAACCATTTGTATAAAGGGTAACTGGGATTTTTATTTTCTTTAATGTAATAATCCGCTAATGTAATTTACATAAATTAGGTACATATAAAAAAGTAAACGATTACTGATACATATTCTCAAGATGTCGTGCAGCATCTCCACTACAGACATAGGCTCTGACACCCTGCTACATAAAAACTCTCCAACCTTAAGCCAACGGTGCCAGGCCCAAGATATTTGTCTAATATTATTTCAGGAAGAATGCCAGTCGTGCCATTTTTAATAAAAAAAAATAATGACAGATAATACGACAACTACAACGTTCCCAGTTTGGTTATAATTCCACCAACATTGCCCACCGGGTCAAGATTCCAGTGAGCAGTAGTGGTGGTCCTGCACAAAAATCTAAATAGTCAATTAATGATTGAATTAAGAGTTTGTTATTAACAAACTCTACATCATGTCCTCACTCAGGCATTGGCTCTGGCCATTCTTTTGTATTTAGCTGGTCACCATAATACAACTACCAATTTATTATCTGCAGTGAAGTGCTAAACCAAGCTTTAGAAGAATGAACCTTCAATGTAAATGGGCAATTGATTACCTCTTGCTCCAGATCAGATGTGCAATCACTCTCAGGGTTGCTCTGCATTTTCTTAATCAGAGTAGATGGCTTCATTTTTTCCATACTGTTGCACAAAAATATCATCTAGGAAAAGAAAATAAATGAGCAAAAAAAATAAAATAAAAAGGCCTACTGGTAGCAACAGGACAATCCTACATTCCATATTTCTGGAGGCCAGTTTGACCAGAGATGTGTGAGGGATCATTGGTGGTAACTAGCTGCTACACACCAACAGTGCATTTCACATACAGTACCGTTTACACCATACTGAGCACATTATTCAATAACGCTTGATTCTCAAAACATGGTAAATTTAAATTCTATGTTCTATGCATAATATTGGATAGGACCTGCAGTGTGATCTGTGCGGTATTGAGGCAGCCAAAGGAATATTTTCTGACAAGGCAGAATAGACTCATGTGTAATTTCAAGGCATCTGACCTGAATGCTATTTTGTAGAACCATGTATATCAGGGATCTCCAATTCTGGCACCCCAGAAGTTGATGGCCTACCAATTCTTTGAATGTACGCCACAACCAGAGAATAATGGGAGTTATAGTTCTACACCATCTCGGGGGCCAGAGTTTGAGATGTCTGATAAGCAGGAATGATGCAACATCTGCTCAATCAGTGAAAAGCTGTAGTCTAAAAACTGAAGGTTTGGGGAGCTAGCATGGAAAAACTCAAGTACTGTACTAGGTTAAATATATATATATATATATATATATATATATATATATATATATATATATATATATATTTATTTGTGCTCGGAATTTAGTATGTAATGGATAGCGTCCCGAAACCAACGTCCCAGTGGGCCTGTAAATAAAAGATGGCCCACCAAGGAGAATTGTATTGTTTTAAGGGTGCAGGTGGGTGGGAACACTGGAACGTCAGAGGTGAGTAGGGGCTGGGAGTTTACACACACATACACATACATACATACATACAAACAAACCTGTGAGTCATAATTTGTGGGTATAGATGTATAGTCTTGATCAAGGAGTTTTGAAATGCACATCAGACCAAGATGTCTTCTAAGTTGTCTGAAAAATGTAAACAAATCAAACTGATGACATGTACATGCAAATGAAAAAAAAATTAATTTTCTTTTTTTATGTTAACTGCACTTTAAAAAAATTTGTACAAGTGATTGACTAGAGCAGGGGTAGGCAACCTACGGCACTAGTGCCATGCACGGCACTCGAGGTGCCTTTGCACGGCACTCAAGGCTGCTAGAGCCAAACAGGCTCTGGCCTATCAGGAGTCCCAGTAAAACTGCAGATATCTGATAATCCGAAAAGGTGGTGAAGGACAATCCTCAATTTATGCATAGCAGCACATAGAGGAAGTGATCTCAAATCACTTCCTCCCTGCACTTGTGAATGGGAATCCACACAGTAGTAGAGCAGCACGCAGTTGCAGCTCCTGTCTTTGACATGTACCTGGCCGGCCTGGTCCCCACTGGAACCCAGGGAAGTCACCCACACTGCTAGATATACACAGAAATGCAGAATAACCCTTCCCACCATACAAATAATACAGACAGCCCACACACAAACATACACACAATCCGAACAAACGCAACACCACTAACAATCCACATACATGCACACAACCCCACATGCAGCCTCTCACATGCAATACCCCAAACAACCCCCACACACTAACAAACACACAATGTGACATATCCATCCACACACACAATTTCACAAGCAGCCCTCATACACAGCTTACATTCATATGTATCATACACAATACCATAAACTACTCATGAACATATACAATATAATAGCTCATATACGCAGGGCCGTCTTTAACTCGGGGCAAATGGGGCAGCTGCACCGTGAGCCCTGCTGGCCTCAACTATTTCTCACCCCCCGGCCGGTAATCCGCACACTAAGGAGGCCCACCGGCTGGCCCATGCACAAAGGGCCACTCGGTGGGCTTCTGTCAGCAGGGGTCTGGTCGCGCGCTGGGGCGCTTTAACAGCGCGAGTGGACCCCTTGATTTTTGGCAGCAGGCTGGGAGGAAGGGACGGCCGTGCATCACTTCCTCCCACAAAGAGAGGAGCGCGTGGGAAAGAAGAGTAGGCAGAGTGGAGATTGGCTGGCCAAGAGAGCCAGACCCCCAACTCTCAACACCTTCAGCCACCAGCAGGAAAGGTAGGAAACTGGAGGGTGGGTTTTAAAGTGTAAATTTTGTGTGTGTCAGTATTTGTATGTCTGTGTGTCTGTGTCTGTCAGTGTGTGTGTCAGTATATCGGTGTGTGTGTGTGTGTCAGTATATCGGGGTGTGTGTCAGCATGTCTGTGTGTGAGTGTCAGCATATCTGTGTGTGTGTATGTCTGTGTGTGTCAGCGTTGGGGTGGAGGACGTGATTGCATGCCTGGGGAGGAGGAAGGGGGGACAGGGTCCAGGGGGCCCCAAGCAAATGCTTTGCCCAGGGTCCAGTCAATATTAAAGACGGCCCTGCATATACGCACATATACAACGATACAAAGCAATTACAGTAAAAATAACAAGCAGAATACGGCAGTATACACACCTCAATTTAAAAAAAAAAAAAAAATAGGACGGCACGCTACGGGACTTCACAATCCTATATCGGCACGGTGCTGCTAAAAGGTTGCCTACCCCTGGACTAGAGCATATTTTATTTATTTATTTTTCTCACTATTACATGTTTCAGACAGAAAAGGCATGGATATGAAATGATTCTAGCATATGTACTATCCCACCAAGAATCAGAGCAAGGCAAGAAAAAGTCCAGGAGATCTGGGAGGGAAGCCAAAGACAAAACGCACGCCATTAGCTCCAAGGTCTTTTTCTGGGCATTGCCATTTATTTATAGTAATATCAAGTCATTTCATCTCAGCCCTGGACCTACTGGGCTGTATAGTAGACAAAAAACAAAAACTGACATGTACAGTGATGTAAATGTCAATTACACTTTGGACCAGGTTTAGCGTTAAATGGTCACTCTAAGCCTTAGATAATGTATTATAATGGATATAAATCAATTGGAAAGAGTATATTAAGCTGTTTGAAGCTCACTAATTTGTAGATGGTCCCAGAGCTACCCAAGTAGTCTCTTGCTGTTAAGGATTGGTGTTTTAATTTTTTTTTCAAATCTCTTTTTATTGGGCAAAAACCCATATATCCCAGTTGTAACAAACTCTATGCTTTCAAAAGAACAAACAAATCCCAGTTCTGAGACCATATTCAGGCATATTGTAAAGTATATTTATAAATTAATAAAAGTTACCTTCCACGAAGATCTGATGCTGGAACGAGTTGTACAAGTTTGACATAATTATGGTGATGATTGGAAAGTTGACAAATTGCCGTGCAGAGCTCGGGCATCTTAAAACAAAACAAGTTGTGAGTCAGGATGTGCAACTTCAGATTTGACAGCACAGTCCAAAGATCACAAGGATCGCTGCTCACCTTGACATCCCACTCTTTGATGCCTCGAAGCAAGTTTTTTACCAGACTATGCAAGTCTACAACAGAAGTGTGTCTTAAACGTTTCTCCAAATACATTTTCAATAACATGACTAATAGCAATAGCGTCTCCTGGTCATCAAAACTTTCTGGGTGAACGGTTGTACAGAAACCAAGAAACTGTAGAAAGACAAACAAGATTTCCTTTATTATATTGTTAGTGAAATATATGCTGATCCACTATTACGTTTTAAAATAACTGTTAACCTCAAGCAAAAGCCGTGCCGGAGTTCATGCACTACACCAGGACTTGTTGCGAATTTACAATGGGATTACACATTTTAGGATCTCAATCAGTGAGCTAGGTGTCAATAAACAACTGATAAATGTAACATGCTACATTAAGAAGATCCTTGTCTAAATTAAAGGGCTCCCACAGTTTTTATTTGCAAGGACACACCAAGTATCTTTTGTATACATACTCTTACGTATTCCTAATATTTCCTATTACAATAGAGGTAGGTGTGAAGCCTTCCTTACCTTGATCACGTGGGTTAAGTGCATTACTGGAATGTGATTATATACTTGTTTAGAATCGTTACATGGGTTTTCCTCTGGTATGGATGAGGAGGGAACTGCAGATCTAAGATGAAAAACAAATCGTCAAGATTATTTTTTATTGTACAGTAAAAGTGCAGTTTAAATTTCAGCCCCATGGATTTTGTTGGACACCAACTTCCATAATTCTCTGCTAGCTGCGTAACTAAAGAGTATTTTTGGGAGTTGTAATTCAGTAACGTCTAAAAAGCCCCAATTTTAACATTCCTGGTTTGAAGGACACACTTGCAAAATCTTGACATCTAGATTTTCTTTGCCTATGCTTATTGAAAAGCTTGTATAGTGTAGAGGTTTGATTCCTATATTAAAAGAATAAGAACTTGCAATTTGAATAATAAAAAAAGAATATAGATTCATTTACAAAACATAGCAATAAAGATTCATTAAATATGCAAAGCAAGGGAGCTTATCATATACCAGATATGCATCAGAGAACATCAATGAGCCAGGGACTTTAACCTTCTACAAACTGCATGTGGTAAATCACTTCCTCACAGTGTGAAAGAGAATGCAGTACACTAGACAGGCTATGCATTAACCCCTTAAGGACACATGACATGTCATGATTCCCTTTTATTCCAGAAGTTTGGTCCTTAAGGGGTTAAGATGGTAAACACTCGCCACTGGGATAGGAAGAAAGTGGCAGAAAATAAAACCGAATTAAAGGGTTACTCCAAGCATCAGATCTACTATAGCCTGGCCTAGTTCCCTGGTAAAAGGGTAATTAGTTTAGTCCCATTATGTGGGTCTCCGTTGGACTCCTATGCTATCTGGAGGCCCACTGATAAGCTTCCAGCTTCTGCATAGCTGACTCTAGTTATGAGCTGGCTGATGACACCCCTATAATGCTGCCAGGGTGGTCGACAATCTTTGTCTGACTGCGATAAAACAGTGACTAACTTTACTTCTGGGATTGCTGAGGACATAAACAGAAACAGAAGAATAGATGCTAGTAGTCTCAGTGCGGACAAAGCTTTATTAGAAATGGCTTGTTTAAAGAGAATCAATCCCAATATTACCCTATCCGTAGTATACTAAAAACACACCTCTCAGCATCACTAATACTTGTAGTTTAGAACCCCAATCCTTGTCTCTATAGGATGATGATGGCATCTATGATATCGAATGATACAGTCTATAGATTGTCTGCTAATTGGGATTAATTCTCTTTAAACAAGGCATTTCTAATAAAGCTTCATTTTAGTAGATCTATTGGTCTGGACAGCTTTTACTTATTAATATATTTTTTGACAGGATCTTGATAACAACATCATCTACAACACTATCTTTATTTCCAGGATATGCATCTAGCCTCAGGGCTTTGTCCGCACTGAGACTACTAGCATCTATTCTTCTGTTTCTGTTTATAATTTACACTGGGGTCAAGCCCCCCGGAGTCTCATTTCGGTACCTAAGACTAGAGGTTACACCAGGCGATATTACCCTAGGGTGTAGCGTCTGTGATAGTACACACTGTCTTATTTTCTCCCTTTTTTCATGGCTGATGACATACCTATGACGCTGCTGGAGGTGTAACTGGAGGTACACCTCCACTGAGATAAGGGGCTTATTTCAGAATATGTAGCATATTAAAGAAAAACGCTGCACATACAGATTCCAGGCACCATGACCACATAAAATCACTGAAGTGCTGATGGTGCTTGGAGTAACCCTGGTAAAATGCCTTGTTTTGGCAAAGCAAGACAGCAAAGCTTGGTGACTGTATAAAGATTTAAAGCTTTCTTGTTTACTTTACAAGAACTCTCCAAGTACTATAACCACTTCAACAGTTCTTAACAGACTACTACTTAACGGATTACTCAGACTGGGAGGGGGCCAGAGCACTCCTGGTACCATACCCATTACAGCAGGCTGCAGTGGTTATGGTGCTCGGTGTGAAAAGAAGATAAAGCTCAATGTGTGTGTTTATTTAACAAGATGCCAAAGCTCACAAGTGATACAATAAAATATTTTACTCTGCCAATATACTTTTCCAAACCTGCTATTACATTAATATGCATTACATCACACGGGTATCCACGATAACACAAAGCATTTACTGTATGAATGATAACAATTACACGGCAATCACTTTTTTTATTTTCACTGACTGGCCGAGCACAGTTCCCTTTATTGCTGTATCCTGCATTTCTGGACCCCGTAATACGCCGAGACGGTACTTACACTAAGTCTCTACCAGTGAAGGTTGGCTGAAGTTGAGGAAGAGGAAAAAGTGTTTGGAAACTAATTCCCATATTGGCAAACACCGTAGCCACATCCAGCACTGAAGGAGTCCAGAGACTGCCGTGCGCTTCAGAATAGGAAACTGGTGAGACAGACAAAGCATCTCTTAAAAATGTAAATCTCAAAAAAATCATGTGCATCAATGCGGCGACAAAACATACAGAAACGCACTGGAGAGAAGAAATCTACTTGAAACTGGAGTTTACTACCAAGTGCGTCCCATTTTTAGACGAGATGAAGGAGCGATTGATTTGTATAAGTTTACTTTGTATAGATAATTCTTCTATGACCACCTGACTCTGTGCTTTTGCCCCGCACCAGGCTTTTTAATATATTCACTCCGAGTAGTCAGCTTTGGATTCTGGAGATGTAAATGTGGTTGTGAACGTACATCCCCAGAAACTCTGGAAGGCAATTTGCTACAGTGCAGATACTTACTATTGTTGCATGTAATTTCCATCAACGTATTTAGAATTTTCATTGAAACTATGTATGAAGGATGAACAGAAGACATCTGGAAAGAGATTGGTTATGTTCTGTTAAATCAACACAATGCGTCTGAATAATAAAGATGTTGTATTGCAACGAATGGTAACCATATACATACTCCCACTACAGCTCACGGGAACAGTCATGTTGCTTAGAGTGTTTCTTTTAACAACTTTTGGAAACAAATCAAACTGAATCAGGAGCATGCACACAAACAAATCTCCCAAACAGGTATACTGGTCTTCTGAATTATATTTTCTCTAGGTGAAGAATTTATGCACACGATGATAAAATTATAATATAAGATGTCCCTTGCAGGAAAAGCAATATTGTGGATACACACTTTTCGAATTTCATATGGGGCTGTTACATGAACATAAGGTATTTATTAAGCTTACCTGAAACAACCATTTCATTAGAAGAGCTGGGCATTTTTTAAATCTATACACATGGCCGAAGAATCCTTGAGTGGCCAATAGGAGTTGATTCTCCAGATCGCATCTAAATGAAAGAAAAAGATGAAAGATCATCTACCTGGTCTGTCCAGTGTGACACAAACAGAAAATGAAATATTTGTCATTTCAAATTGCACAAGTCAATACATCAGGACGTGCGTAATTAATAAAATAATTGCAAATGCTAGGTAAAAAGAACAAATTCGGTTTGCAGTAAAACATTGTATTTCAATTCTCAGTTCTACAGATTTACTGGCCTGTGATTAAGCATGCATGAAAATCACCTTACTTAAAGATTAGAATTTCTTCTGGGCTTTGAGAAGAGAAGCTAGAAGTCCTCAAATCGAGTGTGGAGTGGTTGAAGATTTTTCTAGACATATCCAACTGAAATATGTCTTCACCGGGGTTTTCATCTGGAATAACGTTTGTGACTACAGAATACTTGTTCACAAACTCCCTGTAGAGAAAACAAATGGCACGGAATTAGACAACAATGACACCTTGCATGGTTACTCATTGCTCCTTCCTACTGTACAGTAGTGATATCGGCAGAAGCTGATGTGGCAAAGCCGACATTCATTGCAGCTCAGCGCTCTTCAGAGCCCAGGAAAAAAGCAAACTGATGTAAAAACGATTTGCCCCCTGACCAGCAAACATCACCAGGGTATTCCTGCTAGGAATAACCATTTAAGCAAGAATCCTAGTGAACTCAAGGGGATTCAGCTTTATTGGAATACGAACAAACAGGATTTACATAAATAAACATTGCATTAACAGTGTCAGTTAACCATGGAACTGTGATAAACTGTACATTTTATGCAATCTACAATCTTGATCCAGCTGCACCCATCATTTGAGTTTTAGAGGAACTGTAGAAGCAACATGAGTGTGATTGACAAATTTGTTTATCCCTCAATTAAACCATTTTGACTCACAATTCACTGAAGCTATCTGAATGTAATCCCCCCTCTTCAACGAAAGGTTTTTTTTTTTTTTTAAAACATGCTTGCTTCCTACTTGACAAAATTATATGCAGTAGCAGTGTTTACTGGATTAATACACTATAAAACCCCCCAAACAGTCCTCTAATTAGGCTACTTGTATACGCCAGAAACGGATTCTTTCTAAATTGTAAATCTATGCCAAAAAGGTACGTTGTTAACTGTATTTCAGGTTTCAGTATTAACCACGTACAACGTTATACCACAAATGTGGCAAGGACTACAAAGTATTCTTTAAAAAAAAAAAAAAGGAGTAAATGAGCTTACTGGTGTTCCTCTGCAAGCTCTCCTTCTTCAAAACTGCTGGTGTATTCTGGTGGTAAGCCCATTCCTTGCTCCAGATCGTCACACAGCTTCTTTTCAATTTCACATAATCTATCATGAAAAAGTAGAAGAAAACCAATCAATGGATGCATGTAACACTGGCAGGGAATTGCTGGAAACAAAGGACTTGGAGACATTTTCAAGTTTGGCTATTGTGGCTCACATCTCACTTTAGTGAATAATCCTACATAATTATATCCATGAAACTACTGAGAAAAAAAAAAAAGCTGGTGTTAGCATAGAATTAGATACGAAGAGGGAGTGTGTAGCTGTTCCACCCAGCCTTTTCACCACTTCCAAGAAGAAATCATAAAAGCACGGCAGACAAAATACAACTGCAAAATCTTCCATGAGTTTCAATGGTAGAACACACAGGTGCACACATGAAGATGCAATAGGTTCCTTTATTTCTTTTAAGAAAGAAGCAAGCAGAGTGGGAGTGTGCACGTTGCTGTATGGACCCAGAAGATAGAATCTGCCATTACAACTGCTTCCGTATGTATCTCATTATACTACAGAAAAGTGTGGGTTGCTACAGCTCTCTCATTGAACGCAATGGTAGGCATTGATTGGCTACTGTCAGTCATTTATTGTTCTCAACAGACACTGCATTAAATAAATTTCAAAAAGTGAAATAATTATTGGATACTAGCCTTTCTCTCTCCATCTTTTCCTTTAAGAGATTGTCCAGACTGTTCACATATGACACAGGAAGAGTGGCTCTGGACTAACAAATAGAAAAAAAAAAAAATAAAAAATAATAATCACATCAGCCTATTTGTATTTAATAGTCAAAGCAGGTCAAAACAATAAAATATTTACATAACATTGTACAGTAATAAAGATCTATAAACTATAAATTACAAGAAGCATTATACAAAATGATTTATACAAATGTAATATTTAGCCATGTGCACATTATTAAAGGGACACTGTAGGCACTATAACCAGATCATCTTTTTGAATTAGTTATAGTCCCTCCAATCAGACTTAAACCATTTGTGAGAAGTTTAACACTAAATAAGGGTCCTTGGCAACCCTTCAGGCAGGCTAATGCAGAGATTGCACACTTATTTATAGCCATAACCATTCATACGGCAATAGGAGCTCTGATGGGCTAAATGCAGTAACCAACAATCAGCCAATCACAGCTGCATGCTGCTCATTAGACAAAGCAACACAGAGGGGATGGGCTGCTGAAGAAACTCATTCAGCATTAAAAACTGTTTAACACTGTATGAAAGGATGACACCAAGGGACTCCAGGCACTATAACCAGCTCAACACAATGAAGCAAATAGTCTGTCTACAGACATGAACTTTGTCTTTGGTGCTATAGAGCAGGATGCAAGTCATCAGAGCTTGCTTCGAAAACATCTTCTAATCACTTCTCTCACAGTTCAAAGAATCCCTCTCCAAAATAGATACACTTTAATGGTGAGGAAGAAGTACACAAAACCTATGAAGATAGAGCCACTGCCCCAGCATACAGAGAAGGCAGATTTCCAATAACTATGTATTAAGCATGCAGGACTGCAAAGTGAATGATTGAATAGCAATATTATATGATCTGCCTGTTCTTTACAGAGCAGATCAGTTTATATTCCTGTACCGCATGGATTGTGAGCCATCTGAGCAAGTACTCCTTAAAATAAACTGCTAATAGTGCGCACACACTCTATAAATGTAATTATAAAAAGACCCACAATGACAAAGCATGCATTGACGTTAAACATTGCTGAACACCCTCCAGATTATTGGTGATTCAGCTATTCTATGTCAGTACATGAACAGCTACACACCATATAGAACCTTCCTTCCATGTGCTATGAGAAAAATATACTTTTTTCAGAGGTGTGTCAGTTAGACAGCCTTGCCTTTTGATATGTTTATTTGGAGAGGAAGCACAGACACACACATGATTAGAGGAATACCTGGTCCTCCCTTCACGCAAACAGCTTGACAACAAACAGGGGGGAGGGGGTGCCTGGAGCCCAATACAAGCATTGGCATATAGTGGTTGTGGTGCTTAGTACCGTGAGGGAGGAGTGATGATTGTATGACCTTAAAGGGTTACAATAAGTTATGGGGATTGGCTGTACATGTTCTGCCCAGCGGTACTCTAACAACAAAGAAAAGAAAACTGAATTGACGTTATGAGACTAGTGGCTTGGGGAAAAAGACACAAGAGGGAGGGGGAAAAAATATTAATAATTTTTGTTTTTACAACAATCACAATTATTACACTTTGAATACTCCACATCACGTTAGTAATTTTTTTCCAGGACTGCGTCTTTACATGGAGTGGTGCAGTAGTAGGTTATTTCAGATTTAACAGCTTAGAAGCAAATAAGAAAAAAACTATTTCATAGCTTATTAAAAGTATTATCAAAACACTACCTCTAGTTTAACCCTTTGTATCTCAGCAATGTTCTACCATTGGTATTCAGACAGTTTCCACAAGCATGAAGCTACACTATTCAAGTTGGGTATGTCCCAATTATACGATAATATAGTTGCCCCATCATAAACAATACCATTTTGTTAAGCATGGCAACTTCATCCAACTACACTTACACTTATTTTCTTCACAGGAGATTGAGAATACGAAAGCTGAGACTGATTGAGAGATGGCTTTTCTGGTGTAGCAGCCACAGGCTTTGATACAAGCCTCATTATTTCATCCAGGGGTTGCAGACTTTCCTCCTCTTCATCACTGCTTGGAAGTGGACAGTAAAAACTCTCATCACTATCCAAACTCGAATTACGTTTCCTGCGTCTCTTCCTTTGGCTACCTGATGTGCGATCCGATGACATTTCAGCTTCAGATAATGAATCGGAGTTTATAAGCAGCGAATATTTAGAGTTACAATTCGTTGGCACGTTAACGTTATCGGTACAAGAGTTCAACTCCTCCAAAATTCCTTCTGTACTTTCAGCACTGCCAACTATGCAAGTGGAGCCATTGGAAAAAGAAAAAGGATCTGTATTGTGAGGTGAATGGCAAGAGGAGTTGGTGCCAATTGTAAAAGCTCCTGCCAGCAAATTTGTTCTTTGTTCGGCCTGTGACATAGACAAGCCATTGGACAGTTCACCATCCCGACCATTCAATGTGCAGGTATAACTGGCTCCAGTAGATTCAGAAGAGGTGAAATAGTTCGAAAGACTGGTTGGAGAGCTGGTTTTGTTCAAATCATTTGATGAAAACATGCTTTTACGAGCTGCACAGACCTTTTCTGAATTTTTACCTAGAGGAAATATGCAGGTTACAGAATAGAAATAGTTAGCATAAAACAACTATTAAAATCTCTATATGGGCATTATAAAACAGTCCACATAAATAATGAAACTTACAGCATTCAACTCCCTTTAGTCCTACATTTCAATCTGAGCTATTAGACTTGCGTGTACAGCAGATCATGCATAAAACGTAAAGCTTAAGTGTTCAGATTACAGATTGAGATGCAAATAGCAGCACACATGATGTCACATTTAATGTAGGATACATCTACATTGTTATTTGCATATCTCCACCTAGTCTTCAAACTGCTTTGTGGTAAAGCATACGCACATGTGTACACACCTTCAGACCATTTTTTTCAGCTGTATAAGACACACAGTAGTTTGTTTTGCCACTTTTCTGTACCGATTCACTTGTAAATATGACAAATGCTACTCCCACCTATCTATCCTCCCTAATACACAAATATGTCCCCAGTCCAGGCCCCTATGCTCCGCCGAAGACCTAAGTCTAACCTCTGTTCGTACTCCCACCTCTGATGCTCTCATTCAAGACTTTTCTAGGGCTGCACCGTTTCTATGGAACCACCGTCTCCACATTGGATCTCAAATTTACCAATCAGTTTAGCATATTTTTTATATACAGTTCGTTCCTCCTATGTCATAGCACAAGATTTACACAGCGTGTGGCAGAAATATACAAAAACTATGAGACAGTATGATATACCTCTCTTTTTATAAATGCATTTAATGCTAGACTGTGTGTGTCTGTAATTATTTTCTACTTATTTCTCTTAACGCGTCTGTAGGTCTTCATTGAAATGTGTCCACTGAATATTAGTTTGCCATAGTACTGCGGCTGGGTCGTGGCTACTTATAAACTGCTTGTTAATTCATTAAACGTGTCGAATTTGCCTTGGGATGGTGGGCAATAATTTAAATTCACCATCAAGTGATGTTCCTGAATATGGATTCATATTCCTGACTGTGTAGGTTTAAAATCACTATCCAGCCCCCCTGCCTCCCCTAAATATAGTAAAATCATAACTTTATTTCAGTCTGCTGGTGCTGTTTCTGCCCCTGATCTGCCTCCTTGGTGGACATCATCAGAAGTGATGATCTAAACCAATCACAATACTTTCACATAGAAGAGCATTGCATTGGCTGAGATTGCCAAGGTGGTGGGGCAGCGGGTGTAGCCAAACACCCTGACCAATCAGCATCTCCACATAGAGATGAATAGAATCAATGCATCTCTATGAGGAAAGTTCAGTGTCTCGATGCAGAGGGTGTAGACACGGAATCGCATCCACATTGTGCAGCACTACCCCAGGAAGCACCTTTGATAGCCATCTGAGGAGTGGCCACTGGAGTTATCCTTGGGCTGTAATGAACACTTTAATTTCTGTGAAAACACAGCATTTACTGAAAAAAGCTTGAAGGGAATGATTCTACTCACCAGAACAAATACAATAAGCTGTATAAGTGTCCCTTTAACTTTAAAAAAAAAAAAATATAATAATATTGCTTTTCTGAATGTGGGCTGTTCCACAGGACAAACCATGATTAAGTTTTTACTGTGATTATCCATAAATAATATAAGATTATACTGCAATACCCATACATACTGGCAGTTTTTAGCTGCAATATAGGTTTATTTACCAATGTGAGAATTCAAATAGAATTTTAAAAATAAAATGTAAATTCTCACTTTAGCAAATAAACAAATATATCATGTGATCATATCAGGCATGTGATCCTTTAAGTCAAGCATGTCAAACTCAAAGTCTACCACGGGCCAAATAAACAAGGTTTAAGCTTATGTGGCCCGCAAAAAAAAACAACCCCAAACTAAAATTTTCATAGAAAAGTATGTTTATTTTGAAAAGTACAGTATAAAATAAAAAAAACAGCATTCTCCTCTACTAAATCCCCTCCTCCCCATATTCTAAATCCCAGCCCCCTCGTCCCCATATACTAAATCCCAGTGCCCCCCCCCATTTACTAACTCCCAGCACCCCTCTCTAGCCAACAAGCAGACCTCACTCACATTGCCGCTGCCAGTATGCGACTCTGGAGTCCAGCCTCTGGTATACCCCCAATGGCGGCGTCCGCACCCTGTGCAGAAACGGATTCTCGTGCTACTTCTTGAAACCCTGTGAAGGTGAAGCACGTCGACGTGACGTGGCGTGCCCCTGTGCACCTCCAGGTCCTCCACTGTCCAGCCGCGGTCATCGCAACACTGACCGACACACACACACACACACTGACTTCCTGGGGCAGTGCTGCACAGTGTGATTGACATTCAGTGTCTCTACCCACTGCATGGAGACACTGAACTTTCCTCATAGAGATGCATTGATTCAATTTGTCTCTCTGAGAAGATGCTGGTTTGCCAGGGCTGTGCTTGACTTGTGCTGACTTTACCCCTGATCGGCCTCATTGACAGTCTCAGCCAATCCCATGGGAAAGTATTGTGATTGGCTCAGACCACCACTTCTGATGATATCAGACAGTTTAGAGGCAAACAGGGGCAGAGCCAGCAGCTGCAGACTTGAATACAAGTACGATTTTACTATATTTAGGAGGCAACGGGGGGCTAGATGGTGGTTTTAAAACTACAGGCTCAGGGATATGTGTGTGTTCCTGAACCTATAGTGTTCTTTTAAGTTTCTACATTTTAGAAGGCCTCACTGTTTTACAGCAAGTGCTCAAATAAACTAACAAATAAACAAAAACCAAAAAGCAGGAAGAAGTCCAGACGATAACCAAGAAAAAGTGGAATACAAAAATGAGAATACAAAAGCGAATATATCTTTAGCTAAATGCCTAATTTTTTCAATAAAATGTTTAGTAAAAGTATCCATTTGATTCCATAAATATGCGCATGCCATAAGTCCAATACCATTTCTAGTCATGCCTGAACAGACAATATTGCATATTTGAAAAGAAAAAAAAAAAAAAGTTACAAAAAGCACATTCACTCCATTAAAGAAAAGAACAAAATATCTAAAATGTACATTTATTTACCTGAATTTTGTGCTGCAAGAGTTAACCATTTACTATTTCCATTGACCTATAAAATGAAAAGGCAGAGTTAATTAATTGCATACAACATTTATAAGAAGTGGAAAAAAAAAAACCACAAACCCCCCCCCCCCCCCCCCCCAAAACACACAACAAACACTTCAAGACAAAAACAACAGGCATGCAGTTACAGACCACTGACCGTATTTACAAACTGCACCTAGGGATTCAATTAAAAGGAACACTCAGTTGCTGAGTGGGAAAAATAAAGTCACCGTTTAGTAGATATACCCCCAATGAGTGCACGCACAAATTATTCATGCATGTAGCCATTGGGGATATATCTTAAAAGGGGCACTCCAGGCACCCAGTCCACTTTTGCCCATTGGAGTGGTCTGGGTGCCAACTCTTAACCCTGCAAGTGTAATTATTATAGGTTTTATAAAATAATTACAATTATTTACCTTGCAGTGTTAAGTCCTCCTCTAGTGGCTGTCTAACAGACAGCCACTAGAGGGACTTCCGGGTTCTTCGAACACGAAAAGTGTTTTAAACAACGCTGGATGCCTTCCAGCGTCACTGGAATCCCCATAGTAAAGCTTTAAATAATGTTTTCCTATGAGGAGGTCTAATGCACGCGCGGCAATTGCTGCGCATGCGCATTAGGTCTCCCCCGCCGGCTGACTTTGGCGGGTGAGGAGCCTGACCCAGCACCAAGTGACATCGGCGCTGGATTCTGTTAGTCGCTGAAGGGGTTTTAACCCCTTCAGCAACATGGGATGGAAGGGAGAGGGGCACTGTTAAGAGTCCATTTAAAAGAGCTTGCAAAGGCTGCAGATCTTATGAACTGCAGCCCCCCCCTCCCCCCCCATTTTTTTTTTTTAATAGGGAAATATCCATCAAAAGTCTCTGAATCGCAAACTTACAATCTCACATGCAGGGGAGCCAACGGAAGAAGGCTGCAAACATCCCTTGCCGTTTGACTGACAGCCAGGTGTTCCATAATTAATTTCTCATAGAAATCAGTACTTTTATAAACTGGGATTCAATTAGGATATTGCACTTCAGCAAGCTAAAGTGCTTGTGGGGTGTGTAGTGGTCCTTTAATTATAAGCTAGGGAGAGTGGGTGAAATATATTTACATTTGGATTTAGTTGGTAGTGAATGGCTTAAAATGCTTCTTACAAACTGTACACACAGAATACAATCTACAAATAGGTAGATAAAACCAAAAAATGGTGTAGAATGTTTAAAACACCATAAAGTGCGCTAGTAAAAATGCACTCACAGAGTTGAATTAAATTGCAGACATATAGAGGTCTTTAGGATTCAATGAAGATCAAATGTTCTTCTTTTTAAACAAGATATGTAGTAAATTCAAGCGTATCAAAAACTCAGATGAGTCCAACGCCAGTCACACTTCCTGGTCTTGAATATGTAGCCGGAACAAAATAAAAACTGCACAGGTACAAAAAACAATAAACATTAAAAATAATAAAATCCAATTATAGGTATAGCCCTTGTCTCTGCCCGACGCGTTTCATCCTGGATTAGGACTTCCGCAGGGGCAATCAAGTATACTTGATTGCCCCATGAGGAAGTCCTAATCCAGGACGAAACGCGTCCTGGATTAGCCCCCTGAGGAAGTCCTAATCCAGGACGAAACGCGTCGGGCAGAGAGACAAAGGCTATACCTATAATTGGATTTTATTATTATTTTTTATTTTTAATGTTTATTGTTTTTTGTACCTGTGCAGTTTTTATTTTGTTAAGGCTACATCTTCAAGACCAGGAAGTGTGACTGGAGTTGGACTCATCTGAGTTTTTGATACGCTTGAATTTACTACATATCTTGTTTAAAAAGAAGAACATTTGATCTTCATTGAATCCTAATAAGCAGAGTAAATGGTGAGAACCGCACTCATTCCCAACGGCCAAGGGTGCTCCAGAGCAGGACCAGCAATCCCAGAATAATAGGTAGAGAAGAAAAACTCACAGGCACTCCAAATTCAAGCCGCAGGCAGTTTTATTGCAGCAGAATGTAACATAAAGGTATTTTTCATTCAATCCTAAAGACCTCTATATGTCTGCAATTTAATTCCACTCTGTGAGTGCATTTTATACTAGCGCACTTTATGGTGTTTTAAACATTCTACACCATTGTTTGGTTTTATCTACCTCTTTTGTAGATTGTATTCTGTATGTATTGGATTTGAAGACTCAAGGGATCTTCTTACAATCTCGATTAGGGTAAATTAATTTTATATTTGTTTTCCCACCGGGGAGCATGTGTGTTGTATTTTATATATTCTTCTTTATGGTTCTAACAAAATGTGTCATAAAACAAAAAAAAGAAACAAAACTAAAACAGCTTCAGAAAAGGATTCAGAAAGACTGCTTAATGTTGACAATAAACGAAGGCTGTATGTTCTAAACAGTACATTTACCTACTGGGTAGAGAAAAATGGTTTCAAGTTTTGCTCTATGTGTTTTTCTTTCTAAAGGCATTAACATGTTGCAAATAATGCATACATATGTACACCGTCAATCTTATACTCTTCCTTTCAAAATATTAAAACACAAAAAAAAACCAAATGGTTTATTTAAAATAGCAGTTTTATGGTCTGTTAGCAAGCTGTTCTTATCGGTCATTAAATTAGAGACATTTTAGGTGACCTAACGAGTCTTCAAAACCCACAAACGGTGGTCATATTTTCTTTTTTTATTGCAGGGGAACTGGTAACTAAGGAGTTAAACATGCTTGTGGTGGTGTGGGGAAGCAATATACAAAACATGCCAAATAATCAATGCCACAAGATGTTGCCAAAATATCCATATATATATAAATTAATAAAAAAATAAATAAATACACGCATTGACTAATCTAGACAGAAAACAGACCATACCTGAAACATAACCTCATCTGACCCTGAGCTTGTCTGTCCGGGATAAAAAGTCTGCTGGACCATGTCTTTCTTCTGTTTCCATCTCTTCTGCGACTTTTCATGAGCTACCAGAAGTTTGGGGGCTACGGAGGTGACAAGTAACTGAGGAGAGCATATTTTAGCCTTACATAGTGGCGTTTCCATCTTATCAAAACATACGGACACTTGTGAAGCACCACTTTCCCTCAAACATTTACGTTCAGGTCTACCTTTGCAAATCTTATTAACAGAGCGAATAAGACGGTCCTCGGGCTTTCTAATTAGTTTCCTCACCTCCTCTTTGCATTTTAAATCAACATAAAGTTGAGTAAAGGGTAAACTTAGTCTGTTGAGTACTACCTTTGGCGAAAGTAAACTCACGTTACAGTTTGCACAGCGCGTTTGTAAACCGCTTACAATTGTATCGGTTTCCATCTTTCCCCTCCGCAGGAAAGCTTCCATGATGGGACTCTTACTCGGAGACTGCATTGGTAAATTCCGACGTCTTTTCGGAGTTGAACTTTTACCGCAAGACATTGGTGGAGAGAGCAAGTTAAAGGATTCATTCTGAGAACTTCCTCTTGGTGGGGTTTTGAGCAGACATGTTCCTGACAAAGAAAATAAAATAAGTGTGTTTTACACGATAAACTTTTATCTAAGTTGAAAATGGACGATAACACACACAGAACATGACACATGACAGCAGACCAGGAGACAATGTTTACAGTCATTGTATATAGGTCAATTTGGGTAAATCTCTTTCGAAACATGGCTGTACAGAGCGTTCAAAGCTAAACACAGGACTCCTAACTATCCTGATTTCGGTGGGATAGTCCCGATAACTGGGTCCTGTCCCATCGTCCTGCTTTTGGGGACAACAGGGAACTGTCCTCAACAAGCCTTTAGCGCAAGCACATCATTAGACGCGTGCATGCTATGCACAGAGAACACTGAAATAGTGCTCCCTGGATGGCCTGACCTTGGTGGGCTGGATTACTTGTCGACGATTTGTCAATTCTATGGGTGGACCCAGTGATGTAAATTGCCTCCCTTGCTCAACCCCTTTTATCCTTTCCAAAGGCAATACCGCTTCACAGGATTCTTAAGTTTGGTAGCCTTCCCTCCTTCCCAATACACTAGAGGCACCCAGACAAGTTCATCTCATTGAAGTGATATGGAGTATCCCTGCAATATTTACATGGATTGTGGGGGTTAAGACAACCTCTAGTGGCTGTTTTCCCACACAGCCACTAGAGGCGTTTCCTGGTTTTCAAATTTTTCCATAGGATTTAATGCTTTCCTACAGGGAAGCTCTAATGCATGCATGGCACTTGTCATGCAAGCGCATTAGGTTCCCCCATCGACGTGACGTTGCAGGAAGAGGAACCTCGGCGCTGGAAAGCGGTAAGTTAAGGGTATTTAACCCTTCCAACACCCAGGGTGTACCTGAATAAATAGGAACACGCACACCATAGCGTTAAGAATACAGTTTTGTATTCCCAATGCTACCGTGTTCATTTAAGATGTTATGTTTTTGGAACTTAGAGTATCCTTTTAATATACTGCTGAATAACCTTTGGAAACTTTCCTAAAATAGATGAACCAATTATCCCTTTACATATACTCTGTATTGAGATGCCAGCCATTTGGGCGACAGAACTGGTTTAAGGTCTAAATAGGAGTGAGAACCAAGTCCTGTAGTGAATAAAATAATCCAGGGTTTGAGCTACACAGGATTGCAGCGTGATCTATTGCTTTACAAGAGACACTCGATTTTGTTTGCTATAATTTCAGTTTAATTTTACACAGATGAAAAACAATAAGTTACAACATGTGTGTTTTGTCTTGAAATTTGTACCGGTACACACTTCACGGAAAGTTTTGGAACTCATTGAAATAGGAAAAGCACATTTTTAGCCTGGTCAATGGCTTGTGTATTCATTTCATACAATGATATGCCAAGTTGATATTACCAACCCGAATCCATGTATATCTTTAAATACATGCCCTCTGCAGCATGTATGAACATACGAAATCTAAATTTTCATATGCTGCTGTGGATCACTTGCAAGCATTCTTCTTCTTCTTAAATAAATAAATTTTTCCCATATTATGTAAACTAATTGCATGCTAGTAAGTTTGTTTTCTCCAACTGCTTATGATTACATTTTCTTTAAAGGGACGCTATAGTCACCAGAACAACTACAGCTTTTAGTTATTCTGGCAAGTATAGCATGTCCCTGCAGGCTTTTGAATGTAAGAGAAAAGGCAGTGTTTACATTACTGCCTAGGGACACCTCCAGTGGCCACTCACACGGCAACTAGAGATGCTTCCTTAGCCAGTGCTGCACAATGTGTAGCATCTGCACATTCTGCTTGGAGGTGGTGAACTTTCCCCATAGAGACACATAGAAACATAGAATGTGACGGCAGATAAGAACCATTCGGCCCATCTAGTATACCCAATTTTCTAAATACTTTCATTAGTCCCTAGCCTTATCTTATAGTTAGGATAGCCTATTGCCTATCCCACGCATGCTTAAACTCCTTTACTGTGTTAACCTCTACCACTTCAGTTGGAAGGCTATTCCATGCATCCACTATCCTCTCAGTAAAGTAATATTTCCTGATATTATTTTTAAACCTTTGTCCCTCTAATGTAAGACTATGTCCTCTTGTTGTGGTAGTTTTTTCTCTTTTAAATATAGTCTCCTCCTTTACCGTGTTGATTCCCTTTATGTATTTAAATGTTTCTATCATATCCCCCCTGTCTCATCTTCCCTCCAAGCTATACATGTTAAGATCCTTTAACCTTTCCTGGTAAGTTTTATCCTGCAATCCATGAACCAGTTTAGTAGCCCTTCTCTGAACTCTCTCTAAGGTATCAATATCCTTCTGAAGATACGGTTTCCAGTACTGCGTACAATACTCCAAGTGAGGTCTCACCAGTGTTCTGCACAATGGCATGAGCACTTCCCTCTTTCTACTGCTAATACCTCTCCCTATACAACCAAGCATTCTGCTAGCATTTCCTGCTGCTCTATTACACACTGCGGTAATGCATCTCTCTATGAGGAGATACGGATTGGTGTAGCACTGTGTTTTGCTGCGCATGCGCAATAGCCTCCCAATGCTTTTTCCTATGGGAAAGCATTGGATTGGCTAAGATTATTACATTTTAAGATCTCAACCAAAGTTTCATCAGAGAAACATTGCATTGAGAGTAGAGCTTACTATAACGGATATGAATGTGAGAGGGTTCACATACACTAAGAGAAGCCACTCAAACAGCAAATCAACTGGTTAAAATAAGCATTCATATAGAGGATACACAGCAGTAGCCATGTACCATGGTTATCCAATCTGTTTCATTAAAGCGGCTCTGTCACCTCCTGGGGATAAAGATTTTATCTTTAGTAAATGCTCTTTTTAAAAGTAAATAAAAAAATAGAAGAAAAGAAAAAAAAAGGTGGAAGCTACAGGAAAGACACTCAAAAGATGGGGTTAACCCACAATGGACTACCAAGGTAGTAACAAGAAAGAGAAGACAAGCTATGAGTGCCCTTAGTGGATCAAAATATCATTAAAATTTAACTTTTAATAGTACGAAAAATATAAAACAATTGGAGGAAAAAATAAAAAATGTTGAAAATAACTTTTAGTGAATTTACAGTAAGTGTAAACGTATGTACAGCAAAACAAAAGAAAAGAACCAAAAAATAAGTGCTAATCAAAATCTGTAAGCTAGATGGTGAATACACGTATACCTATATTATAATGGTATATTTGTGCACATAGTATCGCGGCACATCTACCCCAAATTGCAATGTGGGTGACATTCGATACTTCAAGTAGTTTGCAATTCGGAGAACACTGAATTGGGGTCTAATGGGCAGCTGCTGCCGAGTTTCTGAGCATGAATCAGCCCTGTGACCTATGTAAAGAGAGACCTTCAATCGCTGATAAAATGTCCAGCGTATTTGACAGGTGTGTTAAACGATCACAGTCAAGATGAGGATTAATCTTTCTAGTGATAAATCATAATTAAATGAAGTGCTGTACAAATATACACAGAAGATATGGTAGCTGTATGCAACTGATAGTTCAATAGCAATCAGTGTAACGTGTGAGCGACCAATTAGACAAAAAAAATCGAACACTGAAAGTGCTGGTAATCAACCCTGTGACCTATGTAGAGAGAGACCTATACTCGCTGATATCCAGCATACTTATTGACAGGTCTACAATGGTCACAGCGCAGATATGGTTCCTTCTTTATAGTGACAAATTATACATAAATGAGGTGCTATACAAATGTTCACTAAAGATATAGCTACATTAGATACATAAAAACACAGAGGACCTGTTCATAAGTTTTCAGGATACCTCTGGTATAAGTAACTTGCAACAAAACAAAGTTGCAGTTAGCTTGCAACAAGACAAAGTTGCAGTAAGAACTGAAATAGTAACAGTAATAATTTACTTGGTAAACGGAGTGGAATGTTGCCACCAACTGCATATAAGTAATGGAGCTAAAATAGTAAATAGTGAAATAATACACTCTGTGGGAAAATTAGAAGGTAAGCAGCTCTAAACACCTAATATGTGGTATCCCCTACACCACCATAACAATAAAAGCATACATACAAAACAATAGGTGGAACCGCTTGAACCTTTGACAATCTGTAAATTTTTACAGATTGTCAAAGGTTCAAGCGGTTCCACCTATTGTTTTGTATGAATGGAGCTAAAATAGCCCAAACTAAACCACAATAACTGTTATAGCCAGCAGACAAAGAGGGAGGGGATAGTATCACGATCGAATGTGTACTGAAGGTGAAAGAATAATGCACAGTAGCATAGATCTACCCCACAATATAGTCTGCTCCGGTCATAACAGCAGGAGTGGTGAACAGTATCCTTCAGAGAGTGCGGTCATGTCGATCTGAGGACCACACACTGAGCTGTTGCACTGAATCCGATGGCCCCTGATGTGCGTGTTTCGTCACACCAACTCTGATTCAGTGCAACAGCTCAGTGTGTGGTCCTCAGATCGACATGACCGCACTCTCTGAAGGATCCTGTTCAAAAGAACTTTCCCACGCTGTGTAAAATGACACAGAGCACTGTGATTGGATGGATTTCAAGCCATCCAATCACAGTGCTCTATGTCATTTTACAAGCGTGGGAAAATTCCAAAGAACTTTCCCACGCTTGTAAAATGACACAGAGCACTGTGATTTGGATGGTTTGAAATCCATCCAATCACAGTGCTCTGTGTCATTTTACACAGCGTGGGAAAGTTCTTTTGAATTTTCCCATGCTGTGTAAAATGACACAGAGCACTCTGATTGGCTTAAGCCAACCAATCAGTGTGTTCTAAGCCTAATTGCAGGGCGGGGCAAGGCTTTATAAGCCTTGACCCGCCCTGCGGAGCTCAGTACGCGGCGTGCCCTCCATGGGTGAACATGGATTAATTTTTGTTTGCGCTCGTTTTTTTTTTTTTTTTTAAAGTGCGACGGGTATGATGGATTTTTATTTGGCCTTTTGGGGGGCTGAAGAAAGAAGAATTTAGAAAAAAAGAAGACGTCAAATGGTAAGTTTAATTTTTTTTTTTTACAGGTTAGTTATTTTATTCCCCCCTCACTATTTTTAGGGTGAGGGGGGTAGGTAGGGGATAGAATGTTTTGGGTGAGGGGGGTGACTAGGGGCTTGGGACCCCTAGTCACCTTGATGGGGGGGGTTCATTTAGGGGTGGGGGAAGGGGGAGGACAGGAGGTCCCCCCCCTTATTGTTTTATTAGGGCCCCCACCCACCGCGCAGGGGTGGGGGCCAGGGGGGAGGACAGTAGGTCCCCCCCCCTTATTGTTTTATTAGGGCCCCCACCCACCGCTCAGGGGTGGGGGCCAGTAGGTCCCCCCCCCTTATTGTTTTATTAGGGCCCCCACCCACTGCCCAGGGGTGGGGGCCAGGGGGGGGAGGACAATAGGTCCCCCCCTTATTGTTTTATTAGGGCCCCCACCCACCACGCAGGGGTGGAGGCCGGGGGGGAGGACAATAGGTCCCCCCCCATTATTGTTTTATTAGGGCCCCCACCCACTGCGCAGGGGTGGGGGCCAGGGGGGGGAGGACAATAGGTGCCCCCCCCTATTGTTTTATTAGGGCCCCCACCCACCGCTCAGGGTTGGGGGCCGGGGGGAGGACAGTAGGTCCCCCTCCTTATTGTTTTATTAGGGCCCCCACCCACCGCGCAGGGGTGGGGGCCGGGGAGGACAATAGGTGTCCCCCCCCTTGTTGTTTTATTAGGGCCCCCACCCACCGCACAGGGGTGGGGGCCGGACAATAGGTCCCCCCCCCATTATTGTTTTATTAGGGCCCCCACCCACTGCGCAGGGGTGGGGGCCAGGGGGGGGGGAAGGACAATAGGTGCCCCCCCTATTGTTTTATTAGGGCCCCCACCCACCGCTCAGGGTTGGGGGCCGGGGGGAGGACAGTAGGTCCCCCTCCTTATTGTTTTATTAAGGCTCCCACCCACCGCGCAGGGGTGGGGGCCGGGGAGGACAATAGGTGTCCCCCCTATTGTTTTATTAGGGCCCTCACCCACCGCTCAGGGGTGGGGGCCGGGGGGGGAGGACAATAGGTCCCCCCCTTATTGTTTTATTAGGGCCCCCACCCACTGCGCAGGGGTGGGGGCCAGGGGGGGGGGAGGACAATAGGTGCCCCCCCTATTGTTTTATTAGGGCCCCCACCCACCGCTCAGGGTTGGGGGCCGGGGGGAGGACAGTAGGTCCCCCTCCTTATTGTTTTATTAAGGCCCCCACCCACCGCGCAGGGGTGGGGGCCGGGGAGGACAATAGGTGTCCCCCCCTATTGTTTTATTAGGGCCCTCACCCACCGCTCAGGGGTGGGGGCCGGGGGTGAGGACAATAGGTCCCCCCCTTATTGTTTTATTAGGGCCCCCACCCACCGCTCAAGGGTGGGGGCCAGGGGTGGGGGCCAGTAGGTCCCCCCCTTATTGTTTTATTAGGGCCCCCACCCACCGCGCAGGGGTGGGGGCCGGGGGGAGGACAGTAGGCCCCCCCCCCTTATTGTTTTATTAGGGCCCCGCAGGGGTGGGGGCCGGGGAGGACAAAAGGTGTTCGATTTTTTTGTCTAATTGGTCGCTCACACGTTACACTGATTGCTATTGAACTATCAGTTGCATACAGCTACCATATCTTCTGTGTATATTTGTACAGCACTTCATTTAATTATGATTTATCACTAGAAAGATTAATCCTCATCTTGACTGTGATCGTTTAACACACCTGTCAAATACGCTGGACATTTTATCAGCGATTGAAGGTCTCTCTTTACATAGGTCACAGGGCTGATTCATGCTCAGAAACTCGGCAGCAGCTGCCCATTAGACCCCAATTCAGTGTTCTCCGAATTGCAAACTACTTGAAGTATCGAATGTCACCCACATTGCAATTTGGGGTAGATGTGCCGCGATACTATGTGCACAAATATACCATTATAATATAGGTATACGTGTATTCACCATCTAGCTTACAGATTTTGATTAGCACTTATTTTTTGGTTCTTTTCTTTTGTTTTGCTGTACATACGTTTACACTTACTGTAAATTCACTAAAAGTTATTTTCAACATTGTGACGAAACCAATCTCGCCACATTGTATTGGAGGAGCCTGGTTGCCTGCCTGCTGCCTTTGGACTATGGCCCTGGGAGATTGGGCCCTTTACAAACAGTATTCGGCCCTAACAGAGTGCATGTCACTCATTCTGGCCCTTTAAATACAGTGGGGTCCTTTGGTACTTGCCCTGTGTGAGCAGTGATACCCCCCAGATAGCTATGCCATGGAGCCTATTCATATAATGAAAGACTATGGGAAAGACTTTGGCTCCATGGCAATTAAACTGTATTTGTGTGGTCTGCGTGCCATTCACCTAATAATGTGCACACAGACCTGAGCTATCTGGGGATATGTTAAATGTCTGTGTTTAATGTATAAAATGTGACTTTATGTATTTTAAAGAGTTTAATGTTGTTTTGCAACCATGTGGTTAATGGAGTCTGCCTCTTTTCCTGGATAATTAGATTCCTTCTCCAATTATCTCCAGGGCAGAAGGGAGGAAGCCAGGATGCATTGTGGGGATGTTTTACTTTTACTGTTTGAGCCAGGGGGAATAAAATATACTTTTACTAACTTTTGAACCCCTGGTCTGATTCATGCCATTTTTTAATATGTTGTTCCCCTGAATGGATTGATTGAGGATATGTATTTTTATGTGAATGTGATGTATGGTTGTAAAGTTATGAAAGTTGTGTAAAAGTATATTTTGAACTGTACACATAATGGGATTAAGTGTCACACTAAGGGGAGGGGATGTGTGGGAGGTAACATCTATGTTATTGGTTATTTTATGCCTCCCCCTGGGTGTGGCCTGTATGTGTACTCATGTAATAAAAACCAGGCTGGGTGCCCAGCACCTCAGACCACTGCTTGACCCTCAACACGGAGCCTTGTCTCGTTCTTGGGGGGATTCACTGTATGCTGTTGGAGATTGATTGCTAAGGAGTCTAAGCTGATGTCTGCTTTTCCTATTCATCTGCTAGCAGCTATTCGTGAGGTTCCAGTTGGAGTGCTACCTTATTCACCTATATCCAGTTCGTGAGTTTTGATGTTCTGCAGTAGCTGTGCCTTTCTGTAAAAAGGGGATTATCGCCTAAACCGATTTTATTCCCTTTTATGCTGAAACGGTCCGTAACAATTGGTGGCAAGCGGCGGGATCGTTCCTACAGCCAGAAGGACAGCTACAGAACACCATTGCTTTGGATTTTTACAATTTGAGGGCAACGCATGTCCCAGTACAGCGACCCTAAAAGCAACAGCATGGAACCAGCAGTGGAGTACGATGAGGGTGACATGGATGACCGGGATGCATTAAGGAAAGGCATCTGGTACCAGGCACTGGGCATTGTGGAATACCAACGAGGTGAGAGACTTCCCAAGGAGGATCAGCGTTTGCAGGAGCGACTAGCCCTGCGGATGCCCTTCCTGGGAGAGCAGCCCAGGGAGGAATGGGTAAAAGAATTGGAGCTCCGGGTATGGCAGGAGATGTGGCTGGAGGATGCCTACCAGGCGCTTTGGTGGTATGTTGCACAGCACCTGACCTGGACAGCCGAGCATGACAAGCCAGAGGGAGAGGAGTTTGATGGTCCTGGCTTGTTATGGGAGTCTTTCTCAGAGCCTGAATTTGGGAGCCCCACACAAGCCCGGTTCAGTGATCTCTTTGAGTGGAGGGAGAGCAGGTATGACTGGGACGACACTCATGAAATTGAGCAAGACCTGGTCCACCTGGTAACCCGGGAGATGGAACTAGAACAGGACTACCAACAGCTGTTCCAATATTATGAGAAAGCTCAGCAGGACAGCAGCAGGACAGACCCAGAGCCAGACCCATTCAGAGAGGACGAGATGGTACAATTTTACTGGGAAGAACCCCAGGTGGCCAGTGGAGATGGGACCGAGGTCTCTCCACCGAGCCTGCAGGGAATTGGGAGCCCAGTCTCCATTCCCCAGCGGCAGTGTAAAGTGCAGGGAGTGGAGAGCAGTATCCTCCCTCCCCAGCGGCAGGCTGAGTTACAGGGGGCAGAGGTAGTTGTTCCTGCCCCCCAGCAGCAGAGTGATATGCCAGGAGGGCAATGTGAAGTGCAGGGAGAGGAGAGCAGCGTCCTCCCTCCCCAGCGGCAGGCTGAGTTACAGGGGGCAGAGGTAGTTGTTCCTGCCCCCCAGCAGCAGAGTGATATGCCAGGAGGGCAATGTGAAGTGCAGGGAGAGGAGAGCAGTGTCCTCCCTGCCCAGCGGCAGGCTGAGTTACAGGGGGCAGAGGTAGTTGTTCCTGCCCCCCAGCAGCAGAGTGATATGCCAGGAGGGCAATGTGAAGTGCAGGGAGAGGAGAGCAGCCTCCTCCCTCCCCAGCGGCAGGCTGAGTTACAGGGGGCAGAGGTAGTTGTTCCTGCCCCCCAGCAGCAGAGTGATATGCCAGGAGGGCAATGTGGAATACAGGGAGAGGAGAGCAGCGTCCTCCCTCCCCAGCGGCAGGCTGAGTTACAGGGGGCAGAGGTAGTTGTTCCTGCCCCCCAGCAGCAGAGTGATATGCCAGGAGGGCAATGTGGAATACAGGGAGAGGAGAGCAGCGTCCTCCCTCCCCAGCGGCAGCGTGATTTTTCGGGAATTGGGAGCCCAGTCTCCATTCTCCAGCGGCAGAGTATCCCGCAGGGAATAGAGAGCCCTGTCTCCTTTCCCCAGCGGCAGGATTCTGTATTGGGAGGAGAGACAGTCGGTCTCCCTCCGCAAAGACTAGAAATATGTATGGGAGAGGAGCTTGTTACCACCTCTCCCCAGCGGCGGATCATTAATGGGCAGAGTGTTCTATCGGGAGAGGAGCTTGTTACCCCCTCTCCCCAGCGGCAGCTTAATGTACCAGGGGGAGACTGTAAACCCCCCACCAGTGCAGATGGGACCGTGGTCTCTGCACTTACCACACAGGGGGTAGGGATGGTCGGTCCTAACCCCCCACGACAGAGCTGTGGATCCAAGGGGGAGACAACCGGTCTCCCCCCTCAGCAGCAGAGCTATGCAACTAAGGGGGAGACAGTCCGTCTCCAGCAACCAGGCTCCAACCAGACTACTCCGGTGGTAGTGCTGGCACCAGGACAGAGTACCGCTGGTCTCTGCCCACTCAGCAACCCACCAAGGCAGCCTACCAGTCCCCTACACAGCCGTGGTGAGGCACCTGGCCATGGACAAACTTCTCCTCTACCCAGGTGTAGTAACTATTTATTGTGGGTGGGCTGTACTGTTTTTTTTGCTTTGTGGGTGGGTTGCTGGACTAACAAGGGCACTGACCGGCAGGAGGTCAGGTACCCTGTTAGTCTTTTTGGAAAGGGGGAGAGATGTGACGAAACCAATCTCGCCACATTGTATTGGAGGAGCCTGGTTGCCTGCCTGCTGCCTTTGGACTATGGCCCTGGGAGATTGGGCCCTTTACAAACAGTATTCGGCCCTAACAGAGTGCATGTCACTCATTCTGGCCCTTTAAATACAGTGGGGTCCTTTGGTACTTGCCCTGTGTGAGCAGTGATACCCCCCAGATAGCTATGCCATGGAGCCTATTCATATAATGAAAGACTTTGGCTCCATGGCAATTAAACTGTATTTGTGTGGTCTGCGTGCCATTCACCTAATAATGTGCACGCAGACCTGAGCTATCTGGGGATATGTTAAATGTCTGTGTTTAATGTATAAAATGTGACTTTATGTATTTTAAAGAGTTTTATGTTGTTTTGCAACCATGTGGTTAATGGAGTCTGCCTCTTTTCCTGGATAATTAGATTCCTTCTCCAATTATCTCCAGGGCAGAAGGGAGGAAGCCAGGATGCATTGTGGGGATGTTTTACTTTTACTGTTTGAGCCAGGGGGAATAAAATATACTTTTACTAACTTTTGAACCCCTGGTCTGATTCATGCCATTTTTTAATATGTTGTTCCCCTGAATGGATTGATTGAGGATATGAATTTTTATGTGAATGTGATGTATGGTTGTAAAGTTATGAAAGTTGTGTAAAAGTATATTTTGAACTGTACACATAATGGGATTAAGTGTCACACTAAGGGGAGGGGATGTGTGGGAGTACATCTATGTTATTGGTTATTTTATGCCTCCCCCTGGGTGTGGCCTGTATGTGTACTCATGTAATAAAAACCAGGCTGGGTGCCCAGCACCTCAGACCACTGCTTGACCCTCAACACGGAGCCTTGTCTCGTTCTTGGGGGGGATTCACTGTATGCTGTTGGAGATTGATTGCTAAGGAGTGTAAGCTGATGTCTGCTTTTCCTATTTATCTGCTAGCAGCTATTCGTGAGGTTCCAGTTGGAGTGCTACCTTATTCACCTATATCCAGTTCGTGAGTTTTGATGTTCTGCAGTAGCTGTGCCTTTCTGTAAAAAGGGGATTATCGCCTAAACCGATTTTATTCCCTTTTATGCTGAAACGGTCCGTAACAAACATTTTTTATTTTTTCCTCCAATTGTTTTATATTTTTCGTACTATTAAAAGTTAAATTTTAATGATATTTTGATCCACTAAGGGCACTCATAGCTTGTCTTCTCTTTCCTAAATAAAAAAATACACTAAAAAAAAAAAAAAAAAAAAAAAAAAAAAAAGATGGTGAGTGGGAGAGAGAGAGAGATGATCTGACTAGATTACAGCCACATTCTGCTGGAAGTTAAACCATTTAAAGACCCAGAGTTTAAGATCTCTACAATACAATAAAAGGAAAGAATGATAAAATCAGTATTAACTTAATATAAAACAACCCCCCCCCCCAAAAAAAAAACCCGAATAAGTTCTGACATACCTGGCTTTTGAGATGGTTTAAAAAATGTGGTTATTGTTTGATTTCTGGAAAAAAGAACAGGTTTTGGAATTAGATGCCATATGCATGGTAGGTAAACAACAAGGTACACAAAAAGCAAATTGCGCATAAGATTAACTTATAATGAGTCTAGATTAAAATAAAATAAAACATCAATATAGAAAAAAAAATAAAAATCAAAAATTCAGAAGAGTCAACTTTGAAATTAAATAAACTAACAAGCCACAAAATAGGTTCAAACACAGCAGCTTCCAGGGCGGATAAAAAAAATAAAAAGCCAAAATTATAATAAAGGAAGTTTCAAAGGTTAAATAAATAGAATCTGGAGGTAATCACCCAGGAACACCCTGCCTGTATATCAGGACTGGGCAAATCCCAGGCACCAGGTCTCCATGGTGACTACAAATTTTGCCCGGGCGTCTGGGATTGGTCGGCCCGTTCCCTCCCTCCTTCCTCTGCCAACTTGAAGGGCTCCATGGAGAGCGTGGAGACACTGAATGTAGGTGCTTCACATTGTGCAACACTGAGATAGGAGATACTTTAATGGCCATTTGCTGCCTAGTAACGCCTCTGGTGACGGTCACTCAATGTAAACACTGCCTTTTCTCTAAAGAGTTTACTTTGAAAAGCCTGCAGAGAATCTATAGACATCAGAACACTAAATTAAGCTGTAGTAGTTCTGGTGACTATAGTGTCCCTTTAAGAATTGTATTTTTGTCGTTGGGGAAAAAAATGGCTCCTAACTTTTTTAGCTGGCTCCTAGATTGAAAGCAAATTTGTCAAGCCCTGCTGTATATATAGTTTTCTTTTTAAGTCAATCTGTATTTTTATTGAGGCAGTTAGTAAATAGACATTACAGATACAAATCAGAAGTGGTTATTATTCACAGTTAGTTAATATGTCACGTTTATATTGTTAAGGCCTAATTTTAAAAGAAAAACAAGTAAAGACCATCTTTCCCCGAAAATAAGGCAGGGCACTAAGGCTTATTTTGGGGGAGGAATACGTGTGCTAGAAAGCAGGTCTACGTTCGGGAGAATTCCCCCAAACATAGACCAGTTCACTAGGGCATGGAATCCTGCAAATCTATGTTCTGGGAAACTTTCCCGAACATAGATTAGCTTACTCGCCAATGGAATACTGCATATCTATGTTCGGGGAAACTTCCCAGAACATAGACTATTTTACTCGCAAATAGAATCCCGCGAATCTATGATTAGGTATATTTCCCCAAACATGGATTCGCTTACTCACGAATGGAATCCCGCAAATCTGTTACATTAGCGAAAGACTAGGGCTTATTTTCGGAGCATCCCCCGAAAGTGAGCTAGGACTTATTGTCGGGGAAACACGGGTAGAGTACTAGTAAAACAAACATGTCTTGTTACTATTGCAGGCTAAACAGACAGTCGCTAGACATGGAGATTAAAATAGGTTTTGCCTAAAAATTACTACGGAGGCTCCTAAAAGCTGCATATCACTGTGACAGACCTCCCTGTCTCTAGATTATCACTGAAAAACTTGTTTTGTCTATTTGTTCGTCAGTTTCCGGTTGCTCGTCTATTTCCCTGGTTTCATTCACTAAAACGAACTACCGAATGGCTGGCCACCCAGCAGGGAAGTGTGCTGCTTTTTAACCTGATCGCCTTGACACTGTGTCAACCGCAGCCACTTCCATCTCCCGGTCGGCTGGGTGGTCGCCGTTTGTATGTGTGAACACGAGGTGGCGGCCATCTTGGAAGTCGAACTACCCAGCGGTGTTTTGTCGTTGAGCGTCTGGAACTGTTGTCGGACATGCAATTGCACGAACACCGCTGAGACTTCCATCCCACGAGCAGGTCGATTTTGAACCGCACGAACACGGTGCTGTTCGGTAGTTTTAACCACACGAACTAAAGAAAAGGAACAAACTATTCCTCGACCAGTTGTATTGTGTGTTTCGTGTAAATTGGTATCCTCAAAAGAGTCCGCCCGCACAGCCTGACTTCATGGAACTATCCTGGGCAGGAACCTTGTGTGCGGTCAGTCAAATCTATACCTTGGTGGCGTTTCGGCTCCTTTCGTGGAATCGGAGTGCATTCAACATATGTTGGGCGCTCAGATCCCAGCTACCCGGTGATATAGGACTCAAAGGGGTAACCCACTGTTATATGTATTTTGAGGGGTTTTGTAAGATTGTATTTCCAGGACCTGAAGGGTAATGTGATTATGTCTGTGTTCATACTGCGGTGCCCCTTCAGGTCCAGTGGGGAATGCCCCTGGAAAATGTCAGGAAACTCCTTGCATGGGGACTTACATAAAAGCCAGCCTGTGGCTGTCATTAAACCAGTTCATGCTTGACCCTCAACACAGAGCCTTGTCTCGTGCTTGAGGGGGACATATCTTCAAGGTTCCTGTTTAGCGCTTGGGATTATTTGGTAGCAGACTTCGTACTTGGGGGAAAGAACATCATTTGGCGGCGTTAACCCCTTAACCGGGGTGCCGCCACAATCACTGCACCACAACAGTCTACGTAGTAGTCCCAGGGCCCATTTCAGCCAATCCCCATCAGTGGCAAGGTTGGCACAGTAGGTGATGGAGACAGGTTAGCCGCAGCACCAGGGTAGAACTCCCTTCAAGCCCCCAGGCCTGTGTGGGAGCCAGCATCCATACTGCACAGACTTGTTGCACAGGTGCCAGGTCTTTTTCCCACTGGGGCTGCCAAAGGATCAGGATGGTAGGTGCCACAGTTTGCGGGCGATCGTCGGCATGTGTGCTTGATGCAGATGTATGTGTCGTTATGAGGCTCTCTACCCAGGAAGGCAGGCAAATGGATCGATGTGCGCTGGTACGCTGCGTGTGCCCTGAGGGGGTCCACCTATCCCCGGCACATTGCTGATCTCCATGCGGCTTGATCAGGAAGGCTCCCACATGGTACCAAAGCTTGCGCCTGAAGCCACGATAGATACTGTAGTGAGGCAGTTGGGATGGGCCCAGGCTCTCCGACTCCCTCTTGGGTGATTGAGGTAAATGAGATGCGGTTGGAGCATAACTGAGTGTGCGGTAAACTGGCTTGTGGAACCTATTGGGGACCGTGAGAACCCCCACCATTCCAAAAGGAGGGGCGGCTAGGAGCCAACTAGCAGACTGAAGAGCAGGGAGATAGGTTGCACCCCCCCCCCCGCCTTGTCCCCAATAAGCCGCAATAATGATTCTATGGCTCCCAGTGGAGTCAGAAGTCGAACAATAGTTGTATTTGCTTGCCCGGGTATCCCCGACTGTGGCAGTGTACTTTTAGCAAAAATTGTTGCTGGTTGGGTGGGTTGAGCAGCCGAAAACAGATAAATATTCAGGAGCTAGCGCACCATATGTCCCTGATTTATTGGGTTGCCATTACTTTCCATAATAGGGATATGTTTCCTAAAGTGAATTATTAAACTACATGTAGAGCGTTACCTAGGGATTACCACCAAAATGAAACCAATATAATTATATAGGCTAATTGAATACCCCTATGATAAATATAGATTCAAAGGATTGATTTTTACAAGATTAGGTCCATCATGGGTTCTGTGTGTTGGATAGGTCCATCATGGGTTCTGTGTGTCGGATATAAGTTTAAGTTAATTAATAATGTTTATTTTGACCATTTCATTTGCGTGAGGACTTATTTACAATACTAACCTTTGTGGTTAGTATTGTTTTTTTCCATTTTCTTCTTCATCATATTATTTCAAGAAGCAGCGAGCATGCATACGTGCTTCAGCAGTTAAACAGGAAAAGGCAACGAGACTCACTCAACTCAGTATGCAGGTGCACAGCGTTACAAAATATCCGTCAACCCGAGAGGAGTGTCAGTTGGAGATGGTGGACCAGATAGATTTAATGAACAGACAAGTGACATTAAGGTACTATCATCCCTTTTAGACATCCTTATACTTAGTAAAACAACAGACATCCTCCTACTCTTTTAGTCTTGTTGATATATGCACTTGTATTTTTTCTCTCTTTAAAGGAACAGGAATAGAAACCTGTATTGCTAACGCTATGGTGCTCACTGATATATTTAAACCACCAACTAACCTAAATAAAAATTGGGGAAAAGGATTTACGGTACTTACCTTTTTTTCAGAACCAAGATAGAGACTTAGCAGCCACTCGAACTGCCTCCCGTGACGTCAAGACATCTCTTCTACCAATCCAATCCTCCTTATAGAGGAATATAAGCGCAAGCTTGTGATTCTGATCTCACAGCGGAGGTGCCCCTTGTGGCTGTTAGGCAGACTGCCATTATAGGCGTATTTAAACATGTAACGTAAGTATTGCAGTATCTACTAAATGGCAATGCTTTACATTGCAGGGTTAAAACCAAAGGACCACTTTACCCAGACCACTTCATTGAGAAGAAGCATTTTCTTTAGTGGTTCTTTAATCATTTGAAAGCTTCACTTCACTAATAAAATGATACAACTTTAAAACTGTTGACATCCACCATATTAATGCCTGAATGGTCATAAATTCACTGAAGTTAAACCGATTCTCCCTAAAACACATTAAAAATAACTTATTAAGAATGAACAGATTTAAATCATCACAAACTAATTTTAGAAATATATTAAGACTTGAGAGCGCGTAGTAGCACCAGTAGTCCAACTTCAGTCAGGGGACTTACTAAAGACAACTGGTTTGAAGACATTTAGAGGCTACTGCATAAAAAAATAAAAAGTTCCACACGGGCATACCTGAAGATCTTTCCTCGTTTTGAAATAAGTACTTTCAAAATATAAAACAAAAAACACAGGGCAGGTTGATACCCCAACGATGTACCATTCCAAAATATTTGTTGTTAGTTTATTAGTTCAAAGATAGTTTTTTATTGTCATTAAGGATAAATTCATATAGTATCCTATTCAGAGCTCATACATTTTATCTCATACATTGTCAAGATTTTTTTTCTTTTAACATTTTGAAGGAATACAAACAAATGACAATTTAATGAATTATTTCCATGAACATTTTAATGCTATGACGACCCTGATATGCATTGGTATATGCAATGTTCTACAAACCACTGTTTTTTTGTTTTTAAATACTAGACTCCTATCCCTTTTGGGGTCTCACACTAATTTTGGACATTTAATTGGCTGACGCCCACCCAACTAAAATGCCTAGGGTTGGTATGTTAAAGTGAAGATATTAAATAACCCCTATAGCATTAGTTATACAAATGCATTTAGATCCCCGGTCCCCACTTGCAGTAAGAAGAAAAAAAAAAAAAAAAAAGGAAAGTAATTTACTTCCCTTTTCTTTCCACAGAACTGGTCTCCATGCTGCCTTCCCACCTCCTTGGCTGAGATGATCGAGCATTTAGAGGCTAATGCGCTTGCACCAATCAAATGGTGGCTATGAGATTGAAATTGTGGTTTGGTTACCTACAGTGTCCCTTCAACGTTTGCTTTAGCCCAGCAGTGCAGACTACAGGCACCTGACAAAGCCAACTTACTATTGCATTGGCCAGTCAGAGACCCCTGACATCATAATCATTACAGCATGCTTAGAGTAAGTATCCCTTTAAAACCAAAAAATTGTAAAAGAGAAATGTAGTCTCAAATAATGCATTCCACGCATCCATAGATATTTGATATGCAATACAAATGTCCACTTATTGCTTGACAGGAGATAATTAGCGCTTACAAAATGTAATTTCTGCATTATCAGGGTAACTCCACAAGAGGTCTATGGGGATGGAGAAGTATGAAGCACATTGCCATGGCTGTCCTGATGGGAGTTGTAGGTTACCCAGTGGTGGGGTGGATCATATTGCCATGGCTGTCCTGATGGGAGTTGTAGGTTACCCAGTGGGGGTGGTGGATCATATTGCCATGGCTGTCCTGATGGGAGTTGTAGGTTACCCAGTGGTGGGGTGGATCATATTGCCATGGCTGTCCTGATGGGAGTTGTAGGTTACCCAGTGGGGGGGGGGGGATCAAATTGCCATGGCTGTCCTGATGGGAGTTGTAGGTTACCCAGTGGGGGGGGGGATCATATTGCCATGGCTGTCCTGATGGGATTTGTTGGTTACCCAGTGGTGCGGTGGATCATATTGCCATGGCTGTCCTGATGGGAGTTGTAGGTTACCCAGTGGGGGGGGGGGGGGGGGGGGGGGGGCATGGCTCTCCTGATGGGAGTAACCCGGGGGGGGGGCTGTCCTGATGGGAGTAACCCGGGGGGGGGATGTCCGGCTATTTTGTCCCCCCCTGGCCCGGTATTAATGGTGCTCCCGTTACCTGCCGCCGGAAGTCCCCTCTCCCGGGTTTAGGGGGGGCTGCCCCTGGCTCCCGCCCTTTCTCTGCCGTTGGAGCATGGCTGAGGTGCGGGGGGCAGGACCCGGCTCATCACCCGAACTTCTGTTTTGCCGCCAATTTTCTCAAAGCGAAACCAGAAAACGTGAACCGCACTTCCGGGTATCAGCACTGCGCGTGCGCGAAGGGAAACCAGCCGAACGCCGAGTCCCAGAGCTCCCGGTTACCATGGAGACCGAACACTGAAACTGTCACCTGTGTTCTACCGGAGTTCTATCACTTTCCAGGTTACCATGGAGACAGAGCATCCTTACTGTAACCTGCCAGCTGCTGATACAGGTACTTTCCAGGTTTCCATGGAGACAGAGCATCCTTACTGTAACCTGTCAACTGCTCTTACATGTACTTTCCAGGTTACCATGGAGACAGAGCATCCTTCCTGTACCCTGCCAGCTGCTGATACAGGTACTTTCCAGGTTTCCATGGAGACAGAGCATCCTTCCTGTACCCTGCCAGCTGCTGATACAGGTACTTTCCAGGTTTCCATGGAGACAGAGCATCCTTACTGTAACCTGCCAACTGCTCTTACAGGTACTTTCCAGGTTACCATGGAGACAGAGCATCCTTCCTGTAACCTGCAAACTGCTTTTACAGGTACTTTCCAGGTTACCATGGAGACAGAGCATCCTTCCTGTAACCTGCAAACTGCTCTTACAGGTACTTTCTAGGTTACCATGGAGACATAGCATTCTTCCTGTAACCTGCCAGCTGCTGATACAGGTACTTTCCAGGTTTCCATGGAGACAGAGCATCCTTATTGTAACCTGCCAACTTCTCTTACAGGTACTTTCCAGGTTACCATGGAGACAGAGCATCCTTCCTGTAACCTGCAAACTGCTTTTACAGGTACTTTCCAGGTTACCATGGAGACAGAGCATCCTTCGTGTAACCTGCCAACTGCTCTTACAGGTACTTTTTCAGGTTACCATGGAGACAGAGCATCCTTCCTGTAACCTGACAACTTCTTTTACAGGTACTTTCCAGGTTACCATGGACACAGAGCATCCTTCCTGTTACCTGACAACTTCTTTTACAGGTACTTTCCAGGTTACCATGGAGACAGAGCATCCTTACTGTAACCTGCCAACTGCTCTTACAGATACTTTCCAGGTTACCATGGAGACAGAGCATCCTTACTGTAACCTGCCAACTTCTCTTACAGGTACTTTCCATGTTACCATGGAGACAGAGCATCCTTCCTGTAACCTGCAAACTGCTTTTACATGTACTTTCCAGGTTACCATGGAGACAGAGCATGCTTACTGTAACCTGCCAACTCATCTGACAGGTACTTTCCAGGTTACCATGGAGACAGAGCATCCTTCCTGTAACCTGCCAGCTGCTGATACAGGTACTTTTCAGGTTACCATGGAGACAGAGCATCCTTCCTGTAACCTGTCAACTGCTCTTACAGGTACTTTCTAGGTTACCATGGCGATAGAGCATCCTTCCTGTAACCTGCCAACTGCTCTTACAGGTACTTTCCAGGTTACCATGGAGACAGCATCCTTCCTGTAACCTGCAAACTGCTTTTACAGGTACTTTCCAGGTTACCATGGAGACAGCATCCTTCCTGTAACCTGCAAACTGCTCTTTCAAGTATTTTCCTGGTTACCGTGGAGCGTCCTTACTGTGACCTGCCAACTCATCTTACAGGTTCTTTCCAGGTTACCATGGAGACAGAGCATGCTTACTGTAACCTGCCAACTCATCTTACAGGTACTTTCCAGGTTACCATTGAGACAGAGCATCCTTCCTGTTACCTGCCAGCTGCTAATACAGGTACTTTCCAGGTTACCATGGAGACAGAGCATCCTTCCTTTAGCCTGCCAGCTGTTGATACAGGTACTTTCCAGGTTACCATGGAGACAGAGCATTCTTACTGTAACCTGCCAACTTCTCTTACAGGTACTTTCTAGGTTACCATGGAGACAGAGCATCCTTCCTGTAACCTGTCAACTGCTCTTACAGGTACTTTCTAGGTTACCATGGAGACAGAACATCCTTACTGTAATCTGCCAACTCATCTTACAGGTACTTTCCAGGTTACCATGGAGACAGCATCCTTCCTGTAACCTGCAAACTGCTTTTACATGTACTTTCCAGGTTACCATGGAGACAGAGCATCCTTACTGTAACCTGCAAACTGCTCTTACAGGTATTTTCCTGGTTACCATGGAGCGTCCTTACTGTAACCTGCCAACTCATCTTACAGGTGCTTTCCATGTTACCATGGAGACAGAGCATCCTTACTGTAACCTGTCAACTGCTCTTACAGGTACTTTCTAGGTTACCATGGCGATAGAGCATCCTTCCTGTAACCTGCCAACTGCTCTTACAGGTACTTTCCAGGTTACCATGGAGACAGCATCCTTCCTGTAACCTGCAAACTGCTTTTACAGGTACTTTCCAGGTTACCATGGAGACAGAGCACCCTTACTGTAACCTGCAAACTGCTCTTTCAGGTATTTTCCTGGTTACCATGGAGCGTCCTTACTGTGACCTGCCAACTCATCTTACAGGTTCTTTCCAGGTTACCATGGAGACAGAGCATGCTTACTGTAACCTGCCAACTCATCTTACAGGTACTTTCCAGGTTACCATTGAGACAGAGCATCCTTCCTGTTACCTGCCAGCTGCTAATACAGGTACTTTCCAGGTTACCATGGAGACAGAGCATCCTTCCTGTAGCCTGCAAGCTGTTGATACAGGTACTTTCCAGGTTACCATGGAGACAGAGCATTCTTACTGTAACCTGCCAACTTCTCTTACAGGTACTTTCTAGGTTACCATGGAGACAGAGCATCCTTCCTGTAACCTGCCAGCTGCTGATACAGGTACTTTCCAGGTTACCATGGAGACAGAGCATCCTTACTGTAACCTGCAAACTGCTCTTACAGGTATTTTCCTGGTTACCATGGAGCGTCCTTACTGTAACATGCCAACTCATCTTAAAGGTACTTTTCAGGTTACCATGGAGACAGAGCATCCTTCCTGTAACCTGTCAACTGCTCTTACAGGTACTTTCTAGGTTACCATGGCGATAGAGCATCCTTCCTGTAACCTGCCAACTGCTCTTACAGGTACTTTCCAGGTTACCATGGAGACAGCATCCTTCCTGTAACCTGCAAACTGCTTTTACAGGTACTTTCCAGGTTACCATGGAGACAGCATCCTTCCTGTAACCTGCAAACTGCTCTTTCAAGTATTTTCCTGGTTACCGTGGAGCGTCCTTACTGTGACCTGCCAACTCATCTTACAGGTTCTTTCCAGGTTACCATGGAGACAGAGCATGCTTACTGTAACCTGCCAACTCATCTTACAGGTACTTTCCAGGTTACCATTGAGACAGAGCATCCTTCCTGTTACCTGCCAGCTGCTAATACAGGTACTTTCCAGGTTACCATGGAGACAGAGCATCCTTCCTTTAGCCTGCCAGCTGTTGATACAGGTACTTTCCAGGTTACCATGGAGACAGAGCATTCTTACTGTAACCTGCCAACTTCTCTTACAGGTACTTTCTAGGTTACCATGGAGACAGAGCATCCTTCCTGTAACCTGTCAACTGCTCTTACAGGTACTTTCTAGGTTACCATGGAGACAGAACATCCTTACTGTAATCTGCCAACTCATCTTACAGGTACTTTCCAGGTTACCATGGAGACAGCATCCTTCCTGTAACCTGCAAACTGCTTTTACATGTACTTTCCAGGTTACCATGGAGACAGAGCATCCTTACTGTAACCTGCAAACTGCTCTTACAGGTATTTTCCTGGTTACCATGGAGCGTCCTTACTGTAACCTGCCAACTCATCTTACAGGTGCTTTCCATGTTACCATGGAGACAGAGCATCCTTACTGTAACCTGTCAACTGCTCTTACAGGTACTTTCTAGGTTACCATGGCGATAGAGCATCCTTCCTGTAACCTGCCAACTGCTCTTACAGGTACTTTCCAGGTTACCATGGAGACAGCATCCTTCCTGTAACCTGCAAACTGCTTTTACAGGTACTTTCCAGGTTACCATGGAGACAGAGCACCCTTACTGTAACCTGCAAACTGCTCTTTCAGGTATTTTCCTGGTTACCATGGAGCGTCCTTACTGTGACCTGCCAACTCATCTTACAGGTTCTTTCCAGGTTACCATGGAGACAGAGCATGCTTACTGTAACCTGCCAACTCATCTTACAGGTACTTTCCAGGTTACCATTGAGACAGAGCATCCTTCCTGTTACCTGCCAGCTGCTAATACAGGTACTTTCCAGGTTACCATGGAGACAGAGCATCCTTCCTGTAGCCTGCAAGCTGTTGATACAGGTACTTTCCAGGTTACCATGGAGACAGAGCATTCTTACTGTAACCTGCCAACTTCTCTTACAGGTACTTTCTAGGTTACCATGGAGACAGAGCATCCTTCCTGTAACCTGCCAGCTGCTGATACAGGTACTTTCCAGGTTACCATGGAGACAGAGCATCCTTACTGTAACCTGCAAACTGCTCTTACAGGTATTTTCCTGGTTACCATGGAGCGTCCTTACTGTAACATGCCAACTCATCTTAAAGGTACTTTCCATGTTACCATGGAGACAGAGCATCCTTCCTGTAACCTGCCAACTGCTCTTACAGGTACTTTCCATGTTACCATGGAGACAGAGCATCCTTACTGTAACCTGCCAACTGCTCTTACAGGTACTTTCCAGGTTACCATGGAGACAGAGCATCCTTCGTGTAACCTGCCAACTGCTCTTACAGGTACTTTTTCAGGTTACCATGGAGACAGAGCATCCTTCCTGTTACCTGACAACTTCTTTTACAGATACTTTCCAGGTTACCATGGAGACAGAACATCCTTACTGTAACCAGGCATTTCCATCTAAAAGTACCAAATTCAAAAAGTTGTTTCTTTAGAGTTCCATACAGTCAAATTCCCCCCAAGAAAGAGACAACACTTCAGCTTCAGGGTTAAACAGCAACAACACTGATTTATTCACACAACAGGCTATAAAGGCTTCTCCCATGCAAGGGAGAGATTTACAACAATTACACAATACACCAATCACACATGAGTTACCTCCCACAATGCCTCACAATCCCTCCCCTCTGGCCTGGAGATAATTGGGGAAGGAATCTAATTATATCCCAGGACAGAGGCAAAACTCCATTAACCACATGGCAGACAAAATGACAGTAAAAGACATAAAATTACATACTGATACATTTAGTACATAAAACACACATTTCTACATATCCCAAGATAGCTTTGATCTGAGTGCACATTAGGTGAATGGCACTCAGATCACACGAATAAGCCTTTCTGCAGGGAAAATAAACAGTTTAACATGCAGGGCCATAGTCCAAAGGGAGCAGGCGAGCAACCAGGCTTCTCCAGTTCACAGTGGCGAGGTTGGTTTCGCCACACTTCTCCCCTTTACCAACTAGACTAACAGGGTATCTGACCTCCTGCCGGTCAGTGCCCTGGTTAGTCCAGCAACCCACCCACAAAACAGAAACCGCAGTACAGCCACCCACAAATACTGGTTACTACACCTGGGTAGAGGAGAGCTTTGTCCATGTCCAGGTGCCTCACCACGACTGTGTGGGGAACTGTTAGGCTGCCTTGGTGGGTTGCTGAGTGGGCAGAGACCAGCGGTACTCTGCCCTGGTGCCAGTACTACCGCGGAAGTAGCCTAGTTGGAGCCTGGTTGTGGGAGGGAGAGACCGACCGTCTCCCCTCTGGATATACCGCTCTGTGGCTGGGGGACAGGACCGACCGTCCTTACCCCTTGTGCTGCAAGTACAGAGACTACGGTCCCATCTGCACCGTTGGGGGGTGTAACATCTCCCCTTGGTGGGTTAGGCTGCCTCTGGAGAGAGGGTGTAACAAGCTCCTCTCTCTGGACTGTAAACTGCCGCTGGGGAGAGGGGGTATCAGGCTCCTCTCCCTGACACTCTCTCTGCTGGTGGAGGGGGGGACCAGCTGTCTCCCCTTTCATTATCTTGTCCTGCGGCTGGGGGGCAAGACTGACGGTCCCTGCTCCCTGCAGGACATTCTGCCGCTGGGGAGGAAGGACGGCACCTTACCCCCATGGGGTACACACAGCCACTGGGGAGGAAGGACAACACCTTCAGCTCCCTGGGGTACACACTCTCCTGGGGTACACATTCTTACTGTAACCTGCCAACTTCTCTTACAGGTACTTTCTAGGTTACCATGGAGACAGAGCATCCTTCCTGTAACCTGCCAGCTGCTGATACAGGTACTTTCCAGGTTACCATGGAGACAGAGCATCCTTCCTGTAACCTGTCAACTGCTCTTTCAGGTATTTTCCAGGTTACCATGGAGACAGAGCATCCTTCCTGTAACCTGTCAACTGCTCTTACAGGTACTTTCTAGGTTACCATGGCGATAAAGCATCCTTCCTGTAACCTTGCAATTGCTCTTACAGGTATTTTCCAGGTTACCATGGAGACAGAGCATCCTTCCTGTAACCTGTCAACTGCTCTTACAGGTACTTTCTAGGTTACCATGGCGATAAAGCATCCTTCCTGTAACCTTGCAATTGCTCTTACAGGTACTTTCTAGGTTACCATGGAGACAGAGCATCCTTACTGTAACCTGCCAACTCATCTTACAGGTACTTTCCAGGTTACCATGGAGACAGCATCCTTCCTGTAACCTGCAAACTGCTTTTACAGGTACTTTCCAGGTTACCATGGAGACAGAGCATCCTTACTGTAACCTGCAAACTGCTCTTACAGGTATTTTCCTGGTTACCATGGAGCGTCCTTACTGTAACCTGCCAACTCATCTTACAGGTACTTTCCATGTTACCATGGAGACAGAGCATCCTTACTGTAACCTGTCAACTGCTCTTACAGGTACTTTCCAGGTTACCATGGAGACAGAGCATCCTTCGTGTAACCTGCCAACTGCTCTTACAGGTACTTTTTCAGGTTACCATGGAGACAGAACATCCTTACTGTAACCAGGCATTTCCATCTAAAAGTACCGAATTCAAAAAGTTGTTTCTTTAGAGTTTCTGATATCAATTTTTGTTTTAAATGTTGTTTTAATGTGTGAATGTTGATTCCATTACCGCACTCACTGACTGATTGAATCAACTTGATGCTGGCTGAGAATACAAGGTTATTATTTACTAAGTGGCAGAATTGAGAGTAAAACAGCAGATCTGGAAAGACTCTCCTTTTCATCTCGCAGCTATTTGAGCCTCAGTTTTGCCTTTCAGAATGGAATCCGCTGCCACTTGGAGTTTAGTAGATAACTGGTCCACAACTGGTTCAGGGCCGCTATTTCTAACTGGATGTCTGCCCACTTCCTTAACCCCTTAAGGACCAAACTTCTGGAATAAAAGGGTCATGTGTCATGTCATGTGTCCTGGGACACAATAGTCACCCAGACCACTTCAGCTCTATTAAGTGGTCTGGGTGCCAGGTCCCCCAGAATTTAACCCTTCAGATGTGAACATAGCAGTTTAAGAGAAACTTCCTGACAGCCGCTAGAGGCGCATCTGCGACGCTGGATGCGAAATTCGCATCCAGCATGTAGAACGTCCATAGGAAAGCATTGAGAAATGCTTTCCTATGGACTGTTTAAATGCGCACGCGGCTCCACTGGGTAGCTGACGTCGGCGGGGGAGGAGAGGTCACCAGCGCCCAGGGAGCCCAGCGTTGGATAAAGGTAAGTAGCTGAAGGGGTTTTAACCTCTTCAGCGCCAAGGGAGGGGGACCCTGAGGGTGAGGCGGTCCTAAGGATGCTATAGTGTCAGGAAAACAAGTTTGTTTTCCTGACACTATAGTGATCCTTTAAGCTCAACTTGTCCAAAACAGAACGTCTGGTTTTTCCTCCCTCAAGCGTTGCTACTCTCGTTTATGTCTCCCTCCACGTTAATGGTGCTACCATCAGCTCCACAACACAGGCTTGCTGCCTAGGTGTTCTGTTTGACTTCGACCTCTCCTTCACCCCTCATGTCCAGTCGATCGCCAAAACCTGCCGCTTCCATCTTAAAAACATTGCGTGCATCCGCCCCTTAACGCCACTTAACGCCAGATGCGGCTAAGGTACTGGTCCATGCCACTGTCCGTTTTGGCCTTGACTACTACAATCTGCTTCTCAGTGGTCTTACATGTTTTCAACTTGCCACACTGCAGTCTATAATGAATGCGGTAGCGAGGCTCAATTTCCTGTCCACCCGCATGTCCCACGCATCATCCTTCTGTCAGTCCTTGCATTGGCTTCCTATAAAATATAGAGCTCAATATAAAATTCTGGTTCCTGCTTTCAAATCTCTACATAATGCTGCTCTCACCTATCTATCCTCCCTTATACACAAATATGTCCCGTCTAGGCCCCTACACTCTGCCGAAGACCTGCGTCTATCCTCTGTTTGTACTCCCACCTCCAATGCTTGCCTTCAAGACTTCTCCAGGGCTGCACCATTCCTGTGGAACTCCCTTCCTTTTCCGTTAGATGCTCACCTAGTCTCCACTCTCCACTTTTTCACAAACTGTTAATGGCTGCAAAACCCCACACTAAGTTTTCATTGAATACTATTCTACCAATCTACTTCCCAAATACTTCCCTTACCTTTTCTGTCACTTTACCCTACTCCCTCTAGCATGTAAGCTCATTCAGCAGGGCCCTCAACCCCTCTGTTTCTGTGCGTCAAACTTGCCTGGTGACAATTACATGTTTGTTAGTCCACACATTGTAAAGCGCTTCAGAATTTGTTGGCACTATACAGGGCCGAACTGGGAATTCAAAGCAGCCGTGGAAAAAAAACGTATACCAGCCCCATAAGTCCTTGTACCATGTAATGTGTATTTGTGTGTATATAGTGATGTCGCGAACATAACATTTTCGGTTCGCGAACGGCGAACGCGAACTTCCGCAAATGTTCGCGAACGTGGCGAACCGCCATAGACTTCAATAGGCAGGCGAATTTTAAAACCCACAAAAAAGCCCTAAAGGCCCCCACCCCTGAGCTGTGGGTGGGGGCTCTAAATAAAGAGAGGGGGGGGACCTACTGTCCTCTCCCCGGCCCTCACCCCTGAGCAGTGGGTGGGGGCCCTAGATAATAAAGGTGGGGGGGAACCTACCGTTCTCCCCCCCGGCCCCCACCCCTGAGTGGTGGGTGGGGGCCCTAAATAAAGAGGGGGGGGGAAACTACTCTGCTCCCCCTGGCCCTCATCCCTGAGCAGTGGGTGTGGGCCCTAGATAATTATGGTGGGGAGGGGCCCTAAAAAAACAATAAGGGGGGGGGACCTACTGTAAAATGACAAAGCACTCTGATTGGTGGGCTTGAAATCCATCCAATCACAGTGCTCTGTGTAATTTTACACAGCGTGGGAAAGTTCTGTGGAATTTTCCCACGCTGTGTAAAATTACACAGAGCACTGTGATTGGATGGATTTCAAGCCACCCAATCAGAGTGCTTTGTGTCATTTTACACAGCGTGGGAAAGTTCTTTGGAATTTTCCCACGCTGTGTAAAATGACAAAGAGCACTCTGATTGGCTTAAACCAGCCATTGTATAACAATTGTATAACAATGTTTGGTATTTAGTGAACATTTCCCTATATAACAATGTTTGGAATTTAGTGAATATTCCCCTATATAACAATGTTTGGCATTTAGTGAATATTCCCCTATATAACAATGTTTGGTATTTAGTGAATATTCCCCTATATAACAATGTTTGTTATTTAGTGAACATCAATAGTTTTCTCTGGAAGGCTTTTTTCAGGCATTTTCCTGCAGCAAGGTCCCCTGCTTGAGTTCGGGAGGCAGAGCTTAGGTGCAGAGCTGTGGCTTCAGAACGGGGGGCGGCGCTTCCATGCGACGGCAGAGCTTACATGCTGGGCTGGGGCATAAGTGCTAAGGAAGGTGCTGGGAATCAGGAAGGGAGACTCAGTGCTCCCTCCAGCCGTCAGCAGCCTTAATGCGGCTGCACCAGACCCCAGCACCTGCCTCCTGAATTCCCTCCGACTGACCGCCTGAGGGAAAAATTATTTAAATAAAATATTAGGGCTTCCTGCCAGCCCCAGGTACCGCAGCCCACTGGCAAAATTCCCAGTATCCCGGTGGGCTAGTCCTACCCTAGCGCTATATCAATATAATAAAATAATAATAACATACCCTGCACCAATAATGGGCACAGGGTGACCAAAATACAAAAGAAATATGGGGATCCACACATAGTTTGTTCGGTAAACGAACAGGGGGTGTATGGACAGCCAAACAAAAGGGAATAAAAGTGTAACTAGAGCATCCATTCCGCTACAAGGTCCTTCTATTCAAACACTCCAATCTTCACTTTGGAGGGGAGCCCAAGCCATGGGGGCAGCAAGGGACACCCCTACCATGGGCTGACCTTGTGGTTAGGGGATTAGCCAGGTAGACGCATGGATAGAAGTACTGTAACGGACCGTTTCTCTCACAAGAGGATAAAAACCATTTAGGCGATAATCCCCTTTCCCATAGACCAGCAGCTACTGCAATCACCAACCTCCCGAACTCCAAACTGCACGTATTCACCAACTCTCGAACAGCAGACACACGAACCCTGGAAGCAGCCGAACAGGAAAAGCAATACGAACAGCTTTCACTCCTGGCAATTGGGATACAGTCAAATTCCCCCCAAGAAAGAGACAACACTTCAGCTTCAGGGTTAAACTGCAACAACACTGATTTATTCACACAACAGGCTATAAAGGCTTCTCCCATGCAAGGGAGAGATTTACAACAATTACACAATACACCAATCACACATGAGTTACCTCCCACAATGCCTCACAATCCCTCCCCTCTGGCCTGGAGATAATTGGGGAAGGAATCTAATTATCTCCCAGGACAGAGGCAAAACTCCATTACCCACATGGCAGACAAAATGACAGTAAAAGACATAAAATTACATACTGATACATTTAGTACATAAAACACACATTTCTACATATCCCCAGATAGCTTTGATCTGAGTGCACATTAGGTGAATGGCACTCAGATCACACGAATAAGCCTTTCTGCAGGGAAAATAAACAGTTTAACATGCAGGGCCATAGTCCAAAGGGAGCAGGCGAGCAACCAGGCTTCTCCAGTTCACAGTGGCGAGGTTGGTTTCGCCACACTTCTCCCCCTTACCAACTAGACTAACAGGGTATCTGACCTCCTGCTGGTCAGTGCCCTGGTTGGTCCAGCAACCCACCCACAAAACAGAAACAGCAGTACAGCCACCCACAATAACTGGTTACTACACCTGGGTAGAGGAGAGCTTTGTCCATGTCCAGGTGCCTCACCATGACTGTGTGGGGAACTGTTAGGCTGCCTTGGTGGGTTACTGAGTGGGCAGAGACCAGCGGTACTCTGCCCTGGTGCCAGTACTACCGCGGAAGTAGCCTGGTTGGAGCCTGATTGTGGGACGGAGAGACCGACCGTCTCCCCTCTGGATATACCGCTCTGTGGCTGGGGGACAGGACCGACCGTCCTTACCCCTTGTGCTGCAAGTACAGAGACTACGGTCCCATCTGCACCGTTGGGGGGTGTAACATCTCCCCTTGGTGGGTTAGGCTGCCGCTGGAGAGAGGGTGTAACAAGCTCCTCTCTCTGGACTGTAAACTGCCGCTGGGGAGAGGGGGTATCAGGCTCCTCTCCCTGACACTCTCTCTGCTGGTGGAGGGGGGAACCAGCTGTCTCCCCTTTCATTATCTTGTCCTGCGGCTGGGGGGGCAAGACTGACCGTCCCTGCTCCCTGCAGGACATTCTGCCGCTGGGAGGAAGAACGGCACCTTACCCCCATGGGGTACACACAGCCACTGGGGAGGAAGGACAACACCTTCAGCTCCCTGGGGTACACACTGCCGCTGGGGATGAAGGACTGCACCTTCTGCTCCCTGGGATATACACTGCCGCTGGGGAGGAAGGACGACACCTTCAGCTCCCTGGGGTGCACACTGCCGCTGGGGAGGAAGGATGGCACCTTCAGCTCCCTGGGACACACACTGCCGCTGGGGAGGAAGGACGGCACCTTCAGCTCCCTGGGGTACACACTGCCACTGGGGAGGAAGGACTACACCTTCCGCTCCCTGGGACTTACTCTGCCGCTGGGGAGGAAGGACTGCACCTTCAGCTCCCTGGGATACACACTGCCGCTGGGGAGGAAGGACTGCACCTTCAGCTCCCTGGGATACACACTGCCGCTGGGGAGGAAGGACGACACCTTCAGCTCCCTGGGGTACACACTGCCACTGGGTAGGAAGGACGTCACCTTCAGCTCCCTGGGACACACACTGCCGCTGGGGAGGAAGGACTGCACCTTCTGCTCCCTGGGATACACACTGCCGCTGGGGAGGAAGGACGGCACCTTCTGCTCCGTGGGACACACACTACCGCTGGGGAGGAAGGACGACACCTTCAGCTCCCTGGGGTACACACTGCCACTGGGGAGGAAGGATGACACCTTCAGCTCCCTGGGACACACACTGCCGCTGGGGAGGAAGGACTGCACCTTCTGCTCCCTGGGATACACACTGCCGCTGGGGAGGAAGGACGGCACCTTCTGCTCCGTGGGACACACACTGCCGCTGGGGAGGAAGGACTGCACCTTTTGCTCCCTGGGACACACACTGCCGCTGGGGAGGAAGGACAGCACCTTCTGCTCCCTGGGGTACCCTTTTGAGTCCCCGTAACGCACTCTGCCCCCGGATAGGGCGACCGATACCTTTGGCTGGATCTGCCATGAACTGCAGGTACTCGTCTACCTGGCTCCTTACGAACTGTACGTATTTCTCCTCTGGGTTGGGTCCAAAGTAAGCCAGCCGCATGGCAACCTCTCTGTCAAACTCCTCCTGAGTGTAGCCGGGCGCCATGCTTGCTCTGACAACGTTGGTTCCTTTGTAGATAGGGTCGCTGTACGGGTACTAACGTTGCCCTCAGTTTGTAAATCCAGGGGATGGTGTTACCTGTAGCTGTCCTTCTGGTTGTAGGAACGATCCCACCGCTGCCACCAATTGTAACGGACCGTTTCTCTCACAAGAGGATAAAAACCATTTAGGCAATAATCCCCTTTCCCATAGAACAGCAGCTACTGCAATCACCAACCTCCCGAACTCCAAACTGCACGTATTCACCAACTCTCGAACAGCAGACACACGAACCCTGGAAGCAGCTGAACAGGAAAAGCAATACGAACAGCTTTCACTCCTGGCAATTGGCATACAGTCAAATTCCCCCCAAGAAAGAGACAACACTTCAGCTTCAGGTTTAAACAGCAACAACACTGATTTATTCACACAACAGGCTATAAAGGCTTCTCCCATGCAAGGGAGAGATTTACAACAATTACACAATACACCAATCACACATGAGTTACCTCCCACAATGCCTCACAATCCCTCCCCTCTGGCCTGGAGATAATTGGGGAAGGATCTAATTATCTCCCAGGACAGAGGCAAAACTCCATTACCCACATGGCAGACAAAAAGACAGTAAAAGACATAAAATTACATACTGATACATTTAGTACATAAAACACACATTTCTACATATCCCCAGATAGCTTTGATCTGAGTGCACATTATTAGATGAATGGCACTCAGATCACACGAATAAGCCTTTCTGCAGGGAAAATAAACAGTTTAACATGCAGGGCCATAGTCCAAAGGGAGCAGGCGAGCAACCAGGCTTCTCCAGTTCACAGTGGCGAGGTTGGTTTCGCCACAAGTACCTTATTATAACTTTTAGGGAAAGATTCACCGGAACGTGGCACTACTTTCGAATATATAAGAGCACTTAATCTGTACAATGCGCTATGTAATTGGATTACGAATGTTGGAGTCCTTGTTTATCTTCATGTTATATGCTTACGCACCCCTGCGTGGCTGTCTGATTTTAAATGTAATTTATGAAACACGGTTTATCTGTGAATTTTTGCTTATTCAGCAATTGTTCTGCTTCACGCACAGTGACCAATAAATTTTTTTTTATTAACACAAAACAAAACAAAAAACACCTGCTCACCTCACGATTCCATAAGACAAGGGGGAGTGGATAAATAAAACAACAGAAAATTGAAAGTTGCAGGGAGGTGGTAAGGGCTTACAAGAGGAACAGGAGAGGGAATATACCAAAGCACTGGGGTGATACTACTTCTCTGGGGGACATTGTGACTGCCTCCAGCAGGCAAACCTCAAGCAGAAATGATGCACATACAGACTCCTTCCACCACGACCACTTTATAAAAGCAAACGCTTTAGTTAAAGGGGATAAGTAAACATAATATTGAATATCCTGGCAAGTGACCGTTCTCTTTTCACTTACAAACAGCTGCCATTGATTCCCAAGTTAAACTAATACATGGTCTGTCACTGCAGTGTGAAGCTGCTTTATCCCCTGGTACTTATAACATTATTTTAATAGCGAATCCATATAGTGAAGCTGAATATTTGCAGAACTAAAATATATTTTTTTGTTCTTTGCATAAAGGTACCATAATGTTATTGTTCCTCTAACAGGCCTTTCAAAGCACATGCAAACAGTGTGTTGTGATTATGGTGCACAGAGGTTACAAGTATTGAAACATGATTTTTTTTTTTAATTTAACAAAATCTTATTTTACTTTATTTTATAGGTCAATAGTTTGGACCCCTTGTCTTTGCAAAAATCACCTCTTTAACTGTGACAGTTCACCATCTCTGTGTCACGGATAACTAGGACCCAAACAGCAAAATGTAAGAAAAACAACATAGAAACATAGAAACATAGAATGTGACGGCAGATAAGAACCATTCGGCCCATCTAGTCTGTCCAATTTTTAAAAATACTTTAATTAGTCCCTAGCCTTATCTTATAGTTAGGATAGCCTTATGCCTATCCCACGCGTGCCTAAACTCCTTTACTGTGTTAACCTCTACCACGTCAGCTGGAAGGCTATTCCATGCATCCACTACCCTCACAGTAAAGTAATACTTCCTGATATTATTTTTAAACCTTTGTCCCTCTAATTTAAGACTATGTCCTCTTGTTGTGGTAGTTTTTCTTCTTTTAAATATAGTCTCCTCCTTTACTGTGTTGTTTCCCTTTATGTATTTAAATGTTTCTATCATATCTCCCCTGTCTCGTCTTTCCTCCAAGCTATACATGTTAAGATCCTTTAACCTTTCTTGGTAAGTTTTATCCTGCAATCCATGAACCAGTTTAGTAGCCCTTCTCTGAACTCTCTCTAAGGTATCAATATCCTTCTGAAGATACGGTCTCCAGTACTGCATACAATACTCCAAGTGAGGTCTCATCAGTGTTCTGTACAATGGCATGAGCACTTCCCTCTTTCTACTGCTAATACCTCTCCCTATACAACCAAGCATTCTGCTAGCATTTCCTGCTGCTCTATTATATTGTCTGTGTGGCGAAACCGACCTCGCCACGTGTGCTTGGAGGGGGCTGCTTGCCCGCCTCTTGCCTTTGGACTATGGCCCTGGGAGATTGGGCCCTTTTACAAAACGTATTCGGCCCTAACAGAGTGCATGTCACTCATTCTGGCCCTTTAAACACAGTGGGGCCATTCGGTACTTGCCCTGTGTGAGCAGTGATACCCCCAGATAGCTATGCCGTGGAGCCTATTCATATAATGAAAGACTATGGGAAAGACTTTGGCTCCATGGCAATTAAACTGTATTTGTGTGGTCTGCGTGCCATTCACCTAATAATGTGCACGCAGACCTGAGCTATCTGGGGATATGTTACATGTCTGTGTTTAAGGTATAGAAAGTAACTTTATATATTTTAAAACATAATCCTGTATTTAGGTCCCCACATGTGTAATGGAGTTTTGTCTTTGACCTGGGAGATAATTGGATTACTTCTCCAATTATCTCCAGGGCAGAAGGGAGGAAACCAGGATGCATTGTGGGGATGTTTTACTTTTCCTGTTTGAGCAGATTAAAATACTGCCAGCCAGGGGGAACAAAAGATACTTTTACTAACTTTTGAACCCCTGGTCTGATTCATGCCATTTTTCAATATGTTGTTCCCCTGAATGGATTGATTGTGGATATGTATTTTTATGAGAATGCGATGTATGGTTTTAAAGTTACAGAGTATGTGTGGAAACTGTATTTTTACTGTATGTAATAATTATGTTAGTTGCTTATCTGAGGGGAGGGGATGTGTGGGTTGTACTGTTGCTTGATTGGTTGTTTTATGCCTCCCCCTGGGTGTGTCCTGTATGTGCACAACTGTAATAAAAACCAGGCTGGGTGTTCCAGACCTCAGATTCTGCTTGACCCTCAAACCGATGTGTCGTCTCGTTTTTGGGGGAATTGGATTGTATGCTGACTGCCAGGAGTGTAAGCGGATTATCTGCTTTTCCTGTTCAGCTATTCCAGGGTTCGTGTGTTTCCAGTCCGGGAGATTGGTGCTTGCAGTAGCTGCTGGTCTATGGAAAAGGGGGATATCGCCTAAACTGGGTTTTATCCTCTTGTAAGTGAAACGGTCCGTTACAGTCTGCCTACCTTTAAGTCATCAGAAATAATCACCCCTAAATCCCTTTCCTCAGATGTTGAGGTTAGGACTTGATCAAATATTCTGTACTCTGCCCTAGGGTTTTTCCGTCCTAGATGCATTATCTTGCACTTATCCACATTAAATATCAGTTGCCACAACTCTGACCATTTTTCTAGTTTACCTAAATCATTAGCCATTTGGCTTATCCCTCCTGGAACATCAACCCTGTTACATATCGTAGTATCATCAGCAAAAAACATACCTTACCATCAAGACCTTCTGCAATATCACTAATAAAAATATTAAAGAGAATGGGTTCAAGTACAGATCCCTGAGGTACCCCACTGGTGACAAGCCCAAGCTTCGAATATACTACATTGACTACAACCCTCTGTTGCCTGTCACTCAGCCACTGCCTCACCCATTCAACAATATTGGAATCCAAACTCAAAGATTGTAGTTTATTGATAAGCCTTCTATGTGCAACAGTGTCAAAAGCCTTACTGAAATCTAGATAAGCAATGTCTACTGCACCACCCTGAGCTATAATTTTAGTTACACAATCAAAACAATCAATAAGATTAGTTTAGCATGATCTCCCTGAAGTAAACCCATGTTGTCTCTGATCTTGAAATCCATGTGTTTTTAGATGTTCAACAATCATATCCTTAAACATGGTTTCCATCACTTTCCCCACTACTGAAGTAAGGCTTACTGGCCTATAGTTGCCCGACTCCTCCCTATTACCTTTCTTGTGAATGGGCACAACATTAACTAACTTCCAATCTTCTGGGACTACTCCTGTTAACACTGATTGGTTAAATAAATCTGTTAATAATTTTGCTAATACACCACTAAGTTATTTTAATAGCTTTGGGTGTATTCCATCAGGTCCCATTGACTTATTTGTCTTTACTTTTGACAGTTGAAATAGAACCTCTCCCTCTGTAAACTCACGTGTAATAAATGACTCATTTATCCTTTTTCTTAACTGAGGTCCCTTTCCTTCATTTTCATCTGTAAATACCGAACAAAAATATTCATTGAGGCAGTCAGCTAGACCTTAATCCTCTGCTACATACCTTCCTTCCTTTGTTTTTAGTCTAACTAATCCTTGTTTTACTTTTCTTTTCTCATTTATGTATCTAAAAAAAGTTTTGTCCCCCTTTTTTACTGCCTGTGCTATTTTCTCTTCTGTGTGTGATTTGGAAGCTCTTATAACTTGCTTAGCCTCTTTCTGCCTAATCTTATAGATCATTCTGTCTTCCTCACTCTGGTTTTTTTTTATAATTACTAAATGCTAACTTTTTGTTTTTTACTATTTTGGCCATATCTGCGGAGTACCACAGTGGTTTCTTGAATTTTTTGCTTTTACTGACAAGCCTAATGCAATTTTATGTTGCCTTCAGTAGTGCAACTTTCAAATAATCCCATTTCTCTTGGACTCCATTTAAATTGCTCCAGTCTGATAATGAGTCCTTTACACATATTCTAATTTTAGAAAAGTCTGTTTTTCTAAAGTCTAAAACTTTTGTTTTTGTGTGGTGTGACTCAGTCACTGTTCTTATATTAAACCACACTGACTGATGATCACTGGATCCTAAACTTTCACCTACAGAAATATCGGATACCAAATCTCCATTTGTTAACACTAAATCTAGTATGGCCTCTTTACAAGTTGGCTCCTCAACGACTTGTTTTAGAGACAATCCCAGTAGGGAGTTTAGAATATGTGTGCTCCTGGCACAAGCAGCTATTTTTGTTTTCCAATTCACATCAGGAAGATTAAAGTCACCCATCATGATAACTTCCCCCTTCATTGTCATTTTAGCTATTTCCTCAACTAGTAGATTATCTAACTCTTCAATTTGTCCTGGGAACCTATAAATCACACCTACACGAGTTACTGTGTGATTACCAAATTCTAACGTAACCCAAACGGACTCTATGTTCGCCTCACTAACTTTTATTAGGCTAGATGTTATGCTATCCTTCACATACAGGGCCACCCCTCCCCCTTTCCTGCCTTCCCTGTCTTTTCTATATAAAGAGTACCCTGGTATTGCTATGTCCCAGTCATTTTTTTCATTATACCATGTCTCAGTAACAGCGACTAAATCTACACTATCAGTTGCCATTATTGCCACAAGTTCATGGATCTTATTCCCTAAACTGCGAGCATTTGTAGATATGACTCTAAGCTTATCATTTTTTAACACACTTGCTACATGCACCATCTGTCCTTGTTGTGGGGGACAATTGGATTGATGTTTTATGACCCTTTTGCCCTCTCCCCCCAGTTTAAATACATCCTAGCAAAACCTCTGAACTGCTTACTGAGAACATTTGTTCCCTTTTGAGAAAGATGCAAACCATCTTTTTTGTACTGTTTATTTCCATTCCAAACTGAGCTACCATGAGAAATAAAGCCAAATCCTTGCTCCCGACACCATTCACCAAGCCACAAAATAGACACTAGACAGGGAAAAGAGTATTACTGGGCCTTAGAGTGGCCAGACTGAAATCAAAGTAGAATAGTACTGGACTAGCTGAGGTCAGAGTTCCAGAAGACAGAATAAATGAATAAATGATAGAATATTTAAAGGTCAAGGACAAAATGCAAAATGCAAGTCAGATAGGCCAAAGAATATAAGAAGATACACGCTCTCGGATTTACCTCATGAAGGAAACCACGACAGGGTACTATAGAAATGAACTAGTGAGTATAAATAGCCCTAGGAGGGCAAGGATTGGTCAGAATTGACCCTGTGGTGCCAAAAAGTATGTGTCCGTCGAGGGCCTGATGTCACACACACGTCTGCGTCACCAGCGGCACATTCAAAGGCGGGGATGATAAACAGCATGTTGTAGGTGCGACGGGCCTATATTCGAACGAGCACTTTTTGGAGGAGAAATGGAGAAGAGGACCAACTATCAACGCTTACTGAGTGCAGAGGAGAGCCACTTTTTCCAAAGCCAGAGACACTTGTTTTCGGGGACCGGCACTTAGCCATGACAACCTGGAACTCTGGATTGGAAAGTAGTCCCAGTCTGGTCAAACTTCATTTGACAATTTCTCGGGCTGCAAACATCCAATCTGGGCGTTTCTTTGATATGTTGCTGGGGAGAGTTAGCCCTGTCCAGGAATGTCTAAACTGTATTAATAATGTTAATTAAAACTATGATTTTTTAATGTTTTGTTATTCGGCACCCCAATGTCTGGTGATTAATAAAGTCAGCAATAAATAATGGAATTCTCTCCCAGACACAGTGATGCCTGGGTTATAACCCAGTTAATGTTGTTATTGTCCCTCTACATTTGCCTGTTTGGTGAAAATAAACTGTTGTTCTTTTCACTATGTGGCGTCTAGTGCTTGGGGGTAACCTATAATCACTACAACGTAATATTTTCCAGCGATGAAGAACTATTAAGGGAGGTAGTCAGCCAGAGTACTGGGATCTGTTCCCTATGTGAAAAATGAAAGTGGCCCCCCAAACCGGTAACCAGCATGGGACTTTGTGGGATCTAGGGAGCACTTTCCTCTGAGCTGTCTGCTCAGCTCCCTCACGCGCTGCCCGCAGAGTGAGGCTGGGAGCTGGAATATGACGTCAAGTGCTCCCTCGCCAGCGCCGCCCAACCAACTAGCAGCCCGCACGCCCAGCCGGCTTGTCAGTTAGCCGCAAGGCTAACAAGGCATTTGCCCTGGGCATTTGGGGGCGGTTTTTTTTGCCGCCCCCTTGAAAATGCCGCCCAAGGCAAATGCCTTGTTTGCCTCGCAGCTAAAACGTCCCTGCTACCAGTCCAGGATTTAGGGATTACCTAGTTGTGTCTAAAGTGTTTTTAGAAAAAGAAAAAAAAACACCTTGATATAATTGAGTGATCCCTAAATCCTGGACTGGTAGGCATGACCTGAGGACTGATTTGGAAACCACTGTTTTAAAGTGATTGATCTTTTTTCCCCCCATTACGATGTATGGATAGGTTCTACCTATATATTTATTTATTTACAAGGTGGGACATGTGACAGGATGGGCAGAGCCAGCAAGGGGGCATGCCACTTGTAAAATTACTAATAGTAATGAAAAACTGAATTGCTGGGAAGCTTTAGAACATGGAGCAGTTCCTATTATGTATTTGCTTTGACGAGAGCTCAAAACACTGGACGGACTGTCTTGTCAAATGCTATTGAATCAAAGAAATAAAATATTTACAAACAAAATATTAATTAATTAATTCATTCATTCTTGAGAGAGATGTGTTTCTCTGCTATTGTTTTACATACTTTTAGGTCCCTCAGAATGATTTTGGTGAGGATACATTTTAGCTACTTACTCGGGCTCGTTTCCACAGAAGTGTTCTCTTCTATCTCGCATTTAATTATAGGACTGAATGTGAAGGCCCTCTAATGGTAAACTTGCTAATTGCACATTTTGGGTATGTAAGCAGTTTTTATATTTGAGTAATTTTTGTTTCTTCCACGTGGTATACATTTTCTTTGTTTAATTAAATGAAATTCTACTATAATAATGGATTAGTGTGAGTTTTTCTACACTTTCGTATTGGTGCTTATAATTCTCAGTTCTCTATATTGGTGTTTTGTGCATGCGTATAACATTATCGTTGGGGTAATTTTGATATACAGTGTCTGAGTGGAGACGTGTGTTGGTCATGGAGTAAGGTCTGAGCAATGAGATCTATCCACAGCTTGCGTGAGGGAACACAACTTTCTTGCAGTTTAGAATTCAGAGTTGTTATAATGGTACATGTTCAGTACAGACTCAGTACAGGCTGCAGGGAGGCCCTGGCAACGTCATTACAAAGTATCCACTACTAGTTCGATCAGGGCCGGACTGAGATACAAAGCAGCCCTGGAAAAATAAATCTATGCCAGCCCCATAAGTCATTGCGCCATATATTGTCGCATGTAATATGTAAGGCAATGTCTTGCCACTCCAGATGGTTGAGTAATATATATATATATATATATATATATATATATATATATATATTATATATTAGAAAAAGCAATATATATATATATATATATATATATATTACTCAACCATCTGGAGTGGCAAGACAAGAGTGGCAAGAGTGGCAATATATATATTGCTTTTTCTAATATATAATATATATATATATATATATTGCTTTTTCTAATATATAATATTGGTCCTTTTAGAGTAAAATGTTTAATTATACATTAAGCATACTCACATGCAGTGTTTGCATTGCTTCCTAGTGACACCTCTAGTGACAGTCACTCAGACAGTCAGTAGAGGTGCTTCCTGTGTCAGTGCTGCACAGCGTGATTGCACAGTGTGCAGCACCTATCAGGGCCTTTGCAGCCAATCCTATGGCAGAGCATTGGATTGCCTCAGATCATCATGCTTGATGATCTCAGCCATAGAGGCAGGGCCAGTCGAGGGGAGACCAGCACGGCGTGGGGAGAAAAAAAAAGATGAGTAAAAACACTTTTTAAATACACACAGACACACAGATACACCATGACACAGACACACACACACCATGACACAGACACACACACACCATGGCACAGACACACACACCATTACAGACACACACCATGACACAGACACACACCATGACACAGACACACCATGACACAGACATACACAGCATGACAGACACACACACCATGACACAGACACACACACAATGACACAGACACACACACCATGACACAGACACACACACCATGACACACACACACCATGACACAGACACACACCATGACACAGACACACCATGACACAGACACACACACCATGACAGACACACACACCATGACACAGACACACACACAATGACACAGACACACACACCATGACACAGACACACACACCATGACACACACACACCATGACACAGACACACACACACACCATGACACAGACACACACACACACAATGACACAGACACACACACCATGACACAGACACACACACACATACACTCACACTGACAGAATTACACATTTTACCTGTGGGTGACCGGCTGGGTGGGCTAGTGGCCGCAGGGGGAGGTCTGCTGGCAGCCGCTGGCTGGGGGAGGTCTGCTGGCGGCCGCTTGCTGGGGGAGGTCTGCTGGCGGCCGCAGGGGGAGCTGGCTGTTTTGTCTCTGCTCCCCCGCCCTCGCGTGCAGCTTAATGAGACCTGGGCCGGAATATGACATCATATTCTGGCCCCGGTCTCTTTCTAGCGCGCGAGGGCAGGGGAGCAGAGACAGAACAGCCAGCTCCCCCAGCGGCCGCCAGCAGACCTCCCCCAGCCAGCGGCCGCCAGCAGACCCAGCTGTCTGCCCGGCCCCAGGTGCCGACGGCCCACCGGGAGATTTCCCGGTATCCCGGTGGGCCAGTCCGGCCCTGAGTTCGATCTGTTGGGTCTGAAAAGACCTCCTAATGTATCTCTGGGTATGTTGCCCTGCTGTATAGTGCTAAAGGGTTATGAACATTATTTTTCTTACTCCAAAATCTATATTTCAGATAAAAATAAATAAAAATAGAAAAATATTTTATAAGAATTATTACTGAAATAAAAATATAACAAGAGAGTTATACAATACCCTAATAGCAGATATTAATCATATAGAAGGTTAAAAATAATATCAATTAAATGTAAATAATGTATATTTAAATGCTATAACTGCTGTAAATACCAAAAACAAAGAATAGGAGGGAAAAGAAAAGGAAAAAGGGAAGAAAAAAGGGAAAGTGAAAGGGGAAGAATAAGAGGAAAATGGAAGAAAAAGAAAGATAAGAGAAAAATGATTTGTTTGATGACTAAAGAGTTAACCCAATCTATATTTTAATGTATGTAGGAGTTTGAATGAATGTGTTATAATCATAGAAAGGAAATACACAGCAGGAAAAGGTCTATACAGTTGACTTATAGGAAAGGAAAAAAAGGATAGAAAGGAGAAATAGGAGGTTAATATAAAAAAGAAGAAAAAGGGAAGGGAAAAAGGGAAAGAATAAAAGAAAAAAAAAAGGAGGATACGTTAGGGATAATAACTCTAAGATATACTTAACAAAGCCATAATGGATCAATAATATGTGTAATTGTAGTAATAGTAGAAATCAAACCTGAAGAAAACTGGCAATAATGACATAAGGCAATGAAATGTATAGATATAAGAATACAAATAAGGTATCCTTTCGTGATTATGGTATGATTTGATTCTAAGTAAGAATCGTTGTTACTCTCTTTGTCTGTCTATTTGTATAAAATGTCTTAAGAAAAATATTTCAATAAAAACAAAATACAACAAAAAACGAATTATTACTGAAATATAGAAGTAAGACCTTTCTCCTCACAGGATGTCCATTTAAAGGGTCCGAACTATGAAATTTTTTTGTGACGGACCGCCTGGCACCCCAACCGCGCACCTTCGTCAGTCACTGCTTACTAGTAATCCTGGAGTACCATGAGCATTGCATCGGACACCATAACCACTGTAAACCCCACAAACCGTCACTGTCCTCCACCCACCCTGGACCCAAAACCAGGATCCAGCTTCCAGTGGGTAGACCTCTCCTAGTCCAGAGAGCAAAGCAGGCTGCTCTTACAAGAGCAATCGTTGTAAGCCAAGGGGGTATAGTGATTATAGCAATCCCCAGAGTGTAAATATAGCTCTCTTATCCCCAAACATGAAGTGTAAAACAAATCTGTTTAATGGCAGCCACAGCTGGCCTAATATGCTGGTCCCTATGCAAGGGGCACTACCCCCTTGATCTGAGAGTAGACTACAGTAAAAACATGCACATGATTACATTGGCTCTCAGGTCCAGGACAATCCCATACAAAATAGGTCAATCTCTCCCCTGTGCCTGGGAAATAATTGAGTCAGCACTGTATTACACTCAATTATCTCCAGGCACAGAAAGCATAAATTTTTACAAATCCCCAAAATACATTTAAACCCCCCAAGTCCCCACAAATGTTACAAGTAGCCCCGATCTGGGTGACCAATATATCCAAAAATCACCCAGATCGGTTCAGGGGTTCAGGAATTTTCTGGAAGTCATAATTTGACCGACCGCACGCATGGTCCCATGCCCAAAACAGTTTCAGAGAATCAGGGCTTGCAGTTGGTCTAGTTCAGTAGTTTAAAAACTGAACAAACTACCGAACATAGTCAATGTTCTTACCCTGGAGATTGTTCCACTTGTTTGTTGGAACGTTTCCACTGAACAATGTCTTCCTAAGTGCTATAAAACCGAACACAGCTGGTCATGGAAGTCCAGCGGTGTTCTGGAGTTTCAGTGTCCGAAAATAGTTCCATGAACTCGACGACCAATCACTGCTGCCTGATGTTCGGTTCCCGAACCAAATATAAAATCCCAAAACTGTTCACATAGTTTTTTTAAAGGGCCCATAGTCTTTTGGTAAGAGGCTAGCCAGCAGGCCCCTCCAAACTCCCAGGACAAGGTTCTGTTTGTCACAGAGATTAATATCTCTAACCTTCCTCCTTACATAAAAAAAAAAACTGTCTCAGTGTGAATAACACATCTATTTCATTCTTCTTCTCCTGCTGGTTATTCCAGAGTTCCCTTAGTAAAAACCTTACCCGGAATTTCTTGGCTCTGAAGCTTAGGAGTCAGACACTGGGGCTATACAATTAGATGAGATGGTTATAGTTAATACTGTGTCCTTTTTAGTGACATCACAATCCAGTTCAGTCTGGGCACAGCCACAGCACACATTGAGGGACTTATTTGATATCAAAAAGCAACATTTTCTAACTGCAACTTGGAATTGTATCTCTTCTCTCTGGGACATAAAGGGATAATAATAATGATGTTTTTTTTTTTACATTACAAAAAAATAATAATAAAGTGGCACAGAGAGACTGGCTCCCAGTGGGAATTCATTATATTGTTTATCATACAGGCTGTTTAATATTCACATGTGTAGCTAGACGTGTGTATATATATATATATATATATATATATATCAGGTGTGTACAGGCCGGTAAAGGAGCAGTATACACACAGATAGCAGTCAGATTATACAGAGTTGGGTTATCCCAGTGTCTTAACTTGTCCCGGCTCCAGGTACCTCTTCATGGGTCACATAGCTTTTAGAGCTAACTGTTTAGTGACACATTGAATTTGTACATTTCCTGTCGGTAAAAATTTTCTGTTTTTATAAAATTTTTAAAGAACCAGTAAGCATGATGGTTAATATTGCTTCCCACTAAGAGGTAAGTGTTATCCTTACAAATAGACATTTTTAAGTGTAATAAACGTCTTATTTCACTGTTCCACTGTATCATCTCTGCAGCTGCAACCAACACACCACATATAAATCATATTTCACTACTACACCCCATACAATGCTCCCTTCACTGATAAACCTTATACAATGCTCCCTTCACTCCTACACCCCATACAATGCTTCCTTCACAGGTACACCCCATACAATGCTCCCTTCACTCCTACACCCCATACAATGCTCCCTTCACAGGTACACCCCATACAATGCTCCCTTCACTCCTACACCCCATACAATGCTTCCTTCACCGCTACACCCCATACAATGCTCCCTTCACTGATAAACCTTATACAATGCTTCCTTCACTCCTACACCCCATACAATGCTCCCTTCACTGATAAGCCTTATACAATGCTCCCTTCACTGATAAACCTTATACAATGCTCCCTTCACTCCTACACCCCATACAATGCTTCCTTCACAGGTACACCCCATACAATGCTCCCTTCACTCCTACACCCCATACAATGCTTCCTTCACCGCTACACCCCATACAATGCTCCCTTCACTGATAAACCTTATACAATGCTCCCTTCACAGCTACACCCCATATACAATGCTCCCTTCACAGGTACACCCCATATACAATGCTTCCTTCACTTATAAACCTTATACAATGCTTTCTTCACCTCTACACCCCAAATACAATGCTCCCTTCACTGATAAACCTTATATAATGTTTCCTTCACCTCTACACCCCATACAATGCTTCCTTCACCTCTACACCCCATATACAATGCTCCCTTCACTGATAAACTGTATACAATGCTCCCTTCACTCCTACACCCCATACAATGCTCCCTTCACTCCTACACCCCATACAATGCTCCCTTCACTGCTACACCCCATACAATGCTCCCTTCACTGATAAACCGTATACAATGCTCCCTTCACCTCTACACCCCATGTACAAAGCATCCTTCACTGCTACACCCCATACAATGCTTCCTTCACTGCTACACCCCATACAATGCTTCCTTCACTGCTACACCCCATATGCAATGCTCCCTTCACTGATAAACCTTATACAATGCTCCTTCACCGCTATACCCCATATACAATGCTCCCTTCACTGATAAACCGTATACAATGCTTCCTTCACCGCTACACCCTATATACAATGCTTCCTTCACTGATAAGCCTTATACAATGCTTCCTTCACTACTACACCCCATTCAATACTCCCTTCACTACTACACCCCATACAATACTACCTTTATTATTACACAACACACAATGCTCCCTTCACTGCTACACCCCATACAATGCTCCCTTTACTGCTACACCCCATACAATACACCCTTCACTGCTACACCCCATACAATGCTCCCGTCACTGCTACACCTTATATAATACACCCTTCACTGCTACACACAATACAATACCCCCTTAGCTATTACATCCCTTACAATGCTCCCTTCACTGATACACCCCATACAATACTCCCTTCACTGCTACACCCCACATAATACTCCTTTCACTGCTACACCCTATACAATACTCCCTTAGCTATTACATCCCTTACAATGCTCCCTTCACTGCTACAACCCAGACACTGATTCATTAATTTCCCCACCATGGTTTTTAGGTCAAAAATGACATTTGTGGAGGAGAATTGAGAGGTAGCAAAAAGAAAACAGGGATTTCAGCCCAAGAGTACATTGCATGGCCCTTTCCATCCATTATTATTTTGCTGTTGATAACGCTATGTGAAATGTTGGCATTGATTTTGAAAATGTATTTTATTGAAGGATAATGTTCATATGAAGCCATTTATTATCACATAGTTGTTGGCCTCCCGTTTAAATCATCATGATAACAGAAATCACCCATATGGCCCTAATCAAAAGTTTACATACCCTTGAATGTTTGACTTTGCTACAGACACACAACGTGACACACACAGGTTAAAATGACAATTAAAGGTTAATTTCTCACACCAGTGACTTTTTAAATTGTAATTAGTGTCTGTGTATAAATAGTCAATGAGTTTGTTAGCTCTCACATGGATGCACAAGAGCAGGCTAGATCCTGAGAAGTGGAAAATGCAGTATCTCTTAATACCAAGCCAAGCCAAGGTAGACCAAGAAAGATTTCAGCCACAACTGCCAGAAGAATTGTTCGGGACACAAAGAAAAACCCACAGGTAAACTCAGGAGAAATACAGGCTGCTCTGGAAAAAGACTGTGTGGTTGTTTCAAGGAGCATAATATGACGATGCTTGAACAATTATGAGCCGCAGGGTCGAGTTGCAAAAAATTTTTTTACCAAGACGAATGGACAGCTATACCACCTGCAAGAATTAGGGGCCTCATAGACAACTATGACAAAAAACTTCACGCTGTCATTGATGCCAAAGGGTCAATACACAGTATTAAGAAAAAAAAGGTATGCAGACTTTTGAACGGGGGTCATTTCATCTTTTTCTTGGTTGCCATGTTGAGTTTTATGATTGTTCCATTCTGCTATAACCTATAGTTGAATATGAATCCCATAAGAAATAAAAGAAATGTATTTTGCCCGCTCACTCATGTTTTCTTTAACCCCTTAAGGACACATGACATGTGTGACATGTCATGATTCCCTTTTATTCCAGAAGTTTGGTACTTAAGGGGTTAAAAATGGTACATATATTAACAATTCTACAAGGTTATGCAATCTTTTGAGCACTACTGGGTATGGCTAAGAGGATCAGTAGAAGGCTTGACGTGCAGTTTAGGTGTAGTATTGAGAGAAAACTATCTACTCGCATTGCAGATTTTAAGAAGACTCAGAATTAATAATTAACAGTGCCAGAATTAGACGCTGGAGTTGGGGTAGCAGCCCAGGTCAGCCCCATCCCCACAACACCCCAGAGTTTGGAATATGCATAAAAAGTGAAAAATGAATTAACTCAATTTTCCCAGATATCTCACAAATTACATAGAAAAAAGCATTAATGCCAGCTATAGAATTATTGGCAGTAAAAAAAATGTATATGAGATTATAAAAAACCAAGACAGTCTCCTACAGTTATGAATTGTTTGCCCTTTTCTGTTTCTCAATGTGCCCTGCCGGTTTGCCATGGTTTACAAGTCATAGTCACATGTTTGTTCCCACTGCCCTGCACAGCAGCCTTGTTTGCCAGATAACCCATTGTGCCCAGGAAGTGTAGCATGGCATAAAATGAACAGCCGCTATGCCCAAGAAATGTGCCATTGGCCCCGCTGGTTGCTCTAACAAATACTTCTCACAATGCATAACAACACTGCTTCTCTGCGGCGGTTAGCAGCAATTGTGCATTTTTTAAACAAAAGTCAGAACCACCTCCTTGGATTTCGCATGAAATTGTTTTGAACTTTGTGTCAAAATTGTGCAACATGAGAACAAACTCTAAATTGCAGGAACATTCTGTGAGCATGCATCCTAACTTTTAAAATGGACATAGAGGAACACTTTAATTTTAGTGCTGTGAGCGGAGGTTTGCCAGGGGTGCGGCTGTTCTGGGAAATGTTGTGTGATTTACTAATAACTTATAAAACTAACATGTAATTTAGAATAAGAGCAGTGTATCTAATTTCCACAGACTGATTTCTAAATACATTTATTGTAGTTCAATGACACATTACTGGGAGCATTGTTACTGTGGAGATCTGTTACACTCTCAGATACACTAACAATATGGAGCTTCTAGAATATTAGGATAGAAAAGAGGGACAGAGGCATTTGGGCCTAAAATAGGGACTGTCCCTCTTAAAAAAAGTGACACCTGGGAGGTACGTGGGAGAGGTTTTTATTATCTACTCTAAAATTAAGTGAAAATGCTCTGTGTTTTTATAGCTACAGACTTCATTTCAGACGGTATATTTGCACATGTAACAGGTGGATGGAAAGCAGAGGCAAGGTAAATTTCACAGACAGAGCACGCAAACCTTTCACCAGAACACACAATACAACCAGATGTCAGTCTAGAACTCCTTTGAGAGATGAAGAGAAAGACGATTTTAACACTGGTTTATCTTACATATGCCAGCTATTTCCTAGTCTCAGGAAAACTTGCTGCAAGAAGTTGAAAGTCCTAGGGCAAACTATTTTTCTAATTGTGAAACTCTGCACATACCATGTTTAACCCCTTGGTTGCCGGAGCTGTAACTCCACCTCCGACAGCATCATAGGGGCATCATTAGCCAACCTGTTCAGTTCAGTGCCGGCTAATGTCAATTCTGTATATATTTTTTTTACCTGAGAGTGATGAGCTGACACTTAGCCAATCAATAGTGACTCTGGATTACCCAGAAAGAAGATACGTTTGGAGTCTGGCGGTAACCCAGGCATGTCAGCAAACCATTACTAAACAGTTTTCCTGTTACCAGGGAATTGGACCAGGACACTCGTGGTGCCATACACTCTACGGCGGGCGGCGGCTCTTGTGGTTATGGTGCTTGGAGTAACCCTTTAAGGTAAGTGCACAAAATAAAATGAAATACTAAACAAATTTATAAACTCAAGGGCGCTTTCATCTCTGTGTTTATTTGCAGTTTTTCATATGATCTGGATGGAGCCCAACACAAGTTTTCTATTTTCTATTAGTAGTTGTTATTTTTACAAACACAAAATAACTTAAAACACATCAAATAAAACTATAATAAAATGCACAGAGCAAACCTGCTTCAGAGAACCCAAAACAATCATTAATAGAGGGACGTTAAGAAATGAAAAGAGTTTATAGGGCTGTGATTAGTATATAGCTAGAAGAACCTTTCTTCGGAAGTGGAAGTAAAATGATATGGTGCTTGGCACGAGCTTACAGCTGTTTAAAAAATAAATTAAAAAGAAAATGCAAAAACCAATTACTTAGAGTAATGAATTCTAATGAATCTGAGACTCTGCTATTTAAATAGCACACTAATGTTAAATATAAATATATTCATTTTTAGTGTTTGAGTGTTTTCTGGTTTCTTTTCTTATTATTTTTACTTTTGATTACTGGCCCTCCCAAGGTGTAAGTCATTAAACTTACCAGTTATCTAGTGCTAGAAGAGTCTCCCTGCTGCAACATTCATGATCTCAGGTTCCTTGCTTCTCCTAAGGAAGCATTCAGGGGCCGTGTTCGTGCAGCAATTGCTGAGATCCTCCAATTCAGTGTGTATTATAGAGAATCACTGGACCTAAGGTTTTCCTATTAGAAGCATTAACAATATATGACAGTGAATTGGAAGACCTTTGAAAATCTGTCTTAAGGATCCAATGACTGTAGTGTCAGTCTGTCTGACAGCTTCTACAAACTAGACGTGTGTATGGTGAGGTAATTCAGTTCTGCAAAATACATTTTTCTTTAGATAGAAATTTTTTCTGGGCACCAGAATTCCAAATTTGGACGGATGTTGGTTTGGCTCAGGTTAATATCAATTTGGAAACCGAAGAGCAAACAAAAAAATATGCGAAATTGGTTCAATCACTATGGTGCAAAATGTATAACAAAAAATATTATGTATATAATTTGCCGTACTCTAATATGAGCATTTTCCTGCCATCTGGTTCATAGATCAACTGAGAAAAAGTAATCAACAGAGGAAAAAACAGGGGGAGAAGTACAGAAATATATTAGGTATTTATTATATTTAATAATAATAATAATAATATAGATTTTTCTTACTACTCCTTCTATTTTTTCTTTGACTGCTCACTTCTCACATGATCGGAGAATAAAACCAACCTATAGTGATGGTCCTCCATTGGTAAACTTTCTTTCCCATCAATCATCTCTTTATTCGATGCCATGGGCAGTAGTCAGAATATTAGCCCCCTTCTAACATGTTCAGCATTGCGCAAACATTAATTATATATTTCAGCTCTGGATTTTAGCCGAATGCTTCATATGCCCAAATACACCCGAACTGCAGTTTTGTCCAATACAAATCTTGATGAGAAAAGCCTAATAATTCATATTTAAATTATTTTGGAATTTATACATGTGCATTTGAAATATAAAGGAGTTACTAAAATGAACCTTATTTGATTATTATAATAAGCATATTGTTTTTTTTATCCAAGGGCCACCTGCCAAAACATGAAATCTTGTGATGGAAACCAGTCTGTAGAACACGGATTCATATTGTTCGGCCTGTCGGATGATCCAGAGATGCATCTGATTGTGTGTCTTTCTGTTGGGCTAATTTACTTTATCTGCCAATCTGGTAACGCCATGATAATGATTCTCATTTACCTCAACCCTCACCTGCACAATCCAATGTATTTCTTTCTGAGTAATCTTTCCTTTCTAGATATGTCCTATACGTCCGTTACTCTACCCAAACTCCTTGCCAGTTCTGGAAAGTTGATTTCCTTCGTAGGCTGTATGTTACAATCTCACTTTGTTCTTACCTTGCAAAGCAATGAATACTTGCTTTTGACAGCAATGGCTTATGATCGTTACGTTGCTATATGTCACCCTCTTTACTACTTGATGACGATGAGTAAAACAATCTGCCTTCTCCTGGCCGCTTTATCATGGTTGACAATTTACATGTTCACCGTACCGCTAACTGTTCTAATGTCTGAACTGCACTTCTGCAAATCTTGTGAAATTAACCATTTCTACTGTGACATTATGTTACTGCTTGAGTTATCGTGTTCCACCATCTGGAAGATTCAATTTGTTGTATTTACAGCAGCGGTGCTTGTGGGGATTCCGTGTTTCCTGTTGACCTTGGCCTCCTATGTCTTTATTGTTAACAGTATCATGAAAATTAGCTCGACAAAAGGGCGGTCTAAGGCTTTCTCTACGTGCTCCTCACATCTCACCGTGGTAATCCTACTGTATGTGATTCTCTTCTGTTTGTATTTACGACCCCCGTCAATGAAGCTGCTGAGTGATGGGAAAGTGATTTCTCTCTTTAATGTAGCTGTCATACCCATGCTCAATCCGCTCATCTATAGTCTGAGAAACAATGATGTGAAAGAGGCCTTTCGAAAAACATTCTTATTGTCATTCACTACACATTGAATTGATGGGGATTAATTACTAAGGTAAGTGTGTGTTTTAGACCCAAATAATCACATTCGAAACATTTGTCAACTCAGCTATATTTTTAGCCAGGCTTAAATTTTGGCCTTAAATTTGATATATTTCAAAGTTTTGTGAAATGCAAATGCATCCAGATCTGTATTTTTAATATTTCAAACTTGGCTCACAATTTCTGTTACTATAATAAATATCGATAATAGACAAATGTGCTTTGTACAGAAATACAAAGATCTGTCAATATGAAAATAGATTTTACAGCAGATGTTAATGACATTCTGATTATGGGTACGTAGTGAGAGCATCTGCAGTGCAAACACACCTCATTATAAGGGCAATTCCTAGTATTTAAATCTATGAAAAATAAAATACAAATTATAGTGCAGTACAGTAAATAAGTTAAGAGGAATATGAATGTCAAGTGCAAACTCACACTTTTTAGAGCTGTACCAGCTCTGTTTAGCAGGCCTGGATGGAATAATCCCCGTCTATGGATATATGTGGAAAGTATTCTCAGCTTGATTCCAAAATTATGGAGACATCATGTAAGAAAACACAGGAATAAAGTCCAATGGTATGGTGCATAAACTACAGTGGTAGAAATGGAGGAAATAATCCTACTTACGTATCCCAGAGCAAAGTCCTGCTCTGGTATGGAGAACGTGAGGTGGAACAATCCCCACCCAGGGATATATGTAGAAACCAGATAAGTTGTGGCAGCTGTATGGGTGGATACCTCACAGATAGGTATGTTTAAAAGGTACTTTATTTTTAAATGAAAAGGTTGAACATAACAGCTAGTAAAATGTGCTATGAAAACAATTCTGTAGGTAAATAAAATGAACAAGTCCTCAGTTTACGCGTTTCGCCAAAGCTTTCTCATTTGCATTTTATTTTACTTACAGCGTATTTCACAAAACTTTGAAATATATCAAATTTAAGGCCCAAATTTAAGCCTGGCTGAAAATATAGCTGCGTTGACAAATGTTTCCAATGTGATTATTTGGGTCTAAAACACACACTTACCTTTGTAATTAATTCCCATCAATTCAATGTGTAGTGAATGACAATGAGGTGTGAGTTTGCACTTGACTTGTTCATATTCCTCTTAACTTATTTACTGTACTGCACCATAATTTGTCTTTTATTTTTTATTGATTTATATACTAGGAATTGCCCTTATATCGTATGTATATTCTATTTTTTTCTTTATGCTGATCATCTTCTATTTTTTATCTCGCTATGTATTTCACAAGGGTGAGAGAACCCCCTTGTTGGAGATTTGCTGCCATAGACCGTCTGATATTGAGCATACATACATCCTGTTATTTTACAAACACACCTCAATAAATCAAGCACTCGGTATAATTCAATATGTCACTTCTATTGCTTGTTTTTCATTCATCACCTTGAAGTAGTGGAGAATAGCATTATGCTATAAAGCTCTGTATATGTGGAACAATCTGCCACCAATGTGAAAACGTTCCTCCAACCATCTACTTTCAAATAAAAAGTAACGGCACTTACGTGTAATTTATAATTTGTATTGTATGTGTGAATTATACTGTATATGTTGCTTATTGTAAGTGTAACAATGTATTTGTACGTGCTCTCCACGGTGTCCTAGAAAACTGTCAATGAAACCTTTTTAGTAAAATAATTGAGAAAAAAATAGATCACAGTGCTTTTTCTTAACTTTCTTCTCATTTATACAAGCTATATTTAATTCTGATATATTATTCTGAGTAACGTGCTGCAATAATCTGTAATGAGCAATAAAGAACCAATAAAGTGATTCATAATATATACAGTGTGTGTATGTGAGTGGGTGTGCGTTCAATTCTTCCACATGAAGCAAAGCAGTGGAGCCTATGGGGAAAAACCCTGAAAACGTCATTACATCTCTAATACTTGGAAAAAATTAAATTAGAGGAAAATTATATTGATTAAACTTTTTTTTTTATTGCTCATAATGTCCTGATATACATGGCCTGAAATGGAAGATTAAAGAAACACTTTGCACACATAAAGCACTCAGACACTAACAGTCACTCAGACACTAACAGTGAATCAGACACTAACAGCCACTCAGCCACTAACAGTCACTCAGACACTAACAGTGAATCAGACACTAACAGCCACTCAGCCACTAACAGTCACTCAGACAGTAACGGTCATTCAGACACTAACAGCCACTCAGACACTAACAGTCACTCAGACAGTAACGGTCATTCAGACACTAACAGCCACTCAGACACCAACAGTCACTCAGACACTAACAGTGAATCAGACACTAGAAGCCACTCAGACACTAACAGCCACTCAGACACTAAAATTCACTCAGACACTAAGAGCCACTTAGACACTAACAGTCAATCAGACACTAACAGTCAATCAGACACTAGAAGCCACTCAGACACTAATGGTCACTCAGACACTAACAGCCACTCAGACACTAACAGTCATTTAGACACTAACAGTCACTCAGCCGCTAACAGCCACTCAGACACTAACAGTCACTCAGACACTAACAATCATTCAGACACTAAAAGTCACTCAAACACTAAGAACCACTCAGACACAAACAGCTACTCAGACACTGACAATCATTAAGACACTAAAAGTCACTCAAACACTAAGAGCCACTCAGACACAAACAGCTACTCAGACACTAACAGTGAATCAGACACTAGAAGCCACTCAGACACTCACAGTCACTCAGACACTAACGGTCACTCAGACACTAACAGCCACTCAGACACTAACAGTCACTCAGACAATAACAGCCACTCAAACACTAACAGTCATTTAGACACTAACAGTCACTCAGCCACTAAAAGCCACTCAGACACTAACAGTCACTCAGACACTAACAATCATTCAGACACTAAAAGCCACTCAAACACTAAGAGCCACTCAGACACAAACAGCTACTCAGACACTAACAGTCAATCAGACACTAGAAGCCACTCAGACACTAACAGTCACTCAGACACTCACAGTCACTCAGACACTCACAGTCACTCAGACACTAACAGCCACTCAGACACTAACAGTCATTTAGACACTAACAGTCATTCAGCCACTAACAGCCACTCAGACACAAACAGTCACTCAGACAATAACAGCCACTCAGACAATAACATCCACTCAGACACTAACAGCCACAGAGACACTAACAGTCACTCAGACACTAACAGTCACTCAGACACTAACAGCCACTCAGATACTAACAGTCAATCAGACACTAACAGCAACTCAGACACAAACAGCCACTCAGACACTAACAGTCACTCAGACACTAACAGTCACTCAGACACTAACAGCTACTCAGACACTAACAGTCACTCAGACACTAACTGCTACTCAGACACTAACAGCCACTCAGACACTAACAGTCACTCAGACACTAACAGTCACTCAGACACTAACAGCTACTCAGACACTAACATCCACTCAGACACTAACAGTCCCTCAGACACTAACAGCTACTCAGACACTAACAGCCACTCAGACACTAACAGTCACTCAGCTACTAACAGCCACTCAGACACTAACAGTCACTCAGACACTAACAGCCACTCAAACACTAACAGTCACTCAGACTCTAACAGCTACTCAAACACTAACAGTCACTCAGACACTAACAGCCACTCAGACACTAACAGTCACTCAGACACTAACAGTCACTCAGACACTAACAGCTACTCAGACACTAACAGTCCCTCAGACACTAACAGCTACTCAGACACTAACAGCCACTCAGACACTAACAGTCACTCAGACACTAACAGCCACTCAGACACTAACAGCCATGGAGGTTTTCTTTGGAATCTGTTAGCACCGCTGAGCTAACAGAAGTGGCCGCCTTGCTGGCCTAGTGCACGCTTGCTTTTCCTCCTCCTCAATAACCTGTACTACTCACTGAGAAACATAGAAAAGCTGAAATTGAGTGTGCACTTGTGGCTCTAGCACAGAGGTTTCTCAATGAGCCGCCTCTGATTGGAGCGTTCCCTGAAAGTCCCTGAAAGTCTGAACTTATTGCAAGCTGTTTCTTAATATAAGCCCAAAGAAATAAATACATGCATGTTTTCTTTGGGGGTACATCTACTAAACTGTAAAAAAAACAAAAAACCTATACATTTTCAATTGAGCCTTTAAAGGAATACTGTAGACACCATATGTACTTCAACTTATTGAAGTGGTTATGATGCCCAATTGATTTAAGTGGTTATGGTGCCTGTATTCAGCAGCTGTCTGGTCCCACATCAATGTTAAAGGACCACTCTAGGCACCCGGACCACTTCAGCTTAATGAGGTGGTCTGGGTGCCAGGTCCTTCTAGGGTTAACCCATTTTTTCATAAACATAGCAGTTTCAGAGAAACTGCTATGTTTATGAATGGGTTAAGCCTTCCCCCTATGTCCTCTAGTGGCTGTCTCATTGACAGCCGCTAGAGGCGCTTGCGTGATTCTCACTGTGATTTTCACAGTGAGAGCACGCCAGCGTCCATAGGAAAGCATTATGAATGCTTTCCTATGTGACCGGCTGAATGCGCGCAGCTCTTGCCGCGCGTGCGCATTCAGCCGACGGGGAGGAGAAGAGGAGGATCGGAGGAGGAGAGCAGAAGGAGATCTCTCCGCCCAGCGCTGGAAAAAGGTAAGATTTAACCCCTTTCCCCTTTCCAGAGCCGGGCGGGAGGGGGTCCCTGAGGGTGGGGGCACCCTCAGGGCACTCTAGTGCCAGGAAAACGAGTATGCTTTCCTGGCACTAGAGTGGTCCTTTAAACAGTTTCCTCACCATTTAGCAGAGATGCTTGGTTCCAGCATGCTGCAGCCCAGTCCCTCACAATGAGGTAGCAAGGGTGGCGTTATGTTCTGCCTCGCGCCATACCAATTCATCCTGTCAGTTGTGGGGCACTAAGAGACTTTGTACACTGGGCATGGAGATAAACCGTGCACTTTATTTAGCATGCCATGTAGCTCAGCCAGGTCAGGAAGGATATCTGTACCTACCTGGGTGCAAAATAAATCCATATAAAGAAATGTCGGACAGGTCGGGTCTATTGCAATGTGTGGATCCTGAGCTATATTCATTAGGCCATGATTTGTGTTATTTTGAACTGAATTACCCATGCCCCCTTATTGTTATACTGTACTAATCACTTTGTATAGAAGTTCTATGAATCTTAGTGCACGGACAGGAATTCCTATGTTTTGGGATACAGTGGAACCTCGGAACTCAAACTTAATCTGTTCCAGAAAGCTGAAACAATTTGTTTAAAAAGCAAATCAAACTTTCCATAAGAATTAATGTAAATTAGATTAATCAGTTTCAGACCCCCCTCCCCCAATTACAGCATTTTAACACATATTTTACAGTTTAATAATTCCCTACATTCATAAAGTCATACAGAAAATGAATAAACACAATGTAAATTCAATGAAAATGTAACTTTACCTGTCAGCTCTGTGTGCTGACAGAATGGAGCTCTGTGTGCTGACAGAATGGAGCTCTGTGTGCTGACAGAATGGAGCTCTGTGTGCTGACAGAATGAAGCTCTGTGTGCTGACAGACTGGAGCTCTGTTTGCTGACAGAATGAAGCTCTGTTTGCTGACAGAATGGAGCTCTGTTTGCAGACAGACTGGAGCTCTGTGTGCTGACAGACTGGAGCTCTGTGTGCTGACAGAATGAAGCTCTGTGTGCTGACAGACTGGAGCTCTGTTTGCTGACAGAATGAAGCTCTGTTTGCTGACAGAATGGAGCTCTGTGTGCTGACAGAATGGAGCTCTGTGTGCTGACAGAATGAAGCTCTGTTTGCAGACAGACTGGAGCTCTGTTTGCTGACAGACTGGAGCTCTGTGTGCTGACAGAATGAAGCTCTGTGTGCTGACAGACTGGAGCTCTGTTTGCTGACAGAATGAAGCTCTGTTTGCTGACAGAATGGAGCTCTGTTTGCAGACAGACTGGAGCTCTGTGTGCTGACAGACTGGAGCTCTGTGTGCTGACAGAATGGAGCTCTGTGTGCTGACAGAATGGAGCTCTATGTGCTGACAGAATGGAGCTCTGTGTGCTGACAGAATGGAGCTCTGTGTGCTGACAGAATGAAGCTCTGTTTGCTGACAGACTGGAGCTCTGTGTGCTGACAGAATGGAGCTCTGTGTGCTGACAGAATGGAGCTCTGCTTGCTGACAGAATGGAGCTCTGTTTGCAGACATACTGGAGCTCTGTGTGCTGACAGAATGAAGCTCTGTTTGCAGACAGACTGGAGCTCTGTGTGCTGACAGAATGAAGCTCTGTTTGCTGACAGAATGAAGCTCTGTTTGCTGACAGAATGAAGCTCTGTGTGCTGACAGACTGGAGCTCTGTGTGCTGACAGAATGGAGCTCTGTGTGCTGACAGAATGGAGCTCTGTTTGCAGACAGACTGGAGCTCTGTTTGCTGACAGAATGGAGCTCTGTTTGCAGACAGACTGGAGCTCTGTTTGCTGACAGACTGGAGCTCTGTTTGCTGACAGAATGGAGCTCTGTTTGCAGACAGACTGGAGCTCTGTTTGCTGACAGACTGGAGCTCTGTGTGCTGACAGAATGAAGCTCTGTGTGCTGACAGACTGGAGCTCTGTTTGCTGACAGAATGAAGCTCTGTTTGCTGACAGACTGGAGCTCTGTGTGCTGACAGACTGGAGCTCTGTGTGCTGACAGAATGGAGCTCTGTGTGCTGACAGAATGGAGCTCTGTTTGCAGACAGACTGGAGCTCTGTTTGCTGACAGAATGGAGCTCTGTTTGCAGACAGACTGGAGCTCTGTTTGCTGACAGACTGGAGCTCTGTTTGCTGACAGAATGGAGCTCTGTTTGCAGACAGACTGGAGCTCTGTGTGCTGACAGAATGAAGCTCTGTTTGCTGACAGATTGGAGCTCTGTTTGCTGACAGACTGGAGCTCTGTGTGCTGACAGAATGAAGCTCTGTGTGCTGACAGATTGGAGCTCTGTTTGCTGACAGAATGAAGCTCTGTTTGCTGACAGAATGGAGCTCTGTTTGCAGACAGACTGGAGCTCTGTGTGCTGACAGACTGGAGCTCTGTGTGCTGACAGAATGGAGCTCTGTGTGCTGACAGAATGGAGCCTGTGTGCTGACAGAATGAAGCTCTGTTTGCTGACAGACTGGAGCTCTGTGTGCTGACAGAATGGAGCTCTGTGTGCTGACAGAATGGAGCTCTGTTTGCTGACAGAATGGAGCTCTGTTTGCAGACATACTGGAGCTCTGTGTGCTGACAGAATGAAGCTCTGTTTGCAGACAGACTGGAGCTCTGTGTGCTGACAGAATGATGCTCTGTTTGCTGACAGAATGAAGCTCTGTTTGCTGACAGAATGAAGCTCTGTGTGCTGACAGACTGGAGCTCTGTGTGCTGACAGAATGGAGCTCTGTGTGCTGACAGAATGGAGCTCTGTTTGCAGACAGACTGGATCTCTGTTTGCTGACAGAATGGAGCTCTGTTTGCAGACAGACTGGAGCTCTGTTTGCTGACAGACTGGAGCTCTGTTTGCTGACAGAATGGAGCTCTGTTTGCAGACAGACTGGAGCTCCGTTTGCTGACAGACTGGAGCTCTGTGTGCTGACAGAATGAAGCTCTGTGTGCTGACAGACTGGAGCTCTGTTTGCTGACAGAATGAAGCTCTGCTGACAGAATATGGAGCTCTGTTTGCAGACAGACTGGAGCTCTGTGTGCTGACAAACTGGAGCTCTGTGTGCTGACAGAATGGAGCTCTGTGTGCTGACAGAATGGAGCTCTGTTTGCAGACAGACTGGAGCTCTGTTTGCTGACAGAATGGAGCTCTGTTTGCAGACAGACTGGAGCTCTGTTTGCTGACAGAATGGAGCTCTGTTTGCTGACAGACTGGAGCTCTGTGTGCTGACAGAATGAAGCTCTGTTTGCTGACAGACTGGAGCTCTGTTTGCTGACAGAATGGAGCTCTGTTTGCTGACAGACTGGAGCTCTGCTTGCTGACAGAATGGAGCTCTGTTCCCAGACAGAATGAAGCTCTTTTCGTAGACAGACTGGAGCTCTGTTTGCAGACAGACTGGAGCTCTGTTCCCAGACAGAATGAAGCTCTTTTCGCAGACAGAATGGAGCTCTGTTCGCCTTGTCTAGTGCTAGGAGGCCGAAGCATCATACCAACCAGCTTCCAACGAGGTTAATGTCGTGTCATTTTGTTCTAATACTGAGTTTTGCTCGGTACTGAGACATTTCTTTCTCTAATATTGTGTTTGAATATCGAATTGTTCAGGTAAGGGAGCGTTCTAGTTCCAAGGTTCCACTGTATATCCCTCTGTCTGTAGCAATTCCTATGATCAATTCTTGGATAATTCTCTGCATAAGAGCAGCATATACATTTGTGTAAATAAATAAATGTACATGGATGAATATTGCAACTAAATGGAGGCTGTGTGTGACCTATTCCCATTTTCTGGGCTGTGGAACAAGGGATTATAATGTTACTACACATTTATTGTGGACTCCATAATAATCCTAATCCCCAAAATCCGGTGAAATGCATTGGTTGCCTTGCTCCCGAACCCTTTTTAGACCAGTAGTGTCAGTAATCCGTGTGTAATCTCTATTAGGAAAGACATTACAGAGCACCATCCAGTGCATTCACCATTAGCACACTCTAGTGGTTGAATCACATGATTACACCCTAATCTTCTGGTACTTTATCAGTATTATTTACTGTAGAGAAAAGTTTTGTAAATTCTTAATGTTTTCAAAGTGAATTAAAAAAAATTAGGCCGAATTAGCCAAATTAGAAAAAATCCCTGATTTATTTATTTTCTCAGGTGCACATTAAATTTTAAATTTACTTTGAATTCAGTTTGAAATCCTGGCAATTGTCACTTTAGTTAATAACTTTGCATTGTAAATATACACTGTTAGGACACATTATCATTATTATAATTATTAGTTTGTGTTTATAAACCTCTGACATTAATTCTGTACAATTTGCTTTGGATCCTTTTTGTCAAACACTCTCTAGTTTTACACACCTTATTTTTGGGTCTTTTTTGATTTGTTTTTCAATTTATTTTGTAATTTTGATAATTCTATAAAAGTTAGGTTTTGACATACTCTATGTGCATATTCTATTCTTATTAAGTTAGAAGTATTTTTTTTTTTAAATCTGTTCTTTCTATATCTCTTCTCTGTATCATTACTTTATTTGTAACACACAATTACAAGCTATAATACAAGCTTTGCCGATGTCATCCAGATAATCAGATTACTTGTAGAGCTGAGCATAACAGATTTCTAAAGAATATAAATATTATGCATTTATAAATATAGTGCTATACATACAGCAGATAAATCCTGGAGAGGTGTGTATACCATTATATTAACTCAGTAAATAGTATACTAAACAACACCACTGGTCCTTTATCTCACATCATCTCATCACCACATTGTTTAAGGAATTAGGAAAATGGAGTGCTTTCAAAGTACAACAAACAAAAGTGATTAATTTTGTCAATAGTCATCTGACTCAAAAGACAAGGTTTTAATTAGGATCTGATATAAGTGTGAATCCACAGAGCATAACATTTTGATAGGGGATACGAAATAAGGCCCTGTACAAACAAGCTTACAATCTATAAGAAGATCTAGGCAGATATATTGATTCTTTCAAAAATAGAAATTCACTTTTTAGAGGTAATTGATGTGTGCAAATCGTCATACATGACATCTTTGTCTAAATCTTTGTCTGGTCCTGCAAGGGTCTTGGCCAATTGGGAGCCTCTCCTTCTTGGCTATGGAATCTGAACTTCTGGATCTGAACTGCTGGGGTGGTTTAATTCTGTACATCAAGGGTTAAAGTGTATGGAGGTTTCAAAGTGCACAGACTCAGTTATGCTTGAGCAAAAAGGTTTGTGAGACTTTCAACTTTCTTCTATGAAAGTTGATCTACAGCAGTGCTTCCTGATGGCATGCATGACCGTGTATTTTACACAGCAACGAGGAAAGAACAGAAAAGGAATTGTACACAGGTTCAGGAACCAGCAAGAAAAATATTGTAAAATGGAGGAGGTGGGATAGGAGGCAGAGTGAAGATTCAACATTTTTTTTACTACAAAACTATATAAAAGTGTGCAAACAAAAGTCCAGTTAATTGTTTAGAATAAAATAAATACAATTTGTAAATATTGTGTTGGCTCGTTGAGTATACTTTTAATTTTTTTTTTTTTTAAAAAGAATTCTCATTCCCCCCAGTTGAAATGCATATTTCTTTACAGGAAGTTTTATTAAGTTATGTTTATAAAAGGTTTACTTGAAACGTCCTCCACAGGGCATTTTTCAACTCTTTATTTCTTAAACTATATATGATTGGGTTGAGTAACGGAATAACCATGACATATACCAAAGTAATAATTTTGTTATCTTCCAAGGAAAATACAGAGGCTGGACGCATGTACATACTTAAAGTTGTACCGTAAAAAATAATCACGACTGTGAGATGCGAGGAGCAAGTAGAAAAGGCTTTAAATCTTCCCTCCGAGGACTTTATTTTGAGGATAGTATTAATGATGAAAATATAAGAAATTAAAGTAGATAAGAAAGGGCCAAAGCCCAGAAACATTCCTTCTACGTATGTGACGATTTCTATGAGTTTGGTTTCTGAACAAGATAATTTCATGAGAGCTGTGAGATCACAGAAAAAATGGTTGACCTTGTTTGACCCACAGTAGCAAGCCAAAAGAACAAACCCTGCATGAGGAGCTGTGTCTAAGAAGCCGATGAGCCATGACAAAAATACCAGGAAGACACAAACTCTCTGGTTCATGGACAATAAGTAGTGCAAAGGGTCACAGATGGCCACAAAGCGATCATACCCCATAACAGAGAGGAGAAGAAACTCAGTGCTTGTGAAGGCCAAAAACCCATACATTTGTGTTGCACATGCGCGTAGTGATAAAATCCTGTTGTTGGTTAAGAAAGTACTCATTGTCCATGGCATGGTGACGGAGCTAAAACAAATGTCAACAAGGGAGAGATTGGCAAGGAAAAAGAACATGGGTTTCCGCAAATGAGCGTCAAAGCATCCAAGATAGATTATCAAGATATTCGCCAAGACGATCTGCAGATAGGCCACGGAGAACACAAGGAAAAGGAGCAGCCGAGAGCCTGAAGGGTGATGGAAACCCAAAATGTACAGATATGTGGCACACGTAGTGTTCTTAGTTTGCATAGCCTCATGTGGTTAGTTTCTGAAAATACCCCAAAAAATCATTTAGAATGTAAACAGAAATCTCCATCTGTCAAACCACGGAATTCACAGTGTGAATGTATCACCTCATTTTCCAGCATGCTCAATTAAAAAAAAAACCTTTATCTGTCTATTGTTTCATACTTAAATCATCCTGTAAATGAAAGATTATACTAATGAAGATGTTCCTGTTAAACATTTTCAAAACTCTTCCAGCCTTAGTACAAAGGTACCTATTCACTAAATGGTAATCGTATTTAAACTTCATTATTAAAAATTGTTGTTTAGGTTTATGACAAACATGGCCTCATATATTTACATTTACATCCAATCAAGCACATGAAAGTTTATATAAAAATGAAATGAAACAAGAATTAATGAAATGGTAAGAATGCAAAAAATAATTATTGTTTTCCCTGTCACTTTCAGCTGGAATATACATTGCATATCTTAATATATAAATACTGCAATATAGTATATGATATAATAGGATATATATAATATAATAGTATTTAATAAATACAATATGACTCTGTTAATAGAAAAATGCTAGCCATAAGCATAAGGGGTTGGTTCTGGAATACCAATTGCTGTTCCGGTAATATATACATGAGCTACTGTAGGCTTTGGTTGTGTCTTGTAGGCGCCCATGTTCACCCACAGTCACACGTTGACTACTCATCTCTTCCCTTGAGTCCAGGGGTTATGAAAAATCTCCAGGCTTATTTAGACAAGTACCGAAACTTACTAGTCCCTCTGGTTGCCCAAAGATCTCGAAAGTAAACAATTCTTATCTGAACCAGGTCGCATAAAGAGCAGATTCCTTGTGTGATTACTTTACATGTTCTAGACTCCTGCTTTATCGATGCTCAGTATGAGGATGTTAGAACTAGCTTTCGTTATCTCATAAGAGACATTCACACTGTATTTTTCTAAAAATAAAAGAAAAAAAGGTGCTTGTATCTTGAGTTAGTGACAACGTCATGCCCCGCTAACATTTTATTATTCTTTGAGTTGTGCTTATTACAATGTTTGTGCATGGATATGTTTCCCACCATGGTGTGTACTACCTTTTCTTGTGCAAATATCACTATTATATTGTTATTACCTGTTACACTTAGGCTTCAATAAAAATCGATTGACAAAAAGAAAAAAAATGAATGGGAACATCTCCCAGTGAAATTAACCTATTTGTTATATTTGACAGTGCCCACTATCAGTTCCATATTCCTAATGACTTTATTAATGTAAATACACATCATTCACTTTAAACAAGGTGAATGGGGGGGCGGGGCCTGACCGCAATGCCAAGTGGATGCGAGATAGAGCAGCTCCTGCATCGGCAACTGAAATAAAGCCAAAACTAGGCACAAAAGGCACCAAATCGAAGCAGAAGTGCCACCACCAGAGAGGTGACATGGTGGGGCACAGGCTGACAATAAACGAAAATCCCATTGGACATAACCCGGCAAAATGAGGCCTGTGGCCTTCAAGCATGGCGGACGCAGGGGAGACGGCCGCTTTTCCGCGACGCGCCACGGAAGCAAACACGTACAAGGGCTCCTGTTCCCCCACCATGGGCCGGCGGGGGTCATCCTGGCCCCAAGAGGATCAGCCCAAGCAACGGAGCAGCGCCTCCAAAAGAGACCCACCAACACCAAACTGATGCCGACAGTAACCGGTCCACCTAACCTTACAGATGGACTAGATACACTGGCACAGCTCAATGCCATATTTGAGGCTTTCTGGTGCAAGATAGAGGACCGACATGCTATGGCACAAGGCCCAGAGGCACACTCACGAGTAACGGCACCTACAAGCCCACGCCCTCAGGGCGCAAGCCAAGCTGGAAAGCGAGCACAGAAATGGCGTCGCAAAAACAGACCCCCCCTCCCACCGGGCAGACTTCGCCAGGTGCACCCAGCAGCAAACGGCGCTTCAGGCAAGCAAAAACCCTCCCGGCCTCTAGCCCACACGAGCACCAAGAAACGCCTGAGTCACCACACACACCAAAGTGTAAAGAAACCACCCGCAGCTCCCGCAGAGAAGAACATCCCTTGGGGAGGGCGGATTGGGCTCCACGCATCACCCCTGCACAAACAAAAGAAAAAGCAAAGTCGGACCCACAAGGGACCTACCTCTGCACAGCGCCGAAGACCTCCGGTACTCCCAGCAACTACAACCCAAGGGACCGACCGAGCCCACATGACAAGACAGGAGATGGGAGGCTTGAGCTACCCTGCAAATGGGTCTGGACTGGGTCTGACAGCCATGGGCATAGGCTGAGAAGAACAAGCACAAGGGGACACTAGAGATGACAGAGCTATAATCTGCTGTTCCCTCTCACACACGCAGCACTGATATATAATAGCAGCATGTGTTTTAATATATTGTTTTATGCTTATACCCCCTAATTCACCTGATCCCACTACTATTTGGTACCCAGTTATTAAAAGACCTGGTGGTCTCCTCTCTTTAAGTAATGCCCAGCATCCGTAGTCCCTTAGCCTGTGTAATCTTAGCAAACAACCTGAATGTTCATGTTGCTCCTATAGGACTAATCACATACTGAGATATGACATGCATAACTATAACACCTTACACAGCCCTAGACAAATCCTCTAAGCCTGTTTTATAAGCTTGTTTCATCTTAAATATAAAAAAAAGTGCACTGTCTATTCATGCCACATACCAGTCTTTATATGAACGTGTAAACTCTGGCAGAAGGCTGTTGTGGCACTTGCCGGTATAAATGTACCTTGTCTTAACGATGCACGATAAAATAAAGAATTAAAAAAAAAAAAAAAGCAGGTGAAAGGTTGTTTTTTAAAAGAATAATAACAGACATACATAATGCCAAATTTTTCAATATAATAAATTCCTATAAAATGATAATACCTGGAGGCGATTTATTAAATTCGAATTAGACAGATGGAATATTTATTAACTCAGCCGTGTTGCTACATTTGTTTAAACCTCTAGGGCAGCAATCCAGCAAACTACAGTTTTGTGCTTCATTTATTGAGTAAAATAAAAGTGTAAAATAGTAAACAAAAAAATATAACATTAAATATAAAGCCTCAACTCAACTGATTGTATCCAAATAGCACAACTACAAACATTACAATGTTTGACAGTAAATTAAATATATTTTATTTATTAAATCAGTTCCCCTAAAGTAGAACTATGCTAAGGACATTATACCGTTTATTAACCCGTTCACTGATGATTTTTTTGTTTTTTAGATTTTGTAAATGTATGACTTTGTTCATGAAATAATAAAGAATATTAAATGAACCATGCTTATAAGGGATTTTAATGTAGCAATACAAAAAAAGCTTAGTGTAGTTATCATATAATAATATCATAATATAACATAGTGCCCTAGATGCAGAATGCAGAATTAACTACTCACTTTGTTTAAATATAATTCTTGAATCCAAATGTTATGTAAAACACGATCTCTTTAAACATAGAAACATAGAATGTGACGGCAGATAAGAACCATTCGGCCCATCTAGTCTGCCCAATTTTCTAAATACTTTAATTAGTCCCTGGCCTTATCTTATAGTTAGGATAGCCTTATGCCTATCCCACGCATGCTTAAACTCCTTTACTGTGTTAACCTCTACCACTTCAGCTGGAAGGCTGTTCCATGCATCCACTACCCTCTCAGTAAAGTAATACTTCCTGATATTATTTTTAAACCTTTGCCCTCTAATTTAAGGCTATGTCCTCTTGGTAGTTATTTTTCTTTTAAATATAGTCTCCTCCTTTACTGTGTTGATTCCCTTTATGTATTTAAATGTTTCTATCATATCCCCCCTGTCTCGTCTTCCCTCCAAGCTATGCATGTTAAGTTCCTTTAACCTTTCCTGGTAAGTTTTATCCTGCAATCCATGAACCAGTTTAGTAGCCCTTCTCTGAACTCTCTCTAAGGTATCAACATCCTTCTGAAGATACGGTCTCCAGTACTGCGTACAATACTCCAAGTGAGGTCTCACCAGTGTTCTGTACAATGGCATGAGCACTTCCCTCTTTCTACTGCTAATACCTCTCCCTATACAACCAAGCATTCTGCTAGCATTTCCTGCTGCTCTATTACATTGTCTGCCTACCTTTAAGTCATCAGAAATAATCACCCCTAAATCCCTTTCCTCAGATGTTGACGTTAGGACTCTATCAAATATTCTGTACTCTGGATTTTTACGTCCAAGATGCATTATCTTGCACTTATCCACATTAAATGTCAGCTGCCACAACTCTGACCATTTTTCTAGTTTAACTAAATCCTTTCCATTTGGCTTATCCCTCCTGGAACATCAACCCTGTTACATATCTTAGTATCATCAGCAAAAATACATACCTTACCATCAAGGCCTTCAGCAATATATAACTTTGCTTCAGACACAGCTCTTCGGGAGTTTACATAAGCTCTTTGTATGAAGACAGTTTTATAACAGAAAGTCAGATCCCTGGTGTGCACACTTCATATTACTGGATGACTGTTTCCATGGCAAAATGAATTGACATGCAACAGTAATTATGAAAAATATACTTTTTTTAATCTCATATAATATATGACAAATAGTTTAATAGCAAAGTAACATACCTGAAAAGCAGAGAAAGTTGCCTTTAGATTATCTTTATTAAAAAGTAGTAAGAAATAAAATAAATAAATAATCAAGTACACGCATAAATAAAATAGTTATGTAACTAGCTGTAGTGGTTATGGTGCCCGCCAAACATTGTAAGTTATCAAATCATTTTAGATCAGGGAATGCTGGGGTGTGCTTTCTGCCCTAACTACTAATGACAGGGGCCCAACGCTAATTGCCAGATGTAAGCTGTGCAGGGTTGGGCTAAGCTCACTGGTTGGGAGTGATTAGCTGGTACTCTCAGCCATTGAGCTAGCCTTACACTGCAGTACTTAGCTCAGGAGAGCTAACAGAGGCTACAGATTAGGAGCTTCTGGCTCTCTTAATTAGTAGTGGAGGCAGGGATAGGGACTCTAAAGTAAAATAATGGGGGGGGGGACCTATTGTCCTCCAGCCCGGCCCCCACCCCTGAGTGGTGGGTGGGGGCCCTAAATACCAATTAGGGGGGGAGGACCTAATCTTTACTTAGTATTAGTAAATTTGCCTGAAAGACCAATTCAGGTCTTTCAGCCTTTTAGTAGATAGCTCTCTAATACCGTGGGAATTAGGGAGTTATCTACTTATTCATTCCTGTCATTATATTGACTGGCCAAGTAACCTATATTTTATATGAATGTGTGTTACTTGATTGTTGTAAGTGTTGCAAATGCTTACTGCTGAATTCTTGCTATGTTTGTATACTTTTTATTTAAAATTGTATACAGTGTAACATTCTTCTTCTTCCACTGGGTGAGTATATTAGTACTTAGGCAACACATTTTACTTCCTTTTGCAGCCCTCTAGCCCTTTCCAGGACTTTTTAGAGCCATTTTCGTGCCCAAAAGTTCGGGTCCCCATTGACTTCAATAGGGTTCGGGTTCGGGGTCAAGATCGGGTCAAGTTCGAGTCCTGAACTCAAACTTTTTGCCGAAGTTCAGCCGAACCCGGCGAACCCGAACATCCAGGTGTCCACTCAACTTTACTTGTAAGCTATTATTATTATTATGTTTGTAAAGTATTTTGTTTGTATGTTTGTAAGTCTATATTGTAAGGACATTATTATTATTATGTATGCATTTATATAGTGCTAACTTACTCCAAAGCACTTCTTTGCACAATTTTACAAAAAGGGTGAAATTTAACAATAAATGAGACAATTACAAAATGTTACATTAACAATAAGTGGGTGAGGACCCTGTTTACAGTAGGCAGGGTATAAAAACACAATAGGAAGGGCATAGAAAGGGAAAGCAAGCAAATATCAATGTTGAAAACATGGAAGATTTTAGATTGAATAAAAAGGCCAAACAGATCTTTTTAAAATAAATTAATTATATGTAAAAAATTTGAAAAACCCATCCATGCCTTTAGTATATGACAGCTGTATATATACTGTCACGTGAGTCGTATCCCAACATGCAGGAAAGTGGAAACCCACAAAAGGTGGATCCAAAAGACGTATTACTGAGCCTTAGAACGGCTGGACTTAACACAACTATACAACAAGAAACAAGGTCAAGATAAGTCAAGCACAAGGTCATTTCGAAGCCGGGTCAGAATACCAGAAATCATGAAGTCAATACAAAGCAATAACATAGAAAATCACATGGGAATCACTAGGAGCACGAAGCGATGATCTATTTAGAAACCACAAAAAGGCAAAGAATAGGGGCCAAAGCAAGACTTAACCCCTTAAGGACAGATGACATGTGTGACATGTCATGATTCCCTTTTATTCCAGAAGTTTGGTCCTTAAGGGGTTAAAGGGATACTATAGTCACCCAGACCACTTCAGCTCAATGAAGTGGTCTGGGTGTAAGGTCCCCCAGGTTTTAACACTGCAGCTGAAAACATAGCAGTTTCAGATAAACTGCTATGTTTACTTTAGGGTTAATACAAGCTCTAGTGGCTGTCTTCCTGACAGCCGCTAGAGGCGCTTCTGCGACGCTGGATGCGAAAATCGCATCCAGCGTGCAGAACGTCCATAGGAAAGCATTGAGAAATGCTTGCCTGTCGACTTTTGAATGCGCGCGCACGGCTCTTGCCGCGCATGCGCATTCGGCTCCACTCGGGAGCTGACGTTGACGGTGGAAGAGAGGTCACTAGTGCCGAGGGAGCCCGGCCCTGAATTAAGGTAAGTGGCTGAAGGGGGACCCAACTGAAAACTCCAAGGATAAGAACCATTCCGAACTTTGATCTCCAACCAGGATTAAACTGAAAAATAAAGAATAAGGTTGGATTAATGAAAGGGATAATACATGCCTCCTGTAAAAATCTATAGTTTCTGACTTCAAGAATAGGCAAATCTTGAATTTTAAAACAAGACAGGAGGCTCATATTATGCATGTTAAAATCTGAATAACAATGCAGACTACACCCAGGGCCGGTGCGTCCATAAGTCGGGAGGGGAGTGGACCCCAAAGTGGGGGAGGGGGGTTGGGGATATAGGAACACTAAGTGGGGGAACACTAAAAGACAGAAGAGGGAAGGGAAAAGGAACACTAAGGGGGGTGGACCACTAAAATGAGCACTAAGGGGGGATGGGTGGACACTAAGAGATAGGGAAGAGAGGGGACAGGACCACTAAAGGGGGGGGGGGAGAAACACTAAGGGACAGGGAACACTAAGGGGGGGAGGGAGACCAGTAAAAGGAAGGGAGAGGAGAGGAACACTAAGCGGGGGGAGGAACACTAAGGAGGACGGGGGGGGCAACTAAGGGACATGGAGGGGAGGGAAGAGGAACACTAAGGAAGAGGGAAGAGGACCACTAAGGGAGGGGGTAAGGAAGGAACACTAAGGGACAGGGGAGGGAGGGGAGATAAACACTCTGGGACAAAGAAGGGAGGGGAGAGGGACACTAAGGGACGGCGAGGGAAAAAGATCACTTAGAGACAGGAAGGGGAGGGGAGAGGAACACAAAGGGACATGGAGGGGAGTGAAGAGTAACACTAAGGGACAGGGAAGAGGACCACTAAGGGGGGGGGGGGAGGGAAGGAACACTAAGGGACAGGGGAAGGAGGGGAGATGAACACTAAGGGACATGGTGGGAAGGGAAATTAACTCTTAAGGGACAAGGAAGGGAGGGGAGAGGAACACTTAAGGGACATGGAGAGGAGAGGAACACTAAGGGACATGCAAGAGAGGGAGAGGACAACTAATGGATGGGGAGTGGAGAGGACCACTAAGGGACAGGAAGGGGATGGGAGATGAACACTAAGGGATAGGGAGGGAACCACTAAGGGACAGGAAGGGGAGAGCACCAGTAGGGGAAATGGAGGGGAGGGGAGAGGAACACTAAGGGACATAAAGGGGAGAGTGGCACACAGGCGAGGGGGGGGGAGGGGGGCTTAGTGGGGAGAAAGATTTCGGCGATGCTGAAGGTCCTCACATAGCGTGAGGACGTCCATCGTTGTTTTAAACCACTTTTCGTGTTCTAAGAACGTGGAAGTATCCTCTAGTGGCTGTCTAGCAGACAGCCACTAGAGGAGTACTTAACCCTGCAATGTAAATATTGCAGTTTATAAAAACTGCAATAATTACATTTGCAGGGTTAAGGGTAGTGGGAGTTGGCACCCAGACCACTCCAATGGGCAGAAGTGGTATGGGTGCCTGGAGTATCCCTTTAAGAGGCACCCAGGTGAAGATGCTTAATTTTTTTTGAGGGGGGGAGGGCAAAATCATCTTCACCTGTGTACCCAAAAATACTTGCACCAGCCCTGAATACAAATTAACTGTAAAATAATATGAGCCTGAAAAACTTTGGTAGATAGATCCTCCATTGAAGAGTGAGCCACCAAAATAGAAATGTCAATACCTGCTAAAGTCATAGTGTTACAAATTGCTATTTGTAACTGGCCCTGTAAATTATAAATTGCCCTGCTTTCCTGGATTGTGGAGAAGCCTGTTTGCCAGCCTCCTTCCTCATGACTATGGCCCCTGGAAGATTGTGCCCCTGAAAACTTATGAACTTTTATTGGGTGTGTATGGCCCTTTAAGAACCATCTAGGGACATCTTGTAACTTTGGTGAACAATGTCCCTTTAAGACTATGTCCCCAGACCTGTAAAATAACTTGTTCCTCCCCCTGGGTGTGTTCTGTATGTGCACAACCGTAATAAAAACCAGACTGGGTGTGCCAGCACCTCAGACCCCTTATGACCCTCAATACGTAGCCTTGTCTGGTTATTGGAGGGAACTGCTATATCACACTGGGGATTGCTATGCTCTGCATATTCCCCTGAGCTTTAATCACTTAGCTCTTTTAAGAGCTTGTTCCGGATACGCTCTCCTGGAGGAGAGGTCTTCTCCACACGGTCCTGGAGGACAGAAGCCGATCCAGGGTGGAAGGAAGACGGCGAGGCTCCAGTTAAGCTTCGGCGGTTGTGGAGTCTGCGGTGGCTGTGGTGTCCGGTGCGGTGCTTGTGGTCCTCGGCGCAAGCTAGGAAGCGTCCATCAACGGAGGGTACTCGGTCGGAGTACACGGAGCTCCGTTACAGTGGTGGCAGCGGCGGGATGGCTTCCCTAGTGCGAGGAGCAGCATCCTGGGAACACCAAGCAAACCTGGAGTATTGGTATAGTCACGTACGGTTTGACGCTATACTGAAGAGGCGGTTGGCTCTCTATGGGCCCTACCTAACAGAGGAACTTGTACAGCACATAAGGAGAGAACTGGCGGATGATCTGCAGAAGGAAGCAGAATATCGGGCAGAGATAGAGGTATTCCGTCCCTGCGCCCCAGCAACAGCGTGAGTTACAGGGGGCCGAAGGTGTCGTCCTTCCCCCCCAGCGGCAGTGTGTACCCCAGGGGGCCGAAGGTGTCGTCCTTCCCCCCCCTGCGACAGTGTGAACCCCAGGGAGCTGAATGTGTCGTCCTTCCTCCTCAGCGGCAGTGTGTGTTACAGGGAGCTGAAGGTGTCGTCCTTCCTCCCCAGTGGCAGTGTGAACCCCAGGGAGCTGAAGGTGTCGTCCTTCCTCCCCAGCGGCAGTGTGTGTTACAGGGAGCTGAAGGTGTCGTCCTTCCTCCCCAGCGGCAGTGTGTACCCCAAGGGGCCGAAGGTGTCGTCCTTCCCCCCCAGCGGCAGTGTGAACCCCAGGGAGCTGAAGGTGTCATCCTTCCTCCCCAGCAGCAGCCTGTGTTTCAGGGAGAGGAGCGCAGCAACCTCTCTCCCCAGCGGCAGCTTACCATAACAAGGGGAGACACCAATCTCCCAGATGGCGCAGATGGGACCGTGGTCTCTGTGCCTGACCTGTGCCTGACCTGTGCCTGACCTGGACAGCTTATCCAGATCCCCAACTACCCTAACCGGGACAACAGGAGGAGGGGGTAAGTACCAATTCCCCTCCCCAGCTAACTCCTAGCGTGGCACCAAGGTTAACAGAGGCGACATTAACCCCCACTGACTCCAATGCTCCCCTGGCTACTGAGCCGGACTATGGTCCCAGCACCCCAGCAGAAGAGCTGGCAGCTGGGCAGAGTGCAGTCGGCCTCTGCCCTCCCTCAAGTCCCCACAGCATGTTACCTCATCACCACAGCAAAATACCCAGGTGCAGTAACTGTTTCTTGTGGGTGGGTCACCCTTGTACCTGTTTGTTGTGGGTGGGCTACTCTGGCATTTGGTTATTGTGGGTTGGTGGATCGACTAATGGAGGCACTGACCGACAGAAGGTCAGGTGCCTGGTTAGTCTTCCCCCCAAAGGGGAGATATGTTACAAATTGCTATTTGTAACTGGCCCTGTAAATTATAAATTGCCCTGCTTTCCTGGATTGTGGAGAAGCCTGTTTGCCAGGCTCCTTCCTCATGACTATGGCCCCTGGAAGATTGTGCCCCTGCAAACTTATGAACTTTTATTGGGTGTGTATGGCCCTTTAAGAACCATCTGGGGACATCTTGTAACTTTGGTGAACAATGTCCCTTTAAGACTATGTCCCCAGACCTGTAAAATAACTTGTTACTGGCTTTCTCCCTCTTGGTTCAGTAAATAGGGCTTCCTGAACCAAGTACCACACAGGCAGACCACCCAGAAGTTAAAGTGTGCAGGCAATTTACCTCCCAGGCTGTGAGGTTACTGCAGTTTAATTGCCGACCGCTGGGTGGCCGCCATTCGACAGTCGAACACGTGGCGGTGGCCATCTTTGTTCATTCGAACGCGGTCAGCGGTGTATGCTAAAGATTCTGTGGAACTAAAATCGGATGCGCAACTACACGAACACCGCTGACCCTTACCTTCTTCCATACTGAACTTGCAGCTCCAGAGACCAAGTCCCGTTCGAAGACGTTCGTTCGTTTTTCTGCATGAAATTGACCGACCGCACAGCCCAAATCTATGGAACTGTTTTGGGCAGGAAATTGTGCTTGCGGTCGGTCATAAAGGACTTGCACTTAACTTTTGATCCACTGGAGGGATTTGGCTGATTTTTTGAAGTGTTTATGTTTGATGTATGCTGAGCCAATCCAGGGTGGAAGGAAACGGCGAGGCTCCAGTTAAGCTTCGGCAGTTGTGGAGTCTGCGGTGGCTGTGGTGTCCGGTGCGGTGCTTGTGGTCCTCGGCGCAAGCTAGGAAGCGTCCATCAACTGAGGGTACTCGGTCGGAGTACACGGAGCTCTGTTACACATAGTTTGTCTTACCCATCTGGTTAAAGATGTAGAAGAGATAGGATGAAAAATTTTACAACAAAAATTAGTAATTGAGAGAAATTAGAATTTCTAACAGATGAGATTTTGAGCTCTTACATTTGTAAACAATTGACAACACATGAAAGAGAATGACCAGGAAGAGAAGGATAGAACACTGAGGAAGAGAAGGATAGAACACTGAGGAATAGAAGGATAGAACATGGAGGAAGAGAAGGATAGAACACTGAGGAAGAGAAGGATAGAACACGGAGGAAGAGAAGGATAGAACACAGATCGGAGATTAGTTTAGTACATCTAAAAATTGAGGAAAAAGACCACCATCTGGAGTATATTGTCTATTATTTAGGTCTAAAGCTTTAACATAAGAAACTCTTTAAAAATTAAATGCTGCAAAGTAAAATTGTAAGTTTAAACAAAAGGAATTTAAGGGATAATGAATCACTTGAATCACTGTAGCTCCAGGGTTTAATTAATTGTAGGACCAGAGTAACATCCAATGTATATTGATATTAAGGGCATGGAGGGTGTTAAAATATAATATCTTTCATAAGTCTGAAGACTAGAGGTCAAAGTCAATAGGGGCTAAATTGTCCAGGTTGATCTGTAATTTGCAGGGGTACTTGGTTCCCATGCTTAGTTGAATTTGAAAACTCTCTATGAGATTTGTGTTACCTGAAATAAGTAATGCTGTGAGAGATAATTGGTCTGATACTACCAGAGTATGAAAATTCACCTCCAGCTCACAAAGAGAATCCTGACACATCTGGTAATCTATAAACATGCTGAGAAGTTAAGGGTACCAAGGTTGTGATGGCCAAAGAGGTGTCACTAACACTTGGGTGGTTTTCTGTGTAATGTTTTGAGAAGAACTCGAAGGAGGTTTGGTAGAATCCAACATCCAATCACTGTAATCCACTAGAAATCAGGACTTCCAGTCTGCTACAGTAGTGGATAGATTGGGAAGATATTCTGCTCTAAAACTAATGTCCCAATCTAATCAAAACTGCCACAATTCTGCCAGTTATTTGGATTTTGATCCTCCTAAATGCTTCACATATTGAACTGCTGAAATATTGTCAATCTTGAGGAAGACACAAAAATGGGACTCTTATTTTGCAAAATGGTGTAGAGCAAAAAAATCCTGCCACAAGTTTTAGTCAGTTTATATGCATACAGATCTCTTCTAGAGACCATCTTCCTCCCGTGAAATTTATCCTGCAATGAGCTCCCCAACCAATACAACTCAGATTGGACTCTATAATCAGATATGGGAACCATGTGAAAGATGGCCTTCCCATTCCATGTCTGTACATAGTCTAGCCACCAGAGTTCTATCTGGAGTAAGAGTGATCTCATCTGAAATAACAAAGACCATTGCGTAGATGTAACCAAATTGGAATTTACTAAAAAGCCCAGAAACTCTTTCTCCATGAAAGTCCGTGTTAAAATTGATTTTTCATAGTTTATTACGAAACCAAGACTTGTTAAAAGATTTAACATCCATTGAGAAAGAAGTTGAAGAGTATCTAGTCTCTGTGACATAATGAAAATGTTGTCCAAATAGATTAGCTGCTCTGAGGAAGGGATATTACCTGTTTGAGCAGCTTGGCAAAACACCAAGAACTCGAATGATGGTATTTTTTGAATATATATCTGATATTTCTTGATGTACTAGAGTCTGGTTTTGAGTGGAAAATTTTATTGGGAAAGGTAAATTTATTTGTACGTGATTTGATGTGAATTGTATTTTGTATCCAAGTACTATGTCTAGTACCCAAGCATCATTTATAATCTGACTCCAAATATGGAAATAATGTGTAAGTGTAAGTGTGCCTTCTAACTTTTTTGGGGGAAGAAGGGGAGACTGTAATCTGAAGCAGGACATGCCTTGTTGACCTCTGGATCTCCATGGTTTGCCACTGTTTTGGAGCTCCCTGTTCCCTGGCTGGGTACCTCTGCAAAGGATTGCTTTCTAGCTGGAACCGGGGAAAACCTCAGCGCTTCTGTCTCAGTTGCCGTGGCTCGACTGAAGTCCTCCTGGAGCCTATCAGTCCTGGAACAGGGGACTAGCTAGGGGTCTAGCTCTATTCCATCTCATGTACTGGACGACACACAATCCTGGGAGCTATAGTCCTTACAAGGACTTTCCCCGCTGAATCCTCCACGAGCTGGAACCAAATGCTGAGTAGTGAATAGCCCTTTCCCCTCCAACTAATTAGTTGACACATAGTTCTGGGAGTACAACTGATTTTAATTAGCCAAACTCAGCCATTTATGCACAGATCCCAGCAGGGGGCTCCGAACAATACAATACAAGCTCCTCTCTGGAATCTCTGGGCCTAGGAAATTATAACTGGAGAGTTAAAGACCAGTAAGCTAATTATCTCCCAGGAACAGAAAGCCAAACATAAAAACATAAAAGTACCCCAAAACATCATAAAAAAATATAATTCCCCACATGCCCTACATCCCTAAACAGCCTTGATCTGAGAGCCCAAGTTGTCCAAAATAGTGCTCAGATCCATGCAGTGGATGGGAAACGCCACTGGGGCAAAGTTCTGACCGGCCGCTATGTGGCTGTGACAAATGCTCTTTGTCTGACTCTACGTGGCTGTGACAAACTCCTGGAGGAGTGTGAAACCTGGTCTCCTGCCCACCAACTGTGGTCCAGGTCTGTGACTCTGCTCGGTAGTTACCCTGCCCAGCCACCATTAGCAGGTTTTCCTCAGTGCCCCTGGTTCAGCACTTTGTCGTTGGACAAATGGAACCGAACGCTAGCTCCCTGGCGGCCGTTCGCATGAACAAACCCATGAACGGTCCTCAGCGGTCGCCAGCAATGGTCGCCAGCGAGCTAGCGTTCAGTTCCATTTGTCCAACGAGAAAGTGCTGAACCAGGGGCACTGAGGAAAAGCTGACAGAAATTGGTCTGAAGGAGTATTAACAATATGATTTTTTTTTTTTTTACTAGACTTATTAGAATGGCTTAAAGCTTTAGCCACTGACTTTGCAATTGTTTCCTGTATATAGGATATTGCAGTGAATGTTGCAATGGAAACAAACTTATTCACAGATAGGTCCAAAATATTTTGCAAAGTGTCCTCGGTGAGGATTTCACAATCATTAGCAATTGGTGACTGAGAAGGAGCTATTTGTGCTCTTTAAAACTCATCATATCATTCATAAAATAAAACCCGACTGAAAATTAAATAACTAAATAAACTAATTCAAACTAAATGAGCAAATAATACAGGGGAAAACTATTGACAGAAATCAGCTAATAAAAAGAAACAGAATGCTAACAATGCTAAAACAGTGTTGCATGAGTCTGAGAGAAAAACTCTGTTGAAGTGAAAATGGGTGAAGTAAGCTGAGGACCAGCTAACTGCGAAATCTTGCGATACTCATGCCAGCCGAATTAAGAGAAAAAGAAAATCCCTAAAATAGCCGACTAACTGAAAATTTGTGCACTGCAAACCAAAAACCACCCAATTTATGTATAAGTGAGAAGGAAAATGGACCAAAAAACAAGCAAATTTCAATCGAATTACGACCAAATTCACGTGACGCCACCAGCAAATGGTGCCACGAATCAATCAGACAACTGTCACAACACTAGGTAAAGGGGGTCAAATACAATACCAGATACAAATCTAGATAACATTAGAAGTAGCGAACTCAAAATGGATAAATATCTAGAACCAAATACTTTTGCAGATATTACCTCATATTATAGGTAATAATGAAAATAATACTATTAGTAGTTTAAAAAATCTTATATAAATTTCTAAAGAGAAAAATACAGTAGCATATGTTAAATATTTATTTCTACTGGAGCAACAAAGAAAGAGGAAAGAGATTTGGGGGGTCATTCGGTAGTCTACCTATAGTCTACGCTGGAAACTGATTGGCCATTGAGTCAGTGGCGTACATACCAGGGTCGCAGGGGTCGCGGCTGCGACCGGGCCCGGCCCACCAGGGGGCCCGGCCGCTCCTGCGACCCAGGTATGTACCCACAGGGCCAGCCTCTTCTGCTGGGGGCCCAGGAGCCGGCCACCTCCGGGCCCCCCGAGGCTGGCCCTGCTGTCACCCGGCTGGCTGGCTGGCGGGCGCGCGAGGGAGCACTGTCCCCTGGGTGCTCCCTCTTCAGCTCCCTCGCGCACCGCACTGAAACCGGAGCTGGAAGATGACGTCATCTTCCGGCTCCGGCATCAGTACGCGGCGCGCGAGGGAGCTGAAGAGGGAGCACCCAGGGGACAGTGCTCCCTCGCGCGCCCGCCAGCCAGCCGGGTGACAGCCTGGCCAGCAACACCACTGGACCCCAGGGAATCCCCCCCAGCTCTCCCACAGGTAAGGAGGCTGGGGGATTAAATAAAAAAACAAAAACGTTTGAGTGTGTTAGTGAGTGTGTGTGTTAGTGTTAGTGAGTGTGTGTGTTAGTGAGTGTGTGTGTTAGTGAGTGTGTTAGTGTTAGTGAGTGTTAGTGAGTGTGTTAGTGTTAGTGAGTGTGTGTGTTAGTGAGTGTGTGTGTGTGTGTGTTAATGAGTGTGTTAGTGAGTGTGTTAGTGTTAGTGAGTGTGTTAGTGAGTGTGTGTGTTAGTGAGTGTGTGTGTTAGTGAGTGTGTGTGTTAGTGTTAGTGAGTGTGTTAGTGAGTGTGTGTGTTAGTGAGTGTGTGTGTTAGTGAGTGTGTGTGTTAGTGTTAGTGAGTGTGTGTGTTAGTGAGTGTGTGTGTTAGTGAGTGTGTTAGTGTTCGTGAGTGTGTTAGTGTTAGTGAGTGTGTGTGTTAGTGTTAGAGTGTGTGTGTTAGTGAGTGTGTGTGTTAGTGTTAGTGAGTGTGTGTGTTAGTGTTAGAGTGTGTGTGTGTTAGTGAGTGTGTTAGTGTTAGTGAGTGTGTGTGTGTTAGTGAGTGTGTGTGTGTGTTAGTGTTAGTGAGTGTGTGTGTTAGTGTTAGAGTGTGTGTGTTAGAGTGTGTGTTAGTGTTAGAGTGTGTGTGTTAGTGAGTGTGTTAGTGTTAGTGAGTGTGTGTGTTAGTGTTAGAGTGTGTGTGTTAGTGAGTGTGTGTGTGTGTGTTAGTGTTAGAGTGTGTGTTAGTGTGTGTTAGTGTTAGTGAGTGTGTGTGTTAGTGTTAGTGAGTGTGTGTGTTAGTGTTAGAGTGTGTGTGTTAGTGAGTGTGTTAGTGTTAGTGAGTGTGTGTGTGTTAGTGAGTGTGTGTGTGTGTTAGTGTTAGTGAGTGTGTGTGTTAGTGTTAGAGTGTGTGTGTGTTAGAGTGTGTGTTAGTGTTAGAGTGTGTGTGTTAGTGAGTGTGTGTGTGTTAGTGAGTGTGTGTGTTAGTGTTAGAGTGTGTGTGTTAGTGAGTGTGTGTGTGTTAGTGTTAGAGTGTGTGTTAGTGTGTGTGTGTGTTAGTGTGTGTGTGTGTGTTAGTGTGTGTGTTAGTGTTAGAGTGTGTGTGTTAGTGTGTGTGTGTCTGTCACTGAGTGTGTGTCTGTCAGTAAATGTGTGCGTCTGTTCATGAGAGTGTGTGTGTGTGTCTTAAGCACTTACCTTTCTCCAGCGCCGGACTCCGTTAACGGAAACTGCTATGTTTTCAGCTGCAGGGTTAAAACTAGAGAGACCTGGCACCCAGACCACTTAATTGAGCTGATGTGATCTGGGTGTCTGTAGTGGTCCTTTAAGTGTATGTGTTTATGCATGCACTGGCATACATACCGCGGTCGCACGGGTCGCAGCCCTGCGACCAGGTGCCCGCCGCCATGTGTTGCGGCCCCAGCCCGCGCAGAGTAAGAGCTCGCGCGGGGGGAGGGGGGGGCCCCGGATCAGTTTTCGCACCGGGGCCCCATGGGTTGTGTGTACGCCACTGCATTGAGTGTTTCATTTCAGTTATTGACTCTTTTTTCTGTTATTAAAACTTTATTGTAAATGTCTTTGCTGCTGAAGTTTAGTAAAAAAAAAGTTAATGCATAATATGATCGTCCTGCGTTGTTATAAATTGTCGGTTTTCATACTCTGGCCGACGGTGTATGTATATGGCTGAAGGATCCTGTCATATACCAAATGTAAGGATTTGCTTTTCTCATTTGTTTTATATATATTTCATTTATGCTTCATTTAAAAAAAAAAATGTAAGGGTTATTATTATATAAAACAAGTCATTGTCCTTTAATGTGACGAAAGTAGAAGCAGTATGGATGGCCTGCACTCCAGTGAAGATGGCCGTGTGCAAACTTCAAAATGTTCCTTCTGGTCCTCAGCAATTGCAAACATAGTAATGAAGTTATAGTTAGCAGCAGTTTTTCAAATAAAGAATTCTACAAGATGTGGACCAGTGGGTGTTCTAAATGGAATAAACTAAATTTACTGCTGCAACTTTATTACTGCTTAAGTTAATATGGCTGACAACTGTATTTAGCAGCAGTTTAATACAATGAAAAAATATGAAATAATAGTAACAAAGAAGGTAAAGATGGGATATGAAGGAGGAGAAGAGAAGCAGATAAAATGGCTGACAGCTGTCTTCGGTGGTCATATTTAGAAGTTGAAAAAGTACAAATAGAGATCCGTAAAAAAGAGAAAAATTAAAACCAAAATGGGGAAAATAATTACACAACAGAGACTTGTGAGAGGATAACTATATAACCATTAGATATATAACAAAAAACATACATTTATAATTATAATATTATTTAAAACGTTAGATATGCAACTATGTATTCCTAACTCTAGAGTGCTTGTTATGCTAGTTAGTTAGATTCAGCATCAACCAGAAGTTAAGATAATTTTTTAACTTCTTTCCCCTGGCTGCCACTCATCCCCTGGCTGAGATGATCAAAACTGATGATCTCAGCCAATCCAATGCTTCCCCAAAGAGCATTAGGGGGCTAGCTGTGCATTAGAAATGCATTAACTCAATACATCTGTATTGGGAATGTTCAGCGTCTCCATGAACATCGGCCCTGCAATCTTTTCAGGATCGCATCAAGGAAGTCCACTCTTCAACATCAGCACCTTAACCTTTGCATAGCAATGTTAGGGCTCGGTTTGTGATCTTATTTTTCCTGTGCTACTTGAAAACAAGTTTAAATATTCATGAAACTGCAATACCTGTAAAACCAAATAAAAGTATGCCTATAAAGGTGGAATAAAAATCACCACAAAGGAAAGACATATACCCATCTGAAGCAGCAAAAAAGAAAGAGGAATTCACAATGCCGGTGTTATTATTGGTCATCTGTCCTAGAAGTGGATTGACCGTGGAAGGTTGTGCTTTCAAACTAATCATTATTTTATTAAGTGTGTTCATATTGCATGTCACTATACTTTGCTGATGAGAGATAGTAAGGAATGAGTTAATTATGACATAAAACTCTGCTTCTTGGAATAAAATCAATTTTTAACAAGATTCCAAATGACATATCTCCCGAGACTGGGATTGTTTTGTTTGAGCTGGTGTGTGCGCCTTGACCTGGGAATTGGCTGTCATATGCCACTGGGAACACTTTGTCAGTTTAGAATGATATGTGCTCATTGCAATTATTACTACATTGTCTGTCTGTTTTTTTTTTTAATTGTAAGTAAATATTCTATCTATTATATTATAATAAAAACACATAGCAGTTTTCTTAATGCCCAACTTTGTTTAATGACACATTCTTAAAACAAAACAGAAAAAAAATGCAAACTGAAAACAAAATAAAACATAAAAACTATTATTAACTATTCAACTCTTCACTGAAAGCAATGTGATTGGCTGTGCAGCTTTTTGGAAGGAGCTGTGCGCCAATTTAAAGGACCATTAAAGGTACCAACACCACGTCATCTCAAGGAAGTTGTCTGTGTGCATCCGAGTTTTAACTCCGTAATCTAAAACATTGTCATTTAGCAGATACGGCAATATTTCAGTTGCGGGGCTTAACACACCTCTAGTGGCTGGCTTCCCAACTGCCACTAAAGTCACTTCCAGTTTTCATCCCCAATGCTCCAATATTAAGAGCATTGGATTGGATGAGAAGACAAAGAGTAGACATGACATAATTGCTGGTGGATTGAGTGGCTGCAAGGACTCGGCGTTGGCCCTGAGAAGAGAGGTAAATAATACCCTTTTTTCATTTTTTAAAATTAGATTGGTGGTGGGCTGAATCTAAGTGCTGAAGAGAACCATCTAGTTTGTATTCTTGTTTTAGAGTTCCTTTAAGAAGTCTTTAGGACTACTTGCAGGTTGGTCCTATATAAGAAACTGTGTACTGTGGAAGAAATGTGCTAGCAATTCACTTGAGCTAAATTTACAAAAGTCATGTACATGTTAATGTTCCAGTAATCTAGAGTTGCACCAGCATTAGGCCGCGTATGCCGGATTGCTTTAGACTTTAGTGAACAACCCGCAAGTACTGATTCATATTCTGCATGTAGGATCCTAAGGTCATCCTGACAACATCTTTCTGTGATCTTCTTCCCAAGAAATTATCAAAGGCTAAAATGTGATCTTTAAATTGAAAGAAAAAATGTGATTTAACTTTTCTTGGAATCAGGTAAAAACATAAATTCGTTGTTAACAAATTGTTAATGAAGTAGATACTGTAGCGGGCCGATGGTAACCCGACTGGTTACCTCAGCTAATACAGAATGAAGAGACCCCAGTCTTCCCACAGTAACTAGCCGACATACAGTTCCAGGGATACAATAACAACTTTATTGGCCACCCTCTGTTTTATACTTTTCCCCACGCAAGGGGAGGACACCAGACACAGACAATGTCCCCTGCCAGGGTCCTCCCCCTTTTAGGGGCCTTTGCGTGTGACAGGAACTCCAGTCCCTTTGTCCCCAGTTCCTTCCACTCAAATACAGGGTTTCCCATTTCCCGGGACAGGGGGGTCTTCTTCCCAGGATCCTCTATACTTGGGAGTCCCAGCGTGGGAAAGTCTCCTGAGCTCCCAGGCACAGAAAGCCCGCCAAACCCCCGATTGTCCCCAAAGGGATGTCCACACCAAACCCAGGGACCTCCACAACGGAGTCCGGTGCGAACCTCCTCCATTCATGAAGTACCTGTGTGAAACCAGGCAAGGGAAGCGTCTCATTTTGGGATACGAATGCTCCCCTTGGTCGTCATTCGTCCATACGAATGGCGGCCACTCGAGGGAAGCACTCATTAATTACTTCCCTTGCGGTTTCACACTTGTTGCGAAATGTTATTGCGGTTTCCCTCTTATGTTGCAAGTTGGGAAACGTTCTAGTTGATTGGTGTGAACATTCCAAAGGGCACTGGGGGTCCTCATTCGGGAAACGAACGCACCGGGACACAATCCGCAAATGCTCCCCCTGGTTGGCGTTCACATATACAAAATGGCTGCCACCCAGGAGTGGCATGCGCCGCTCGTCTCCCTTGCGGTTTGTGGTTTTCACACCTCGTTAGCGAGGTGTGAACATTTTAAATAAACATTCTAAATGGGGTATTGAGGTGATCCCTGTTCGGGAGACGAACGGAACCTGTTCATATGGTAAAAACCAGGTAAAACATACAAATATTCCCAAATACATGGAAGGGGAGGGGAAATTACAGGCAATCACATAAAGACCATTCACGAACGGGCAGCGGTCCCACCACACTGCTCCCCCCCCTTGACCGATGACGGCATACCTGGTCTGATCCTAACGGATCGGCCACGGGATGATTGGGGGGAGGGGGGATACTCACGGATCACTTGTCCAAAGCTGTCTGTCTGGACAGCCCGTCGGCATTCATGTTCTGCTTACCGGGCTTATAATGAATAGTGAATCACATAAAGACAATTCACGGATGGGCAGCGGTCCCACCACAGATACATTCAACAAAAACAACATAACCATATGTAATCAACAGAGTGCTTAACTCATATATAGTGTCAAACTTGATGCAAAGTCATGCTCTTACTATATGTCAAAATATTAATTTAAATTATAATTAATTTATACTTTGAAGGAACTGTCTCCTGAGGTTTCGACTGGTTAATTAGATATAGTTCTGTCAGTAAATACCCTGGGAAATAACTATTCCTTTGGGGCAAACTGTTTACTTTATAAAGACGGATGCTGATACCTGTAATGTTAAATTGTTAGGCACATATATTCATGTACTATGTGTGTGGCAATTAGTTGTAGGCTTTTGTGTACGCTTTTGGTAAACTGCAATCATTGTGGTTAATGTACCTTCACATGAATTGATTCAAAGATATTGTATAATTAGAAAAAGTAATACTTTATTTTAGGTATAATGATTACTTTCAACCTAAATATTTGCAATGCTGGCTCGCATTGCATTGTTGCAGGTATGTTTGAGTATTTAAAATGTATGAATATAAAATGTTTTAACATGAGTCAAAAAAAACAAACAAATTCACTAAGTAAAGAAAATACATTAGTGAAAAATGTAAATTAATTTAATGTTAATTTTAAGTGTTTTTTAGGCTTGAAGTCACTCTGTTACTCTGAGGTACGGCAACTGGAGCCCTATCCATTGAGTTACCACTGCTGAGATGGTCAATAACACTAGACTCATACAAGGATATTTTAAACTTATGTGTTTTCAGCCTGATTTTCATTATCAGATCCCTCTTGGTGTCTCCGTTTTGGTCATGTATTGTGCTTGTCTGGTGGGAAATTCAATGATAATTGTTCTTACTGGTACGGATAGCAATCTCCAAAAGCCAATGTATTTGTTCCTGAGTAACCTTTCCTTACTGGACATGTTCTATGTTTCCGTTACTCTGCCCAAGCTGGTGACAATAGCAATTTTTAATGACCATAATATATCTTTCGTAGGATGTATGTTACAGACGCATTTTGCTATTGTCTTTCAAAGCACTGAACTCTTGCTTGTTACAGTCATGTCATATGATCGTTATGTGGCTGTGTGCCTTCCTCTCCATTACATGGTTATCATGAACAGAAGACTTTGTGCTACACTTGCCACTCTTGCTTGGACCATTGTGTATATATTTTCAATGCCCATCATTTTGATGATTTCTTCGTTACAATTCTGTAGTTCCCATATAATAAATCACTTCTTCTGTGATCTCATACCTTTACTGCAGCTCTCATGTTCTGATATCTTTGTGGCACAGGCCACCATGTACACAGCGGCCGGATTGATGGTTTGTCCTTGCTTTATGCTGACTCTTATGTCTTACCTCTTCATCGTCTACACCATTCTGAATATCCGCTCTACAGAGAGAAGAGTGAAAGCCTTCTCTACCTGCTCCTCTCACCTCACTGTTGTGACTCTTTTGTACCTCATTATTTTCTTTGTATACATGAAGCCTCCATCACACACATCATTAAGCAGCAGCAAAGTGCTATCATTTTTTAATGTAGCTCTGATTCCTGTTCTTAACCCAGTAATCTACAGTTTTAGAAACAGAAGCATCAAACTGGCTCTTTTGAGATTTTTCAGGAGAAATTTCATATCGAACAATACATTCACTAGAAAGTAACCGTCCGTCCACCCACTCTCCCACCATTCTATCTCTCTCTCTCTCTCTCTCTCTCTCTCTCTCTCTCTCTCTCTCTGTCTGTCTGTCTGTCTGTCTGTCTGTCTGCCTGTCTGTCTGTCTGTCTGTCTGTCTGTCTGTCTATTTTCCAACTTATATATCTTGATGTTGAGAAAACTAATATTGCCTAATTCTGGCCCATATGAAACATTTTGTAACTGAAAGCTGGAATGTCCAAATCCATAATTCACTAACCTATGAGAGGGCAACTGTATAGAGAGTATTGAGGGCAGCTGCTACCCATAACAATGCTAAGCTATTAATGTGTAACTGTATTCTTATAATTCTTATTGTATTACAGTTCTTACAATATTAGCATATTATTTTTTAATATAAAGTGAGCAAACGGAGAGTTTACTGTTTGAATTTGGGATATATACTTACTCTTTGTTTGCGGTTGCCCCCAGGCCAAATATAGCCAGCCCTCCTCTGCTACATATCTTCATATATCAAAGATTTTCTATTGTAAGTATCAGGAATGTTGTATGTTGAGTGATGAGACATTTTCCATCTCGATCAGCGGATGGCAGAATAGAGAAAATATTTACCTACATAATCTGTTTTCATGTTTAACCATTAAACACGAATGTGTCTGTTACTATGGGAGGACAATATGAAATGTTTCAGGTAGCCACTGCTTTAAAGACAGTAGACATACTCAATATGTCCAGGCTAATTAAGAAATGATTATTTAACTATAAAAAGTCAGATTTAGGCCTCAATTTAATTATAGTCAATCATGCGTATCAATTTAATTACAATGGTTAAAGGCTTTTCGGGGGCTAACATCCTTTTGCATATTGAGTGTAAAGCCTATATATCTATCTATATATATTTTAATTTTTTTAAATATCCGATAGGTATTATGCCATATTATTTCAGAAATCAATGCATATTTCATGCATTCCCTTTTCCCCATTTCTTCTTAAAAAACTATCTTTATTTAATCTAGCATAAAATTCCCTAATCTTTCTCTTCCTCAGTCCTAAATCTATTCTCCATCCATCTCCCACCCCCTATTGCTTTCTCTTCTTATTTTGGAGCCTATATTTTACACTGAAAATAATGAATCCATGTGTTATAATTATTATTATTGTTTAAAACGTGTCAACAAATTCCACAGTGCTGAACAATGGGTGGACAAACAGACACGTATTTGTTACAAGATGAGTTGGACACACAGGAACAGAGGGTGTTGAGGGCCCTGCTCAAACTTGCTAACATTCTATAAAAATTATACTCAACATCAAATGTCTTCTTAAATCTTATTTTTTTTCAGCCCCCAAAAAGGCCTATGTAATAATGTCCTTACTCAACTCTTGTAAGAGGATCCAAAATGACAATAAAAAAATTGCAATGCCTTAAAAATTATTCTACCTCAGCCCATGGAGGACGCCTTTATAAGCCTTTCCCATGCTATGCAATCTAAGTGAAAGTGCTATGGTTGGTTGGCTTGTGGCAGTTCAATCTCACCTCATCTCATCTCGAAATTCTACTGCTTGACTTTTGGATGACTTTGATTCATTCAAAATCATCCAAAAACAGTCGACATTTATCAACAGTTTTTGGAGAAAATATTTAAATTGAAGCATAGGAGTGCGTATTAAACTCATGAATCATGTAAATAAGACACACAAGTTGAGTGTGCATGTAACTATGTATATTTGTTTTTAGAGTAGATCTTTTACCATTATCCAAAAAAGGGTGGCTTCATACTCCAGATAAGTCACTGTTCTCAGCAAGTGTGTTTAGTAAGTCTGGCACTGCATTCAATGTACAGACAATGTACAGTCCATTTTCTTTTTGTAGCCTTACTTTGCGCTGCTTCATTTGTCAAAGAACCCAGACTTTTACTCTTGACTGCCTTGTTTGCCACGGAACCCATGATGCCCAACAAATGTCTTCCTAAACCTTTGTAGCATTGTACCTTTGTGACTTTTACAACTGTGCTGTTTGTTCAGAGACCAGCATAAAGGAAATATTTTAGAATAATTAAGGGGGGACAGAAGAGGAGGTTAAAAAGGACATTATAGTACCCAAATACAATATTATTTTTTTTAAATACTGTTTCGTAGATATTCCCCAAATTAAAATAAATAATTATACATTTTTTCATTGGAGTATATCTAAAAACAGCTTGCATAACCTGTAGATCTCTTGTCTGCAGCTTTTGCAAGCCCTCCCGTTCTAACCCCACCCAGACTTTCTGTGGCTGTCCAATCATAGACTTCCCAATACAGCTCAATGAAAAGTCTCCGCAAGGCAACTGCTCTGGGTAATTACTGCCTCTTGAGATTAGCTCAACTGAGCTAACCAAACCAGGAAGTAACAGGACAGATTGTCTGATTGACAGCCAGATGGGTGTATTAACCCCTTAAGGACACAGCTTCAGAAGCTTGTCTTTCACTTAATGACAACGGCATTTTTTGCATTTTTTGCTGTTTGCGTTCAACTGCAATTTGCATTTTACTAATTTATTGCACCGACGCATATTATATACCGTTTTTTAAAGGACAGAAAGGGCTTTAATTTGATGTAACATATATATATATATATATATATATATATATATATATATATAAATGCTTATTTATTATAAAACAATACAGAAGAATGCAAAAAAAATTAAAAATCTTGATTTTTTTTTACAGTTTTTGCAATAATAATGTGTGCACAATTAGTGCAGGTTAAGGAAAGTAATTCAAAATACATTCATTTAGTTGTTCTGATTTACAGAATATATAATGTGTCTGGGATTTTAAGTTTTTTTTTGTAGTTACAGGTCACAAAACACAAGGAGTAAAATAAACTTTTAATGTGGAGCGATTTTAGAATTTGGTATGTTTGTCTTGTAAGCTTAATAGCCATAAAAGAAAACAAAATTGCAACACAAAAGTATATATTTATATAAAGTAGACACCACAGGCTATTTACCTAAGGTTGTTTTGACACTTTCTACGCAGCCATTTTACCGCCAACCTCTGCTAGATATTGGAGTAAAATTGTGTTTTTTGGGGTTTTTCGCAAACAAACTTATAACAAAGAACTTCTCATGTGTATTTTGTAAAGTTGGTGTGTGCTATTCCTGTACAAAGTTTTATTATGTGTTCAGTTACTTCTGCTGAGTACAACGGTACCCCCATTGTATGTCTTTGGCACTATTTTGTGAAGCTACAGTGCCATATAGGAGACCTGTCCTTTTCAGTATTCACAGTAGAATTTTGAGAGACGGATTTAATGAGCCTATGCTTCCATTTGGGGTATTATAACAGTTTGACTGTTCAAAAAACGCCCACAAAGGCCTACCATTTGTAAAAGTAGACACTCCAGGGTATCTCATAAGGTGCATATTGTGCCTTAACATGCCCCCATTTTTTTACCATTACATGCCAAAGTATGTGGTAAAAAATAATTTTGTGCATTTTTTACATACGGATTGCATTTTTGCTGGGAATTTTGTATATTTCATATGTGCCACAAAGTTCAAAACCTCCACATTATGCTCAGCTAAGTCTTCTGAGTAAAAAGACATCCCCAATGAATGTCTTTGGCGCAATTTTGTGAAGCTACAGTGCCATATTGGAGACCAAGCCATATCAGTTTTTACAGAACTTTGAATTTTGATGCTGGGCCTATGTGCAATTTCCAAGCATCTTCGCAGGTTTTAAATTCAAACTACCCCACAAAGGCCTACCATTTCTTAAAGTAGACACCCCAGGGTATTTCAAAAGGCATATTTTGAACCTTAGCGTGGGATCATTTTTCCGCTAGCTTGTACCAGGTGTAGTGGTAATAAGCGTTTTTTCTGCCTTTTTGACACACAAAGTGAGTTTGCACAGTATATTTTGCAAACCTTATGTGTACCACCACTCTATAATACTTTATATGTTGCTCAGCTATGTCGGCTGAGTACAAAAATACCCCCGTATGTACCTTTGCCAGGTATATGTGGACATCGGAGGGGCACCTTTGGGACACAGCCATTCCTTTTTTTTTCAAACTTTAGATTTTTACTCTGTGCCCATGTCCCATTTTAGAGTATTTTACCAGGCTATATAATCCAAATACCCCATAAAGCCATACCATTTCTTAAAGAAGACATCCCAGGGTATTTCAAAATGCATATTTTTAACCTTAGCGTGGGATCATTTTTCCGCTAGCTTGTACCAGGTGTAGTGTTAATAAGCGTTATTAAATGTATTTTTTAACTTTTTAAAACTTTTTTTACTTTTTAAAACTATTTTTTAAACTTTTGTTTTGCTTATTAATTTTTTTAAAGTTTCCTAAACTTTCGTAAAACTTTTTTTTACAGATTTAACATTTTTCTAAGTTTTTTTTTTACCGTTAACCCCTAACTAGCAGTAAGCAGCACTAACAGTAAATTCCCCATTTTCCCATAACTCCCACCTACCCCAGCTAGCAAAATATTTAATTATACAATATTTAAATTAGTTAATTAAATAAATTTAACCCCTGAGGGTTAAAAAATAAATAAAAGTTAATTGTCAGGGGTTAAAAAAAATTAGATCACAGTATAATACTGTGATCTGTATTTTGATCACTGTAGGCAGTGATCGAATGGCAGGGAAGGGGTTCATTTTTATTTGGACTGGGTAAAGGGTTTATTTTTTTAATTTTTTACTTAAACGTTATTAAAACTTTTTTTAACTTATTTTTTTAACTTTTTAAAGCTTATTTTAAAACTTTTTGTTAACGTTAACCCCTAGTTAGCCTAACACTAAATCCCCCAATTCCCCACTAACTTCCACCCTCCCCAGCTAGCTAAATTTATAATTTTAAAATATTTAAATTAATTAATAAAATAAATTTAACCCCTGAGGGTTAAAAAAAAAAAGAATTAACCCTCAGGGGTTAAAAAAAAAATCAGATCATAGTAAAATGTAGTCAGTGATCAATTGTCAGGGAAGGGGATAATGTTTTATTAAAATGGGTAAAGGGGGGTGGGATTTTAATTTTACTTTTTTTTTTTTTTTACACCAGGGGGCAGGATCAGCACTGATCCGTCTCCCTGCACTTCACACTGAACCCGGAAGTGCAGGGAGGCGGAGGTGAGTATACAGAGCACATGTGCTCGCTCTGACATGCTGTCAGAGCGGGCACATGAGCTGGGACAGCCCGATCCGGTGCTCTAATGCAGAGGCAGACCGGAGCACCATTAACCCCACGATCGCCGCGATTGCGGCGACCTGGGGTTAATTTTACCGCATGACGGACGAGGTCCGTCACCCGTCGTTAAGGGTATCCCCTGGATGACGGACCTCGTCCGTCACCCGTCCTGAAGGGGTTAAGGTTAATTTATAAACGTGATCATTTCTATTGAAATCTACACTTTTTGTAAAATAAAAAAAAAACATGAACACACTCTTTAAACATAAAGCATTTAAGCATGCTTTAGGGGTGTCTCATTAAACAAAAATATGTCTCAGGGGCAATAAATCATAACAAAATTGAGCATTAAAAAAATATAGCTGTTTATTAGCTAACATCTCTAAATGCATAAAGATTGAGTTTGTCCCTATACGTTTGGACAAGAGTGATGAGTAAAAATCTACATGATCACTTGTGCCTACTGACCGTCAGTAGTAAAGTAGATAACAGCTAATACAGAAATATTTAAATATATTGCACCTGCCAAGAGACTGACATCCTGGAATATACACGATAAAAGCTTCAGTATGAGATCTTTGTAAACACTACCCCCATGTTCAGTATAGGACGTGTTAATACATATTTAAAGCAAACATTGCCTGCTTAATAGAGCAGAGGAAATTTCTTTGAACAAGATCAACAGAGTTATAACTTAGTGGGCAATATCAGTGTTTTTCTAGCCTCTGAGTATATCCATAGACATAAATCACAAACATTTTCACATATTTGCACAGCCTGCGATCACCACATTTGTGTTTTGAGATATTTGACTAATAGACGACACAAACATGTGCTAAACTAACTCACTTAGCAACACATTCAGCCGTGGCAGAAGATAGACAAATGATTTGCAAGTAAAATGCAGAATTCGTATATTTGCATGCGTCAGGACAAATAAAGGTTTTAAAGAATTTCTGCTCTTCAGGTATTCTTTTATTTTTATTAACCTGTGTCACGTTTCATGGATGTGCTATTAAATATTAAAAAGTACCTGATGCCTTTGGAATAGAAATATTTGAAAGGTTTTCTTTTTTGTGAAATGTTGTGGGTATATTATAAACTCCAGCTCCTAAAGCAAGCCTCTTGTTTTAAGCTGCACATACTAGAATTGTATGTATATGTGTGTATATATATATATATATATATATATATATATATATATATATATAAATCCAAACTCTTGCACTCCAACCTCTGTGCCTAGTAACACTGTAAATACCTTATAGAAAAGACCGGGACTCCTGGATTTATAATCAATGAGGTTCTTTTATTGCCAGAGACATCAACGTTTCAGTTCCTCAACTGAGCTTTCATTAGGACATAAAGGAACTTTTATTGTCCTGATGAAAGTTCAGTTGAGGAACTGAAACGTTGATGTCTCTGGCAATAAAAGAACCTCATTGATTATAAATCCAGGAGTGCCGGTCTTTTCTAAATAAGTTGTATATTTAAATCAAAGACAAACCAAGATATATGCTCCGGTATGATTTGTTTATTTTCATTCATAACTATATTGCAATTTAAAAAAAATCAAACAAAATGTAGTAGAGACCCAAGCTTGACAATTAGTCTTCCATTGCTGGTGGTCTTCTTTCTGGAAATATGCAAAAATACCAGGATTAATTTCTTCAGTGTATATATCGTCAGTAAAAGTCAAAGGTTAGGCCTTATCTCTCTCTATATATATTAATTAAGACAATAACCATTTTAATTCATCTATACAACGCACATTAACTATCATTTACCTTTAAAATTAATTACAGACTGAAGACAAAAAGTCTTTCATCAATAATAAGTATATATTGATCACAAGGTATGGCCAGCTGCATAAACTGCCAATACATTTGTTTATTATTATTTATATTTTAAATAAAATCAAATAAGCATGTAGTATAGATAAAATTAGGTGTAATATCAAAAGTCGGCATGGTTTGAAACATCTTTTATTACTGTTAATTATCGGGCCTGTCAGTTAGTGAGCTAAACATTTCACGATTGTAACCGACATGGAAAGAAACATTTAAGTCAAAAGGCTGAAATAACCTACCAGTTTCTTGTCTTAATTCCTTGTGGAGGTTTTTTCTCATTAGGCTTATTTTCCAAATGGATGCCACCAGCCTGAGGTCCTGGTTTTTGAGGTTTGTTTTGTTCTTGTCCAAAAGGTTTCCCTGAATTGTTTGATAAGCTAGGCACATTTACTTTTCCACTTCCCTGCAGAAAGATTTGGATGTACAGAATGCTTCACTTCAAACAGATTAATTTAAACAAAATAGTCTTATTCTGCAGAATTTTTTGTTTCCAATGGTCACTTAATTTTAGTTCTTAAAAATAAATCTAGGAAACTTGAAAATGAAAGGTTGATTGATTAGGCAATTTGTTAGAGGGGCGCTATAAACATACATATAGTAGTCATGCTGCAGTGGTTTTGGTGACATGAATCCCCTGGAAACAGCTGCAGAGTATGAAGATGCTGAGCATTGCTCCTGCCATTAAGGTGACATTAAACAGCAATTTAAACACTGTTCTTTCTCAGAAAAGGCAGTGCTTACACTGCTGAGACTGCAACAACAGACTCTCTGCCCCAGGACCACTACAGTAAGCTGTAGCGGTTCTGATGCCTAACATGTCCCTTTAAAAGTTAGATACATGAATTGTGAGAGATAATAGACATCTTTTTGTATTCTGTGTTTTGAACAAGTTTGCAGATTTAATATTAAACAGCATATAGGAACTGGCTTCTCCTTTCTTACAAAGGCCTCTCCTTTAACTAGCTATCTTGATAACTTTGCACATATCGTAGAAACTAATTTAACATAATTGCATTAATATTACAGTAAAATAGGAATTATATATTATTAAAATATACTCACGGTAACAAAGTTTCCTTGTGGTGGGACATTACTGGTTTGTGGTACCACTCCAGCAATGTTAGCTATGCTAGACCTACGATATCTCCTTTTGCCACCATTATTATTTTCATTTGGACGTTGATGAGGAGGAAATCTTGGCCCATTTAGAGGTCTGTTTGGTGAGTTATCGAGTGGCTTGTTTCCATTGACATTAAATAAGGGTTGGGTGTTTCCTGAGACATTGAGTTGGCTTGAGAGCAATTCTGAGATATTGAATTGACTTGAGAGTAATTCTTTGATTTGTGGTGGAAGCAATGCCAAGAGTTGGCCTGGAAGCAATCCTGAGAGTTGACTTGGAAGCAATGTTGAGATATTGGGGAAGTTTTGGAGCAATTGTGAGATACTGCTTTGGCTTTGGAGCAATTCTGAGACATTAAGTTGGCTTATGAACTCTTGTGAAATATTTAACTGACTTAATGCTAGTAGGACATTGGATAGATCTGAGGCTATTCCTGAGAAATTGGACTGGCTTAGGGACTCTTCAGGGATGCTTTGTTGGCTTGGAGATACACCTGAATTACTGAATTGGGGTTGCACGTTTAAGTGAGGTTCGCCGGGTTGAGAATGTGAATTACTGAATTGGGGTTGCACGTTTAAGTGAGGTTTGCCGGGTTGAGAAGGTGAATTCCTACCAGGTGCAGGTATATTAGGACGGCCAGGTACTACATCATTACTTTCTGTAAATAGATTGAGAATTCGAGAAATAGAAATTTAAAATAAAATAAAAAAAAGGATTTGCTTTTCACCATAGCAACTTTGCATAATTGCCTAGCAGCTGCTTCAGAGAGAACCCTACACCAACTCTCATAAGTTACACATAATAAATACATTAAATATCTAAGTGTATTCTATTGGAACATGTTGGCATTTTTGTCAATGAAGCCTCACAAAAATGCAACAAGAGTATATCATTGTTTGTCTATGGGGAAAAGCCCCTATATACAGTAAGCACAGCTGCATGACTAAATATGAGAAATTTGCAACATAAAGATCTAAGCCTTGACATAAGACTGTATGCTCAGAGGAGGTCCTTGTCTGGCTACTAGAATACAGTCACTGTAGTTATTGAGAATCTCGTATGGGACAAACAGTGTGGAATGAGGTAGGATCAGGCTTTTATAATTTCTCTGCTTGATACAGAGGAACAGATTTGAGTCCCCATTAAAAAGTGTATTTCCGAATTTGGGCCAGTTGGGTTATCCCCAAAACCTAAGCCGAAATGCAGCCAAATCACGAACCTAATGACTCTAGCAATAGTCGAATGTGTTCGTTTTGATTCGTGATCCAGAATGCCGACACAAATTGCCAAAAGATAATTGATAGGAATAAAGTTGATTGACGACTAGTGAATGGTCACTAGTTACTTAGTCACTAAAGTGAGAATTTAAAGTGAATTCAAAGTAAATTTAAGGTAAATTTACAAATTCCGGTTATATTAGCCAAACTGGAAAAATACTCACTTTGAATTCTCACTTTAAGTGAATAACCCTGTAAATGCTGATTTTATCCACAGATCGAGTGAATAAAAGAAGTGAGCAATAAAGGAAAAATAGGAGGAGTATTAAAAACATCTAAATTTTTATATTAATATTTATTATTATTACTATTATTATTATTTTTTTTTTCTTTTCTTCTCAATCTGTGAAACAAATGTCAGGAAAATGCTCCTAGCTTGCATTGCAAAACATATACATAATATTTATATTATATTTCTATATTTATATTATGTGTATATTTTGCAGTGCACTGGTTTACCCATTTTCGTGCCTTTTGAGTGTTCCTCAAGATTGTAAGGTAGTTGATGGACTTTCGCTTTAAACTTTTTTGAGGTCAAAATCCCAAATAGGTATTTTTGGTGAGTTAATAATTAACTTGAAAAAAATATAACAAAATTGTTTTACTGTAACTTAGAAAAAAAAATCCCTGATCAAGTGGAGTTGGACATTTGTTTTGCAAACTCGGATAATTTGGCATAAATAGTACAAGTCAGTTGTGAGCGCTCCGCAAATATTTCTTTAGTGAATAGAACCGTAACATAAAATAGATTGTAAGCTTACAGGCAGGTGTCACAATACTTTTTGTGATCTAAATATTTTACTGTGTTACTGTGCATATTTCTGAACTCGTACTACACTGAAAATGTTGTTGGTGCTTCACAAATAATCTTTTATAATAATATTAAAAGTTATGGACTCACCATGTCTGTTGGGTAGAGCGAAGCCCTGGACTACCAGGGAGAAGAGAATAAGGTATTTCATTTCGTTCAGGTGCTGTACCAATAAGAGAAGCAGGTCTGCTCTGTAAGGAAGATGCTATCACCGGCTATATATATATCCCTGCAAAAGGCACTCCCTGCTGTATGTCACAGATCTTATGATTAGCAAGGACGGATGGGTGGAGACACGAGCATGAGAATGCAAAAAAAAGGTTAAATATCAAAGACAAAAAGCAGTTTAAAAGGATAGTCGCACTATCCTTAGTAAGCACGCACTGCAAAAAAAAAAAGAAAAGGATAGTCATATTGTCATTATGTACATTGTTATCACAACTATGTACACACTGCTGTTTCCGTTCTGCAAGTACTTTGAGTCTACGTCTGCTTTATCCAAAATAAAGGTGACATGTGACTTGTATTCCATTTTCTTTATTTCTTTGATATATGTCAGTACAAAATGTTTGCATAAAGACATACATTAAACATTCCACATATTTAACTATAATTTTATGTGTCTATATTATAGACCTATTCTATATATGTTTCTAATGAAGCTAGACAGATACATAAGACATAAACTATAACATATACAGATTCTCGTTAGCGCGGAGACCAAGTCTTGCATTAACTTTTTACTAACTAATCTATTTTATTATAATATAACATACAACGTTATAACATATAATTACGTTTATAAAGAGAACATTATACAATGTTCTATTTTACAATTTAATGGTTTTAAAGCTAGAATTAATAGCTTTTGTTGTCTTTTTATTTGCATATGTAATACATGGAAAGTGCAAAATCTGTGTTGTGACATAGAATAGCGGTATAAAAGTATCAAACACAAACACATTGTTGTGCATTCTTATTTTTGTAGCCGTACCAGATGTCTCATACAGCTGGTCTGGCTTAGTCTATACCAGCTTTGCACATACACATCATGCATTGTAAGCCATTTCTTACTCAGACTTGTCATTGTTTTGTCATTGTTTTGTCATTGTTTTGCTGCTGTAATTCCAAGACATTTAGGTTCTTGCGTTATGCCATGATGATCCAGCTTCATCTCATTCACAACTTTGCAGATTCAAACCTACTTTCAATGAGGTATTACTGCACTCAGCACCAGTGCTGCCATCAGAAATTTTGGGCGCCCTGAAAGCTCAAGGCTTAGGTCATCGGGGCCGCCTCTAAGTTTGCCCTTGTGGTCCACTCAGAGTCTGCCCACAAGGATGCAGTGTGTGTGTAGAGTGGATGCTTTGTGTGTGTAGGGAATGCAGTGTGTGTGTAGAGTGGATGCTTTGTGTGTGTAGGGGATGCAGTGTGTGTGTAGAGTGGATGCATTGTGTTTGTAGAGTGGATGCTTTGTGTGTGTAGGGAATGCAGTGTGTGTAGGGGATGCAGTGTGTGTGTAGAGTGGATGCATTGTGTGTGTAGAGTGGATGCTTTGTGTGTGTAGGGAATGCAGTGTGTGTAGGGGATGCAGTGTGTGTGTGACAAGGAACAGTGTGTTGTTTCCCATAAACTTAGTACATCTGGCACAGCCAACAAGGGATCCTGTTAATCTCTTGTTCACTCATGACTAATGCCAGGACCAGACGTTTCCCAGCAGAAGGTGCATCACATGTATCAATGAGCCTTGGGTGACTTAACGTCAGTCCACCCGTTGTCCTTCCTTGCACCCCTTGTGGTAGGTATGGAATGCGTTTTACTTCACCTGTCAGTGGTTTTAATGTTGTGGCTGATCAGTCTATATAGAATTTATAGTTTTATACTTCATGTATTATTTACCGAATAACTGCCTCTGTGACCGCATTAGAGTTTGCCAGCTCTCCTCGAAGACATTTTATACAAGTGCATTAGTTTAAACAGAATCTCACTATATTATATTTTATTATTCACATATTACTCCATTGAACTAATTTCTTTTTCTAGTTCTCTTTTTTTCCTTATCCAAAAAAAAATTGATACACAATAGAAGCATATAATGCTTCAATATTGCAGCTATTCAACTGAAGCTGAATTTAATTTACAAAGATAATTCTGGTAAAAGAAATATTGTAGCTAATCATTTAAATTTAACAAGTGATAATTACTAAACATTTTGGAAAAATCTGTAAAATTTTCCTCATTGCCATTTTTGTCATTGACTTCTATTGACAAGACTACCTAGAAATCTGTAACCTTAGCCTTCTCTCAATCTGTAACGAAAATATACCCCAACACGCAGGATTCAGCTAAACAGAAGACAACACAGAGGGGAGATACTTCTACTGGACCTTAGAGTGGCCGGACTCAACGTATATAGGAGAAGTACAGAGTCAGGAACGATCCGAGGTCAAGGGCACAAAGACACAGCGTAAACTAGGACAAGCCTGGTACACAGAAAACAGCAAGCCGACAAACAGAACAGATAAGGATAAAGAGATAACGTAGTCAGAAAACTATGCCAAGGTCAAGTACGAAGGAACACAACTGAACACAAGAAGCGCTAAAGGGAACTGAAACAGAGACCACGATAGGGCAAGGAACTAAGGGAAAAAGGTGAGTATAAATAACTAAACACCTATTTTTATTGGCCCCTGTCATATCCACGCCCCCAAAAGGTAAGTGTATGGGGAGTGTGGTATGACAGGGACCAATGGGAGGCATTTTCCAATTTAGGCTCCCACTGTCCCTTTAATAGCATGCCCGAGACCCGCAGCGCACTCTTAGAGTCAGGTGGGACACGTGACCGCTTCTCGCGGTCACTGCCCGCCCTCCTGTTCCAGTCGTTGGATGAGCCGTGCACGGCTCGTGCGGCAGCAGGACCGCGCGCGGCTCGAACAGAGGACCCCGTCCAGCCCCTGGAAAGGGTAAGTACCGCTACAGTACTCCCACTGAGGACACGCCCTCTGGGCGGGGAGGGCCAGGCCTGGCAGGAAAACGAGAATGGAAGGAACGCACAAGGCGAGGAGCGTGAACAGCATCAGCGGAAATCCAACTGTGCTCCTCAGGCCCACAGCCCTTCCAATGCACCAGGTAATGAAGTCGACCTCTAAGGAAACGAGAGTCAAAAATGGCAGAAACTTCAAACTCCTCCTGACCCTCCACAGAGACAGGAGGGGGAGGAGGGGTATGCCGGGTATAGCGGTTGCGTACGTAAGGCTTCAACAACAAAGTGTGAAAAACATTGGGAATACGCAGATTCTTAGGAAGACCCAAGGCATACGAAACAGGATTAACCTTATGCAAAACACGATAAGGACCAATAAAGCGGGGAGCCAATTTCATAGAAGGCACCCGGAGGCGAATATTTAGCATGGAAAGCAAAACCTTGTCCCCCACGACATAAGAAGGAGCTGCCCTGCGATGCTTGTCAGCCAGCATCTTCTGGCGAGCAGCGGAATCCACCAAAGAACGCTGAACCTGCTCCCAAGTATTACGCAAACCAGCCAAATGCTCATCCAGAACTGGCATGCCCTGTGAGGAGAAAGCGCCGGAAGAACAATGGGATGCTGGCCATAGACAACGTAAAAAGGACTTTTGCCGGAAGAAGTTTCATGAGTAGCGTTATTCCGAGCAAACTCAGCCCAAGGAAGAAGGTCAGACCAATTGCTCTGATGGTGGGATATGAAACAACGAAGGTACTGCTCCAGAGATTGATTGGCACGTTCAGCAGCTCCATTAGACTGGGGGTGGTATGCGGAAGAAAATGAGAGAGTAATACCCATTTCCGAACAAAAGGCTTTCCAGAACCTGGAAATAAATTGGCTACCCCTATCTGACACAATAGATACGGGAATGCCATGCAACCAAAACACCTCTCTAGCGAAGATAAGTGCCAGTTCCCTAGATGTGGGCAGCTTGCGAAGAGACACAAAGTGGGCCATCTTGGAAACCCGATCTACTATCATTAGGATAACTGTGTTACCATTCGAAGGGGGTAATTCAACTATAAAATCCATGGACAGGTTAGACCAAGGTCTCTCGGGAACGGGTAACGGATGCAACAGCCCACTGGGAAATCTACGAGAAGATTTCATACAGGCACAAGTAGTACAAGCACCTATATAGTCGGTGACATCTTTGCGTAAGGAATCCCACCAGAAATACCGAGAAACAGCTGACACCATTTTGGAAATACCAGGATGTCCAGCAGTCTTAGTGTCATGATACAACGACAGAATCTCCCATCTCTCGGGAACATCAACGAATAGTTTATCAGTAGGCCTCTCGCTAGGGGCCATGCTTTGTTTTGCTTGTATGGCCTGCAAGAGGGACGAAGAAATAGACAAAATAGTAGTAGCTATTATCCTGTCTGGGGGAATGACGGGAGTAACATCAATCTCCTGTTTGTCAGCAGTTTCGAACTGTCTGGATAGAGCATCTGCTTTAGTGTTGTGATCACCTAGCCTATAGGTGATAATATAATTGAAATGAGACAAAAACAGTGACCCCCTAGCCTGCCTAGAAGACAATCTTTTAGCCCCACTAAGGTAGGATAGGTTCTTGTGATTCGTAAATATGAGGATAGGATCCTTAGATCCTTCTAACAAATGTCTCCATTCTTTAAGTGCTAAAATAATAGCAAGGAGTTCGCGATTACCCTCATCATAATTATTTTCTGCTTTGGACATTTGTTTGGAAAAGAAGCCACAAGGATGCAATGGCTTATCAGGTGACTCTCTTTGGGATAAGACAGCACCTACCCCGATATTGGAAGCATCCACTTCAAGAATATAGGGCAGTGAGGGGACAGGATGCTGTAAAATAGGTGCAGAGGCGAACGTAGTCTTACGTAGGGGACGTAGGGGACAGGACGTAGGGGACAGGAGACCAGACATGAGTATTGCCATCCTTTTTTGTCATACGGGTGATGGGCGCTACAATAGAGGAAAAACCTTTAATGAAACGTCTATAATAGTTAGAGAAACCAAGAAAACGCTGAATGGCTTTCAAATCTTGTGGTAGAGGCCATTCTATGACAGCAGAAAGCTTCTGGGGATCCATACGAAAACCTTTAGCGGAAATCAAATACCCCAAAAACTGGACTTCGGATTGGTCAAATAGACATTTTTCCAGTTTACAATAAAGACCATTAGCAAGAAGGGTCTTCAGAACTGTTGTAACATGTCTGTGATGAGTGTGTAAATCTGTAGAATATATTAATATGTCATCCATGTACACAATTACAAATGTGTGAATAAAGTATCTTAAGACGTCATTAATACATTCTTGAAATACTGCTGGGGCATTACACAGACCGAATGGCATAACAGTATACTCGTAATGGCCAGATTTAGTGTTGAATGCCGTCTTCCATTCGTGGTCTTTCTTAATACGTATTCAATTGTATGCACCTCTAAGATCCAATTTAGTGAATACGGTAGCATGTTTGAGCCTGTCGAATAATTCCGTGATTAAAGGAATAGGGTATGCATTTTTGATAGTGATTTTATTTAGACCTCTATAATCGATACAAGGTCTTAAATCACCTTCTTTCTTCGATACAAAGAAGAACCCCGCTCCAGCTGGAGAAGAGGATCTCCTAATAAACCCCTTTTCTAGTGATTCCTTAATATACTCCTCCATGACACAGTTTTCTTGAACAGATAAAGGGTACACCCTGCCCTTTGGAGGTATAGTATCAGGCAATAAATCGATAGCACAATCGTAGGGTCTGTGAGGCGGTAATTTGTCAGCCTCCCTTTTATCGAAGACAGTCTTGAGAAATAAGTACTGAGGGGGTATAACCGTAGACAAAAGAGGAGTAGTAGGAACATTAATAGAATTCAAAGGGGTGACTTCAATAGTACAAGACTCGTGGCAGGCTTCGCTCCATGATTTTATTTGCCCTGACTACCAGTCGAAAATGGGATTGTGAGCACGTAACCATGGGTACCCTAACACGAGGTGTGAAGAAGGAGAGGTGATGACCTGGAACTGAATGGTTTCAAAGTGTAAAACCCCTGTATACATGTGTAACGGTACAGTTTCATGAGTAACAACTGGAGAACTTAATGGTCTACAATCTATGGCCTCAACGGCCAAGGGTATCTCCTTCTCTCTGATGGGAATGTTGTTTTTCTTAACAAAACCAGAGTCTATGAAATTTTCAGCTGCCCCGGAGTCAACCAGAGCGTATATGTGCTCAGCTATACAACTCTCTCCCATATGTAAAGAAACAGGGAGAAGCAAATGGTTAGGAGGCAATTTAGGAGACTTAGATATCACACCGAAGGCCAGTCCCCTATAAGGTCTTAGGTGCGAGAGTTTTCCGGGAAGCAAAAGACATTCCTTTACCATATGGTCTCTCCTACCACAGTACAGGCAGAGTCCGTCCCTTCTCCTATGTAATTTTTCAGTATCAGAGAGTTTGGCAACCCCTAATTGCATGGGTTCCTCCTCAGATACTTTAACACCCTCAGGTTTATTAACTCTGGGGTTAATAGGCGTAACCAAACGTCTATTCCTGTTCTTAGTATATAGCCTGTCACGAATCCTATTATCTCTATCAATGAGGTAGTCAATAAGGTCCTCTAATGCAATAGGAAGCTCCTTAGCTGCTACCTCATCCAATGTAGTGTCAGATAAACCTTCCATGAATGCAGTAGTTAACCCAGTGTTGGTCCAATCTACCTGTGAAGCAAGCTGAATAGCATAGTCAGCCACAGTCCTAGAACCCTGTTTAATTCTCATTAATGCTCTTGCGGCATTTTTTGACCTTTTCGTTGTGTCAAAAGTTCTACGAAAAGCCATAAGAAAACTGTTGAAATCATGCACCATAGGTCCATTAGCCTCCCAAATAGGATTTGCCCACTTAAGTGCTTTATCGGTAAGTTGGTGCAAATGGAACCCCACCTTAGACCTTTCTGTGGGAAAGGAACGTGGATACATCTCAAAGTGGAATTCTATTTGATTAATGAAACCTCTGCATGTCTTAGAGTCCCCTCCATACCTAGGAGGAGGTGTTAAATGGGCCGAAGTATTAGGCAAAGCAGATACCTCAGGAAGAAGAGGTGTAGGAGGGTTAGGTGTGGTTGCTGGAATAGTTCTAGATAAGAGCATCTGGAGAGCCTGGGCTATCTGATCCATACGGTGATCCTGCTCTACAAATCTAACCTCATGGGATGCCATCTGCTGAGCTAAATCTGCGAGGTCCATGGCCCTATCGTAATGTAACGAAAATATACCCCAACACGCAGGATTCATCTAAACAGAAGACAACACAGAGGGGAGATACATCTACCAGACCTTAGAGTGGCCGGACTCGACGTATATAGCAGAAGTACAGAGTCAGGAACGATCCGAGGTCAAGGGCACAAAGAGACAGTGTAAACTAGGACTAGCCGGGGTCTGGTACACAGAAAACAGCAAGCCAGTAAACAGAACAGATAAGGATAACGTAGTTAGAAAACAAAGCCAAGGTCAAGTACGAAGGAACACAACTGAACACAAGAAGCGCTAAAGGGAACTGAAACAGAGACCACGATAGGGCAAGGAACTAAGGGAAAAAGGTGAGTATAAATAACTAAACACCTATTTTGGTTGGCCCCTGTCATATCCACGCCCCCAAAAGGTAAGTGTATGGGAAGTGTGGTATGACCAATGGGAGGCCTTTTCCAATTTTGGCTCCCACTGTCCCTTAAAGAGCGCGCCCGAGACCCGCGGCGCGCTCTTAGAGTCAGGCAGGACACGTGACCGCTTCTCGCGGTCACTGCCCGCCCTCCTGTTCCAGTCGTCGGATGAGCCGCGCGCGGCTCGTGCAGCAGCAGACGGCGCGCGGCTCGATCAGAGGACCCCGGCCGGCCCCTGGAAAGGGTAAGTACCGCTACACAATCATAGTGTCCACCTTCCCCGCCTGAGTATTTTGGCCAGGTTAGGATTCTGGAAGGGTAAATTCTAGATGATATACTAAATCCGCAAAAACCATCCACTCTAAATCCAAAAGAATACACAAAGGAAGTAGTGTCTATAAAGGAAGGGGGTCTTATAAGGAAATAATAAGGGGTGCGCTGTAAAAAGAAAGAATGGAAGGACTAAAATTAATTATAAGGTGAGATTCAAGGTGACCTTCAGGATGTCCCTATACTGTGTAAGGAGAGGGGTAGAATACAGATGGAGTGATGGTTGTGTGTGAAGCCTGCAGGGTAAACAGGTGTAAACTGACTGGGGATGTGCCTATGGGTGAATGGGGGTATAGGTAAAGTGGGAGTTTCTTAGCATTTGTGGTGCATTCGTTAACTAGATAAACAGTGTGTATTGTTTGGGGGTATCATTGATAATGTTTGGATGTGAGTGTAAAAGGATATGAGGTATAGACAGGTGAGGAATGAAGAAGTAGCAAGACCCAAACTTTCAACAGAAATCTTGAAGTTCCTTTGCACACACTCCTAAACTCTTCTCCCCGCGGAGACACACACATTCCCGGACACATACATATGGATACATGATCCCAAACTCTGGTAAACACTCCCAGACAGACAGACAGACACACAGATACAAACTCACACCTCTTCCTATCTATCTACCTATCTACAAATCTATCTATTGCTGTTGGTATTTGCTACCTCACTGTATGCCTATCTTTTGAGCATAGGAGAGTAGTTTCCCTGGTGTCTTGGGTAGCTTTACATCTCTCCTTACTCTTTCACGTAGAGTCCTTAGATTAGCTACGCATAGTTGCAAGGGGTGCTGTCAATGTGGTCTGGTAACGGGGCCCTCCATGTGAACTGGTTAGGGGAGACATTTCTATCTACACAACTGTATGCATAGTGTTACCTTGCCTCGTGCAGCCCCCAGATTAAATACTACCCTTACCAGTACTGTCTGTATAGACCCTGTATCTAAGAGTAGCAACTTGACCAGGTCCCCATTAAAACAAAAAAAATCAATGGGCCAATAAACATTTCCAATTATGGAAAATTGGATTAAATAAAGTCAATCAAAAATCTGCGTTTCTCTGTATTTTTACTTTTTTCTTGTAATTCTCAGTCTATTCTCTTGTCTGACTCTCTGGGCTCTGGAGAACTTCCATAACATTCACTGAACAGTAAATTGTTAGAGATCTACCATAAATCTACTTAAAACTTGATTTGCTACTTTTTCGCTCATCTCTGAATGTGAGTTACTATAAATAATGAAACTTGTGAGATACTTATTGTCTCATGCATTCTTAGCATTTCTCATGGCTCTCTAAAAGGCCTGCCTGATTTCTCTTCACAATAGTATGATGCATGTGTCATGCATTATGTATTAATTATTTATGTTTGCTTATGTAATGTTTGCGGAAGGAACACTTCTGCTATCAATCAACCTTTCTGGAAACCATATATATTTCCACTTCAAGGCTATATTTCCAATTCTATCCTGAAAGTTAGATCCGCTTTGTTAATCATTGCTGGTAATCTTCTTTGCATTTCATTGATTTTTAAAATGGACACTCTGGGAACCAGAGCAACTTCATCGTAATTAAATTGTTATTGTACAAGTAGTGAGAAAAGGTGGGAAGGGAACAGTGCTATAGTACTGATCACAAGGGGGGAATAAAGCTGCACACCTGAGAGGAAGGGCAACCCTCAAACCCTTCAGAAAATGGAGAAAACAAAAGACAACAAATACAGGGTGCGCTGGATAAAATAAACGGAAATGAAAACACGGAAAGGGAAGTCTCTATAGGTACAGTGTAGACCTTGAGTAACTGTTCTTTTCTTCTCGCTTTGGAATCGCAGTAGTTGGATATGAAACACAAAAGCAGAGAAGGGGGGGACCAATAGTGCAAAACCGTATTGTAGAGAGGATCACCAACAACACAGACGTAGAAACATTAGAAAATTTTTCGTTCTAATTTCGGGTCCGATCATGCCACTAGCAGTAGACACGATCCGGACTACATTTCCCTGCATGCCGTGCACCATCACACGGCATTTTGCCGTTTTCGGCGATCCGCCCGTTTCATTGGTCCAAAATGGCCACGCCCCCGTGACCTTTCCCCTGTCTCTTCCTTTCGTTATTTCTCTCCCCTCACTTCACAAAATTGATTCTCTGCAACTACCTAATTGGTCCCAAGTGGGTTAAGAATTAGCCCAATATGTTTATTATTTAAAACGATTCTTTTTCAATGTTCCAACACATTAACCTACCATATGTATAATTTTAAGTCATGTGACCAGCGGTCACATGGTAATGACGCCATTTTGGCGCAAATTTTTGTAATTTATGCCATATAGCTGCCTATATAATGTGATTAAGCCAGGATTATTATCTTTACACTTGAAAAAGCCTACTGTTTGGCGAAACGCGTTGTGTATTTTTACTCTATTTTATATTAAAGTATTTTGTTACTACCTTTTACTTTGGGTTAGTTCATTTACTTTATATGCTGCTGTTTTATCCTGGCTGATTTTTTATTATCATTTTTAACGAGATCCAGTACTGCAAAAGAAATCCCTGGTGGGGATTATTCCACCTACGCCTGGTTCATAGAGCGTGTGGCTGCTCTGAACACTGTAAGTACGTTTCTTTTGATTTCTTTGTCTTTTTTATATATGGAAAACACTATGGGCCTTGTCTTGTGATTTTATTTTTCATAAGACCGGCACTACAAGCATCACTAGAGGAATATCCTACACGTGGGGAGTTCAAATACCACTGTATGCTGTTTTACTTAGAGCTGGTTATAGCTCTTTAGATTGTAAGTTGGCACTCTTAGGACCTCTGTGTTGTCTGTTCGTTGCAGTACTACCAAAGTTATTGCACCATTGGGTTTTTTCCTTTTATATATTTTATATGCTGACGTCTGTCTCAGAAGTTTTAAAGAATCGTGTGGAGACTCCAATTGCCCAGTTATATCCTACATGTGGGGAGTATCAAATACCACTGTAAGCTGTTTTACCTAGAGCTGGGCTTAGCTCTAACAATTGTAAGTTGGCATTTTTCTACGTCTGTGTTGTTGGTGATCCTCTCTACAATACGGTTTTGCACTATTGGTCCCCCCCTTCTCTGCTTTTGTGTTTCATATCCAACTACTGCGATTCCAAAGCGAGAAGAAAAGAACAGTTACTCAAGGTCTACACTGTACCTATAGAGACTTCCCTTTCCGTGTTTTCATTTCCGTTTATTTTATCCAGCGCACCCTGTATTTGTTGTCTTTTATTGTACAAGTAGCCCCGGGTGCCAGCTTTCCTGAAAGGGTTTAACTGTTAATGAATAAAACTCCAAAGTCTACAAGCAAGTGTCTAATCGCTTTGCTCCTGCACTTCCCCTCAATGTCTCAGGCTTGGAGTTGTCGCCGCTTATAAGTTGAGAGAATCAGCTACCAGTAGCTCCTCAGTGAGAAAAAAAAGAGTGAAAAAGTTACAAATCTTCTTCTCTCACTTTTCTCAATAAGGGAGTTCATTTGAGAGTCTCAGTTGTTGCTCTCAGCGGTACCTGGTGGAAAGCTTCCTGATTGAAGCCTCGAACATTTAGTAGAAGTTCAGGGGCAGATCGATCAAAATGCCAGTTTAAAGACTATGGGGTTCTACCATTTTTAAACCATTAAAAATTGGTTTAACCCCTTTAGGTAAGCCGGCACCTGGACGTCTTCATACCACAACAACTTTATTATGAAGAATTTGTGATGGTACCCAGACTGGTGAGACAGCTTTATATAATTTCAGACCCTGTCTCTCGCAGTTCCAAATTAATTCCAGGAAAAGGTCAACCCATCTTTCTGAGCTTGATAAAATGTGCATCATTAAGACAGGAATTAATAAAATCTAGAGCCCAGGATATACTAGATTGTATATATATATATATAAACTAATGAAAAGCCAAATGCTTTATTATTTAGTGTATTACTTTTTTGTAATAAGCTACTTGACAAGTTTAACCCCTTAAGGACACATGACGTGTGTAACATGTCATGATTCCCTTTTATTCCAGAAGTTTGGTCCTTAAGGGGTTAACACTTCATGCCATCTGCATTTATTAACAACATTACTTTGAGGTGTCCATTTCTAGTGTTAGTGTAAAGTTGGAAGTTCATTTTCTTGCACAATATGTCAGCACTTTATTTTTGGGCATGACCCCCGTAACATATAGATAAGTGGAATCTACCACCCAGAGAGGGCCCTGCACAAAATAAAACATCCAAGAGGAACACGTCTGTAATGGGAGTGAATGAGCTTAATGGACTAACTCAGCGGTTCCCAAACTTTTTAGGTTCAAGGCGCCTTTAATATTTCAATATTTTTCCAAGGTGCCCCAAGTCAAAACACATTTTTAGGTAGTATGTATGTACAATGCTGCGACATATACTGGGCCCCAGTTCAGCAGAAATGTTTCCTGGTCAGGGGTGGATCCAGAACCTAATCTTGGGAGGGGCACTGGTAGATTATTTAAAGAAACAACCCAGGCACAATAACCACTACAGCACTCTGTAGATATTATGGTGCCAGGAGTGCCGTGGTGCCCTCACAGGGTAAGTAGTCAAACTGTTTAATTAAAATTAGGTGTATGAGTACAATTCAATAGTCAATAGCAATGTGTGCAAAGTGTGCTTATTGTAACAAAATTGCAGCAGCCAAGAAAGAATATAAGCAGATATGTAGATATGTTGCCAGCGATCTCAGATTTTGGATTGCATGAAGATTTGACTATGTCCCCGAGGTTATTCCCTTATTGTGGTGCTCTGTAGGAAAATGAGGATCGAGACACTTTATTTTTGTATTGCGGTATGCTAAATATCGTGCTAGTACTGTATCGGAGGTTATAGGAGGTGGGAACAGCTGGGGAGAATGCTCTTAGGCACAAGGCTGGAAAGACGAAGAGTGCGTCGGGATTCCAGCGACAGCCAGTTTAGTTCTTTTAACATGTCACAATGGTGGGTCATTACCATAGGCGTGCGCAGCCTATTGCATTAGGGTGTGCACCCTAAAGCACAAGCACACGCCGCGTATATATATGTATTATTATGTATGTATGTATATATATGTGTATACATATATATATATATATACACACACACACATACACTGCTGTGTGTGTGTGTGCTGTGTGAGGGTGCTTTTAGTGTGCTATGTGGGTGAGGGTGTTTGTATGTGCGCTCTTGTGAGGGTGCTGTTAATGTACTGTGTGTGAGGGTGCTGTTTGTGTGTGTGTGCGCTTGTGAGGATGCTGTTAATGTACTGTGTGTGAGGGTGCTGTTTGTGTGTGAGGGTACTGGTAGTGTACTGTGTGTGTGTTTGTTAGGGTGCTGTTTGGGTTTGTGAGGGTACTGTTAGTGTGCTGTGCGTGTGTGAGGTTGCTGTTTGTGTGCTGTGTGTGAGGGTGCTGTTTGTGTGCTGTGTGTAAAGGTGCTGTGTGTGTTTGTGAGGGTGATGTTTGTGAGGGTGCTGTTTGTGAGTGCTGTATGTGTGTTGGTGCTGTGTATGTGGGTTGGTGCTGTGTATGTGTGTTGGTGCTGTGTATGTGTGTTGGTGCTGTGTGTGTGTGTTGGTGCTGTGTGTGTGTGTTGGTGCTGTATGTGTGTGGGTGCTGTATGTGTGTAGGTGCTGTGTATGTCTGTGGGTGCTGTATGTGTGTGGGTGCTGTATGTGTGTGGGTGCTGTATGTGTGTATGTCTCTGGGTGCTGTATGTGTGTAGGTGCTGTGTATGTGTGTGGGTGCTGTATGTGTGTTGGTGCTGTGTATATCTGTGGGTGCTGTATGTGTGTATGTCTGTGGGTGCTGTATGTGTATTGGTGCCGTGTATGTCTGTGGGTGCTGTATGTGTGTGGGTGATTGTGGGGGGTGGAGGTGGGGGTACATTACTTAATATCCCCCCTCCCTTCTTACTTTATGTAGGGAGGGGGGATTATTGTTCTTTGCTGCCTTCCCTGGTGGTCCAGTGGATGTGGGGGCAGATTATTTAATATCCCCCCTCCCTTCTTACCTTATGTAGGGAGGGGGATCCTTTCTGCCTTCCCTGGTGGTCCAGTGGAGGTGGGGCAGATTGCTTAATATCCCTCCTCCCTTCTTACATTATGCCTGGGAGGGGGGATCCTTTCTGCTGCTGCCATCCCTGGTGGTCCAGTGGAGAATGAACTCTAGCCTGCGGGGCTAGAGTTCACTCTCGCGAGATCTGAGCGTTTCAGTGGCAACGCTCAGATCGCGCGAGAGGAACCCGGCAGAGCTGCTGGCAATAGCTCCCCGGGTCCTCTCCTGCCTCCCTCCCTGCCTGTGGGTCGGTGGGGAGGGAGGCTGAGAGCAGAGCCGGTGCTTGGATAGCGCCGGCTCTGCATGAGCGGACAGGGGAGATCCTGAGATCTCCCCTGCCGGTATCACTCCATAGGCGTGCCGCGGGGATTAGGGTGTGCCCAGGCACACCCGGCACACCCCGTGCGCACGCCTATGGTCATTACACAATGTATTTAGTTTATTAAGGTGGGTTTGCAGTGCGGGTGCATACACTACATCCCCATAATCAATGATTGGCATCAGCATTTGTTGCACCATCTGTTTCCTTTACTGTAGGATTTGTTTCTGTACAGGGCACCTAGTTTTGGATAATGAAACAACCCCTCTCTCTGGCCTATCCCCTTCCCACTGTGCCGCTATGATAGAAAAAAATGCCCTGGCCAAATTTTTTCCCAGTCTGGTCCTGGTCAAAACAGTATATAAAAAACACATAAAAATGATACTATTGGTCTATATTAACAGATACCCATAACTGACTTCTTCAAAGTGAGCTGTTTATGAATTAACCCAGCAGGTGTCGCTATAAACCACATAATAAGGTTTACTGATTCAAATATCTTATCGTCTCTTTCCATTTTGTGCTCAGAAATAATTGCTGTATTTGTATTCTACAGGTGAAGAAGTTTTCGGCTTACTATTTTACTTCAGAGTTTGGCTTTGTTATGTTATATTGATAGAAGAAATATATTCATTTTTTGGAGTGTAGTTAATGTTATTGATTTTAGAGGTGGTTGTGTATGAACTGTCTGCCAGGCCCATTATAATTATCCATTTCCGGTAACAATTTAAACAGTACTGGTGAGGACTGCATCTCAGCAGTGAATTAACCCCTTAAGGACACAACTTCAGAAATAAAAGGGAATTGTGATGGGATATTTCCACCATGTGTCCTTAAGGGGTTAAAGGGACACTTTAATGTTAAAAAAAAATGGAAACATACTGTATTTGGTTCCGACACATAACGTTAATATCAGAGAACAACAATCGTTGGAAGACAGAGATTAACAAGAAGAGAGGAAGGTAAGGAGCACCAATAGGAGAAAAGGAGAGGGACTTTTAAATGGACTCTGGGCAGGAGGGAACATATGAAACGCTAAAATGTATAGTTTTATACTTTGTTATTTTATTAATAAATCTCTTTGTAACCGAACCAGGTCCTTGGGGAAATCGCTGAAGGAAACAAACTTTTTAAAGCTCCCCCCCGGCTCTATCGATGGGAAGCATCTGTCAAGGGCATATATCCAGCTATTTTTTGAATGCATTGCATGTTGGAACAGGGAGTTATTTCGATAGGTTGCTACACTATGGTTGTTTTTAATGTGTTTTGTTAGGATCAATCTGAAACCCCACATTTGTTTTTATATATACGTACTGTTTAGGAAGGTTTGAAAAGGAGGAACCCAGAGGAGAGCCAAGATTGAAAGTTACGTATTTCTGCTGATTATTTTGAATCACAAATGCTGAGAACTACTTGCTGTTAAATAATTAGAAAAACTCAGCAGTCCAACACTTCATATTAGGGAAATACAAATGTTTAATTGGAATATCAAGATGACCATTTTATTTACCGTAATTTCATATCATAGAGACGCTAACAGTGAATGAAACTCCATTCATTTTCCTTTAGTATTCCTCTTCATTCTGAAATCACAAGAATAGAAGGTAACAATGCTTTTATCAGAACTTACACTTTTTATTTAAAATATATATTAAATCGCCAGACCCTTCCTTCCCTGCATTAATCTATAACCCAGCTACTTCTGGTCTGATAAGTGATGCTGGACATCCTCGAGCTATTCAATGCTTTGGGGGTAGTCCTAATGCAAGTGTGGTGCTCGCCGCACATGCGCAGTATGTCGGCCAGCATGGGAGGAGGAGTGGAGGCAGAGCCTTAACCAGTACCAAGGGATATCGCGCTGGAATCATTTTTTAACCCCTTCTCCACCACAAGGGAGGTGGGCATGAGAGAGGGGGGCACTATAAGGGAGCTCTACTACCAGGGAAACAACTTTGTTTTACCGGCACTATAGTTTCCTTTTAAAGCACATTGAGGTTTATTCTCTCTACCACAAATAAGCAACAATGCATGCCAATTTAGTTGAGCTGGAAGCTTTCTATAACCATCTATATAAGCCAGATGGCTATTTTGGCATAAAATATGCAATTTCCATGTTACACTTCCTAATTTAGTGAATACATTATTTTTTTTTGCTTGACTTAATATCTGAGTAACTGAATCTCTATACACTCTATATTTCTGTATTTACTGCATCTTCAGGTGGTTTGTTTTCAGTATTTTTACTATATATTTTGTTTAGACATTTTGAGTAAAGTTGATCATTTAACCCCTTAAGGACGGCGGGTGTGCTATGCTGTCTTGTGGACCCGGCTCTAAACGCCGGCAGGCGGCATAGCATGTCCCTGCTGTCCTATGTACTTACCCGGTCGCCCGCGATCCTACGCCAGCGATCGCGGTGGGGGGACTCACCTGGCATCCCAGGGAGTCCCCCTCCTTCCTCTTTGGCCCCCCTGGGCCATGTGATCGCGAGGTCCTTGCGAGGACCTCACGATCACATGGACGGCATAGCCGTCCATAGCAGTGCCAGCAGGGGGAGTGCCTGTAATGACAGGTACTCCCCTTGCTGCCTGTAAAATGTAAAAAAAAGTTAAAACACAGTTTAAAATAAAATGATATATACTTATATATTATCTTATATATAATATCTATGATCTAAGTATATATATACATACACATACATACACATACACTGTCTAAGTGTATTTTAATATTAACATTAATATCTAATTATATAAATATCTTAATATTAAAATACACGTAGATTGATATATATATATATATATATATATATATATATATATATATATAGTAGAAAATGAAGGGAGCACACTAGGACTCTTCTCAGTGAAAAAACTGGTATTTACTGTATCATCAAGTAATACATATTCTGTGCAAAGTACAAGAAAATCGACGTTTCGACCCTCCTTGGGTCTTTATCAAGATCACGGTGATCTTGATAAAGACCCAAGGAGGGTCGAAACGTCGATTTTCTTGTACTTTGCACAGAATATGTATTACTTGATGATACAGTAAATACCCGTTTTTTCACTGAGAAGAGTCCTAGTGTGCTCCCTTCATTTTCTACTATATAATACGCGGGATTGCACCTAGGCAGTTTATACTTTATATTAATAAGCTTTAAGGGGAGTGCCTTGCTTATTTATCTTTGTTATATATATATATATATATATATATATATATATAAATATATATATATATATATATATATATATAAAATTATAATTCTATATATATATTTATATATAATAGCAAATAAATATATATATGTAAATATGTAAAAAAAATAACAACTAAAATATATATGTGTGTGTAATTTCATTCTAACTGTATTTGGATATTAATATATATATATATTGATATCAAAATACATGGTAGAATGAAATAATATATATATATATATATATATATACATAAGCATATACGTATATATCACTATATATATATATATATATATACCTATTTGTGTAAGGGGCAAATAGCCGTATATGGAGTAAGGATCCAGCATAAGCGTAGGATAGTATAAAGGGAGCAAGTCGGTTGTGGTGTGCCGAGACCGACGATACGGTAGGCCTGTAAATAAAGAGGGCCCACCAAGGAGTAAGAAAGTAAAGTAAATGGAAAGAAAAGAGAAAGTGTTGAAATGAGGAGTGGGTGGGAGGGTCATTCTGATGCTGACCTCAAGCGATATGAGTCAGGTAAGGGGTGTCCCTTATATAGGGGAGTGAATTAATTTAAGCCCCTCCCACAAATACAGGCCAAACGACCTTAATACTTGTGTAAGGGGCAAATAGCCGTATATGGAGTAAGGATCCAGCATAAGCGTAGGATAGTATAAAGGGAGCAAGTCGGTTGTGGTGTGCCGAGACCGACGATACGGTAGGCCTGTAAATAAAGAGGGCCCACCAAGGAGTAAGAAAGTAAAGTAAATGGAAAGAAAAGAGAAAGTGTTGAAATGAGGAGTGGGTGGGAGGGTCATTCTGATGCTGACCTCAAGCGATATGAGTCAGGTAAGGGGTGTCCCTTATATAGGGGAGTGAATTAATTTAAGCCCCTCCCACAAATACAGGCCAAACGACCTTAATACTTGTGTAAGGGGCAAATAGCCGTATATGGAGTAAGGATCCAGCATAAGCGTAGGATAGTATAAAGGGAGCAAGTCGGTTGTGGTGTGCCGAGACCGACGATACGGTAGGCCTGTAAATAAAGAGGGCCCACCAAGGAGTAAGAAAGTAAAGTAAATGGAAAGAAAAGAGAAAGTGTTGAAATGAGGAGTGGGTGGGAGGGTCATTCTGATGCTGACCTCAAGCGATATGAGTCAGGTAAGGGGTGTCCCTTATATAGGGGAGTGAATTAATTTAAGCCCCTCCCACAAATACAGGCCAAACGACCTTAATACTTGTGTAAGGGGCAAATAGCCGTATATGGAGTAAGGATCCAGCATAAGCGTAGGATAGCATAAAGGGAGCAAGTCGGTTGTGGTGTGCCGAGACCGACGATATGGTAGGCCTGTAAATAAAGAGGGCAAAAATGAATAATCAAAGATTTAATACAGTCAACAAATATATACAAATTAACCAGACATTTCCTTAAATGCATTACAGTATTTAATTCCTGGAAGAATTTTGAAGGTAGGAATCTAGGACCGAAAGTGAACACCATTTGTTGTGGGTAGGATAGTATGTTATCTCTACTGTTGGTCCGTGTTGACTCGTTTCGGAATGTGGTAGAGCCAATAGGTAATGAAATATGTGTTTACGTACGTGGGATCGTTGAAGACAATGATCTGTCTGAGTGGTGGTGATGGTAGTGAATTCTCTGGCCTGAGAAAGGCATAAAAGGCAATGTGCATGGCTGGTAATGGCTGACTTGGTAGTATAATTGAATGGTTGTAGATCTAATAGGTCCGATAAGGATTAAAAGTTGGATGGCTATTGGTAATCTCTGAGAGGAACGTGGGAGAATGGATTCCTGAAAACCTCTGAGTATATTCTTGTCTGGTATGATAGCATGAAGTTATGGTAGTTTTGGCCATAGGTTATCCTGTGTTGTTGAATGCCTGTAAACTATATAATTAATGGTGTGTGAGATAGTTTAAGTTTAAGGTGGCAAAAAGAAGCAAAACCTAGGAGAAATGTTATGACACAGGTTGAGCTATGTCGTGTTCCAATGAGATTCTTTAAGCCAGGTGAAAAGCTGTGTTATGTGTTCTACAAGTATGGGACGAAAGTGCTAGGTGGGATAGTGCATGCTATGCTGCATGAGTATGTCTAATCCATGATTTTGTCTCTGGAACGAAAGCGTGGCCGTGACTGTATGGGCGGCTGTAGGAAGCGTATGATGAACATGCCTGGAATATAAATTAGACAATTATCGGCAGGGATGTATACCCCCGTCTCGTACATGAAAGCGAAATGTGATAAGTGGCCAACCAAGTGAGTTCCCCAGAAATATCATGACCTTATGGATGAGTAGTGGCGATTGTTGATGATATGACATGTGCCTAGTTGTCAGAGTAATAACGGATTGATGACCCTGACCATGATTTACCCCATGCCACAGCAGCTGCTACAATGGGGTAGATCTCCCAAAGGGGCTGAGGTGGTGGAAAAATTTCCAAACCTGGATACCATGGCCAACAGCTCCAAAGCAATCGTTCCCGGTAGATCGCTGCCAAACCCGTGGTAGACGCCGCGTCTGACCATCTGGTTGGAGGAGTGTCAGACAATGCTGGAAGGAACATGCTTTTACCATGCCAAGTGGTTAAGAAATCCCCCCCCATGTGCAGGTCTGCTGTTGCTGAGGTGTCTAGGGACATCCTCTGATCATCATGTTGGAAGTTTGGAAAAAAGGGGAAAGTACTCTGGATGTGAAAGCGTGGTCTTGTGGTATGATAGGCATGGCAAAATTAAGGAACCTGGTAGGGATTGTAGTTCATTGCAGTTGTAAGTACTAAGCAGGAGGTAGTGATTGATGTAGATGAGAATGTTCCCTATTTGTCTTGTGGTAACTTGCATGTATGGATGCCGACTCAAGTCATATGCCCAGTAATGTGATGATAGTGTCTGGGCCTTCTGTTTCTTATGGGGTACTGGGACGCCCAAGTGGTCAACCAGACTAAGCCGCCGTGAGGCTTCTAGTGAAAAATATGTAATCTTTGATCAACAAGAAGTCTTCTAGATAGTGTATGACTGTAAGACCTCTGGATATGTTATCATAACCAGCACAGAGTATCTGCGAATATCGATAGTAGGCTAATCTGTAGCTCGAAAGTTGATCGGGGAAAGGATTGTCCAATTTATGCCATGTAAGTGCCAGTGTGTAGGGTAGATGGTAGCCGTTTACTGCGTTGATGATATTGGTCTTACTTAACCAAGCTTCAACCCATGCTTGAGTGATAGTTGTAAAGGTAGATCAATGGTGTTGTATAGTAAGAAAACTCCTCGGAGGGTATGAGGGAGTTGAGACTTGGGGTAGCGGAGGTGTGTGGTGCCAATAAGTCTATGGTTAGTCTTTGTTTAAGGGAAGATTCCTTGTGACAATACCAATGTGTTGTGTTTGGTGCCCTGCTGTAAATGGTGGAGATTGGAAAACCCCTCTGCAAATCTTGGCTATGAGTGTGTTTACAGCCAATGGTTTTGTTGTGCTGACTGTAAATGAGGGCATGCTATATTCCTTGAAGGTGTGTTTATGATACCTGTATGGGAGACCTTTGAAGCTCCAGAGCTTTAGTAAATCTACTACAAGTCTGGAAGGGTGATGAGTCAGTAGTGTTGAAAATGCATTGGTGTGTACAGATGGTGAGTACGTTATTTGTAAGTTGCATTGGGACACATGGTTTGTCATGTGCCCTGAACCATTTGAACATATATGCAACAGTCTATATGCAATGCAACTACTCATATCAATGGTCTCTGGTAGTTCAGAGGTGCTGGTACCTGGAGCCCGAGAGCGCTTGTCCATTTGTTTGGGACAAAATCCCTTCTGTATGGGTACCTGCAAAAATAAACATCTCTACATATTCCAATTGCCAACCCAACCAAGGGATGGTCAGTTCCCGATCTACCTGGAATCCCTGGATCTGATCTTGATTGTACCAGGTAACCGAGTTTTGGTTGGTGCTGGTTGTACAGTAGCGTGAGGCCCAGCCTTGTGAGGGCTGTGGTGACCAACTCGAGATTGCCAGTCTGTCATACATTTTTGGGCTCCTGAGTTTATGAGTGAGGCTAGTATAGCCTGGGTGTCACCTGAGTTGATGTAGCTGGGCCTTCCCCTGCCTCCGTGTTGTCCGTTGATGTATGGAGGAGTTTGAATAACTCTGCTTTCCTTGCTGTAGCAGGGTAGGGGATTTGTCACCTCCTTAGGTCGGTGGTAATGTGTGGGATCGTCCAGGATCTGATTGCTGCTGGACTAGCAACATCTCCTCTGCTTGAAGGTGTATCAATTCTAGCCGGGGTGCTAGGAAGAGGGGATTCTTCACCATCTTTTTGAGAAATACTTAAATAACAATAAAGACTGCAATTATTATTTGTACCCAGGGTTCTTGTACTGGCTTGCTAGCTAAGCCGTAAGGCGAAACGATTAGGCTTGGTGTTTTTTGGTGACTGGTGAGGCCCTGCTAGTTGCCAAGTGGCTTGAGAGGCTCTATCTATGCTTGGCGCGAGGGGATTTTGAGTGGCCACCGAACGTTGTGGCAGGATGTTGGCCTCTCGGTGACAGTAACCAGAAAATAGGAAGGGGAGTGACAGGTGAGGCCCTCTCTATGATACAATGCGAGGCGGCTAGCTCACGAGTGGCCCGAGGGGTGTATGCCTCCGAGTGTGAGGCGGGGTGTTGGCCTCGCGGGACCACTAACCGAAGCATAATGCAGAGAAAAAAGGGGGTAATACCTATTGGGCCCTAGAACCCTAATTGCCAGTATACTATTACTATTCCAGGGAAGGTAAGAGATGAATAACTACGTGAGCAGGTGTATGTACTTGGTAGTATGGTATTGAACCTGACAATACCTATAGGTTTTTTAGTAGTAACTGTAACCTGAATGGATAAAACTGTATGGCATAAGGAAATATGGCATAGACCAAGCTTATCTTAATACATACAGTATGTGTGAAAAGTAAAGTGCCGTGATGTGTAAATATTAAACATCGTAGCCATACTGGTTAAATATGTATCAATCTTAACCCATTAAGTGCCGTATGTACAAGTGAGAAAGTGGTCTGTCCCCACCTTGTATGTTGTATGTCCCCTTGCTAGGGGAAAGTCTGTTGCGTGAGCAGCGTGCTGTGAAAAATGTATGTGAACTATATTACCAGTTACGTATATACAGATGCGTCTGCTATTGTGTAATAATATATGTATTTATACCAGATGATGATATAGTGCTTGCTATGTGAGTTGTTGGATGTCTTATTGAATGGTAGGGGTCAGTGAACATGGTGTTGCAAAATGCAAGTGCACTGGAGATCTGCCGAGTGCCCTATAGGTGGCAGTGTAGTTGGATACTGATTGGTATGTGAAATGTTGTTTGTCTGTTGACCTATAGGTGTCAGTGTTTTGGTGTTTGTAAAACCCCATGAAAATTGTCAATGTACTTGACAGACCTGTAGGTGGCAGTGTTGATAGAACCACTGTTGGTCTTGATGTGAAATGTAAATTATTGTGAATTAAACCTGAAGTTGAGCCCGTGCTGGAGTTTAATTTATGGTTTGTGGTTATGTTTAAAACAATCTTATGTGTCATTTATATTGGCTGGTAAATTGTATATGCCATGTGACCAGTAGGGGTCAGAAATGCTGATTGTATGTTAAAATACCCTTTAACCCCTTAAGGACCAAACTTCTGGAATAAAAGGGGATCATTACATGTCACACATATCATGTGTCCTTAAGGGGTTAATCCTACCGTTTGACAGATAGGAGTCAGTATAAAAGCGAAAATGCTGTAGTTAGTTTGTTTGCTTATGAAGTGAAATAAAGTCTGAGAGCCTATAGTATACCGATTGACCGGTAGGGGTCAGCATGTAGGCGAAAATGCTGTGGTTAGTTGGTTTGTACATGAAGTGCAATAATGTCTGAGAAGCCTGTAGTACACTGAATGACCGGTAGGGGTCAGTGTGTAGGCGCAAATGCAGTGGTTCGTTGGTTTGTACATGAAATGCAATAATGTCTGAGAAGCCTGTAGTACACTGAATGACTGGTAGGGGTCAGTGTGTAGGTGAAAATGCAGTGGTTTATTGTTTTGTACATGAAATGCAAAAACGTCTAAGAAGCCTGTAGTACACCGAATGACTGATAGGGGTCAGTGTGTAGGTGAAAAATGCAGTGTTTTGTTGGTTTGTACATGAAATGCAATAATGTCTGAGAAGCTTGTAGTACACCAAAAGACCAGTAGGGGTCAGTGTGTAGGCGAAAAAAGATGTGTTCGCTGATTTGTACATGAAATGCGATAATATCTAAGAAGCCTGTAGTACACCAAAAACCGGTAGGGGTCAGTGTGTAGGTGAAAATGCAGTGGTTTATTGGTTTGTATATGAAAATGCAAAAAACGTCTAAGACGCCTGTAGTACATCGAATGACCGATAGGGGTCAGTGTGTAGGTGAAAAATGCGGTGGTTGGTTGGTTTTTACATGAAATGCAATAATGTCTGAGAAGCCTGTAGTACACTGAATGACCGGTAGGGGTCAGTGTGTAGGCGAAAATGCGGTGGTTCGTTGGTTTGTACATGAAATGTGATTATGTCTAAGAAGCCTGTAGTACACCCAAAGACTGGTAGGGGGTTTAAACAAATGATATGCATGAACATGCAATGGTTTTAGAACAGACAAAATGCAGCCGTAAATTGAGGACCTGACCAGTGAATGGTGCCGTGGGACTGATGCCTGGCGTAACGGGTAGGTCGACTTACGGTTTGTGAGTCACTTGGGCACCATCCACGGCGATGGATTGAAGAAAGAAGGCGGTAGGCCGGAAAAGCCTGTGGCTGGATTCCTGACACAGCTCTGCTTAGAAAACCTCATGGAGGGGGCGGGGCCTGAGCATGGAGCTGAGAGGACGCTAACCTCAGGAGCTCCTGCAACAAGCATGACACAAAACGGATTCTCACAACCGAAACGACGACTAACCGTGACACAAAGGTCAACAAACGAGAGGTGACACTGAGCGGAACACAATGACACCACCCAAGCCACAGGACGAATGCTATCCACTCGACAAGTGTCAGAGGCCTACTCACGTGGCGGACGCAGGAGGGACGGCCGCTCTCCTGTTGCCAAGACTGGCTGCCTCTATGTACATGGGCCCTCGTTCCCCCCCTCTGGACCGGTGGGGGTCATCCCGGTCTACCTACCTACCTACAAAGAGCGCTCCACTTCGGGACACTCCAGGGCGCAACCCCAACCAACAGACACCACGAGGCCCAACCAAGATGGCCGACGGAATTGCACATGGTCTGGCCCTGCAGGGCCAAAAGCATCCGACCCACTCACCTCTGGCGTCTACGGCTACACTGGATGCCGCCTTTGAGCTCTTCTGGGCGAAATGGGAGGCCCGCTTGAGAACGGCGGCACTGGTTGCTCGGACAGCACGGGAGACTTGGAGGCAACACGAAGAGGAATTACAGAGGCCCCGGTCGGGCAAGATGGCCCCAGACATAGCAGCAAACAAACGCGCACGTCCACCTGGGCAGAGACCCACCAGGAGTACAGCAGCAGCACAACAACCCCGCAGGAAGAAAGCCACTAGACGCGGTCATCGGAAATTGTGTCTGAAAAGCAGTTGGAGAGCATTGTACTGCTTCCCACACGGGAGGAAATGGGACGCTCTGCACCTGCAGACATGTAAGAACGGAGAATCATTCTGGTATAACACCTATTGCAAAGGACTGGCAAACACTTGTAATTACCTACCGAATGATTCAATGCACAATAGCAACCCTCTGAAGCTGCATCTCCAAATCAGGTTGGCATATCAGGCCTCCAGGGTGGGCATAGGCTAACAGAGGTGAACAACCATGGGGACTTACACTACCCACCATTGTTTTGCCGCACTGCCCAAACACACAACCTTTGGACAATGCCTCCGTGTTAAATTTTTATTATGACTTCTACTGTTATGGTTATGTGTTCTTGTACCCTCGGATATTATTTTTAATGCAGTAGCCAGGCAGATATCCCAGACCACCAGCCTACTTAAGAGTTATTCTGCTGTAGATATATTTTGGCTAAGGATAGGCTTGATAGGTCACCCAGGGTCCTAAAACCTGTTTTTATTACTTACCGGTTTACTATCTCTGACCCACTTTCTTATCTTGAGGCCAGTGTTACGTTGATTACCTAACTAACTTGAAAATACTTACAAAAATGGGTACACACTTACATACCATAATATTGTTTTGCTTCTGCCTTGCTTTCTCAGCTCTTACCTACTGCTGTAGCACTGTAATACACAACGTGCATTCTGTTAATCCAGCACCCTACTAAGCGAGATATTATAGTTAACCACAATGCACATAGCATACATGTTTCATAGCCTGCCGTTAAACTTAATCTACACGGTGAAAAAAAAAAAAAAAAAAAAAAAAAAAAAGAAAACCTCATGGAGTAATCAGGTAAAATGGCGTCTGGATGACCCGGAAGTGGAAATCATTCTGATGCTGACCTCAAGCGATATGAGTCAGGTAAGGGGTGTCCCTTATATAGGGGAGTGAATTAATTTAAGCCCCTCCCACAAATACAGGCCAAACGGCCTTAATACATATAAAAATAAATAATGAATTTTATATATATATATATATATATATATATATAATAATTCTACATATATATTTATGTAATAATTTTACATAATTAGGTCATTTTATTAATTACAATTTGCGGGACCTGCCTGACAACCCAGGGAATTTAATTAGCTTGCACTATATTTAACCCTGTAACTTTTCAAGACACCATAAAACCTGTACATGGGGGGTACTGTTTTACTCGGAAGGCTTTGCTGAACACAAATATTAGTGTTTCAAAACAGTATTACAACGATGATATTGTCAGTGAAAGGGACATTTTTTGCATTTTTCACACACAAATGGCACTTACAATGGCGATATAATTGCTGTGATACGTTTTACTGTTTTGAAATACTAATATTTGTGTTCAGAGAATTTCCCCTGAGTATAACAGTACCACTCATGTACAGGTTTTATGCTGTTTTCAAAAGTTACAGAGTCAAATATAAGGCATGCGTTTCAGTTTTTTCCCATTGAAATTCGCCAGATTGGTTATGTTGCCTTTGAGACCGTGTGGTAGCCCAGGAATGAAAATTACCCCCATGATGGCATACCATTTGCAATAGTAGACAACCCAAGGTATTGCAAATGGGGTATGTCCAGTCTTTTTTAGTAGCCACTTAGTCACAAACACTGGCCAAAATTGGCGTTCAAATTAGTTTTTTGCATTTTTCACACACAAACAAATCTTAATGTTAAATTTGGCCAGTGTTAAAGGAAACAGTATTATGATATGTACAGTTAAAATGTCACATAGAACTAAAAAAATAAAACTAATTCTTGTTTTCTCCCATTTTTTTATATTTTATTCATATTAAATTATGTTTCATAGCTAAATATTTGATGTTAAATGAAAGCCCAGTTTCCCCTGAATAAAATGATATATAATAAGTGTGGGTGCACTTAATATGAAAGAGGTGAATTACGGTTGAACAGACATATAGTCAAATTCCAGATTTTGTTTACGTTTTGTTTTGATCACAACGTGTACATTTGGCTCAGTCTTTAAGGGGTTAAAAAGATCCGACATACCAGTTATTTTGTTTGTGTCCATAATGAGTGGAGTTTTCAGTTGGCTTCTTTCTCCCATGGAAGCCAAAGACACGATGTGTGAAGGTTAGAGGTCTGCTGAGATCGTCGACATTAGGTTTGCCCGAACTTTGCTGCAGCAATATTGATAAACATTGTATCATTATTATATCTTACAATTCTCTCCTGCTGTTTTCCTCTGTCATAAAAACTGCAACTTAGTTCACCTTGACAATGTTCCATAGAGAGTTGGATATTGCGAAGGCCTTTCTCAATGGGGCAGTATTGGCCTGCTTCAATTTCAGTGTTTTAATTGAAAATGCTGGAACTTTGTAGGTGAGTAACAATCTATTTATATTTATTTATGTATTCCATTTCTTTTCATGTATTACCTAATATCTAGTTAAAGGGACACTCCAGGGACACTCCACCTATAGTGAGTTTAATAAAATAGCTGCAAGTGATTTAATTTTAAATTAAGTAAGCAGTCATAAATTAACCATCTTGGATGTAAGGAATGTTAACATTGTTGTGAAATTATCCAGGCTATATTTATATAATCAATTTGAGTAAAAATAATTTATTCATAAAATGCAGACAAATACATCAAAGAAAAGAAACAATAACTTTTGCATATGATAATATGTCCATGAAAAATAGCTAAAAAAAGACAAAGAACAAAAAAACAGCCGCATAGAAAAAATATAATTATAAAGTCCAGACCTTATTTGGATGCTCGGCGTCCCGAGTCAGCAAAGGTGTATAATGCTGAAAAAATATGTCAAAATAGCAGTCCTCTTTATAATCCAAATGCTGGCTGTTATCAATGGGAGTCAGACCTCTCCAAACGCGTTTCTCCGCTTCAGCGGCTTTTTCAATGGATGAGGTCTGTGTCTTTGCGGTCACTCTATATAGCAGTTTGCCGGCATTCATTTGAACACGGCAAATTCAAAACTACGATGTGTGTTTCAAAATTGGCTTCTATGTAGCTAGTTGGTTACTTTGTACCAGTGCTTCATAGCTCAAAAGGTAATTTCTTATTATAGGCAGTATATAACAATTGCTCTTCTTTATTTACTTGTGTTACCATGGTAACCCCGCCTTATCGGGTTTAAATGCAACTGCCGTTTCTCATATTTTTAGGCAGAAAAAGAAAAATAGAATAGCAGAAGATTTTCTAATTGAGACAGGAAGTGGATATTTATGGATGTGACTCCTCTATAGTCTAGTGTTTTATAATGTATCCAAACTTAATGACTGTAGATTTTGGCATGTTAAATTAGTTTACTTTATTTACTTCCGTTACCATAGTAACGCTTGCCTAAGTGAATGAGAAGAACCTTCCGTTATCACCTTGGGTTTTTTTTTAAATAGTTTGCATCAGAAAAATGGGTATAGTTACTTTTACATAATCTATTCTTTAAACCATACCGAGACTTAATAGCTCGAAACATATGCTCTTAATTTTCAACGGCATATTAAGTTACTCTACTTTGTTAACTTTCGTTGTTATAGAAGCAATTCCCTGAGTGAGTTTAAATATAGCTACCATTATCACCTTATGAAAAAATATAAATATAGAAGAGAGATAAATCATAAAAGATACGTTGATACGTTGCAGCCTAAGGGTTTAAATGCCGAATTTGAGTTGTGTCATTTTTTGGGATGAATTTCCCCTTTAACCCCTTAAGGACACATGACGTGTGTGACATGTCATGATTCCCTTTTATTCCAGAAGTTTGGTCCTTAAGGGGTTAAAGGTCCTTAAAGAAGAGTACATTAGGATCCATTTTCTTAACAGTTAAAGGCATGTAACATCCATAATCCCATATGCATTTATATTAAGCAGTGGTAGCATAAGTGCCAATATAAGGTTTCTGTGACTGTTTTGATAAATTTTTTAACATCAGTCTAATCTGCAATATAGCGATTATTTTTATTTAAAAGCACAAATAAGTGGATATAAATAGAGATCTCTACTTCTATAGGAACATCTTTTATGATTTATCTCTCTTCTATATTTATATTTTTTCATAAGGTGATAATGGTAGCTATATTTAAACTCACTCAGGGAATTGCTTCTATAACAACGAAAGTTAACAAAGTAGAGTAACTTAATATGCCGTTGAAAATTAAGAGCATATGTTTCGAGCTATTAAGTCTCGGTATGGTTTAAAGAATAGATTATGTAAAAGTAACTATACCCATTTTTCTAATGCAAACTATTTAAAAAAAACCCCAAGGTGATAACGGAAGGTTCTTCTCATTCACTTAGGCAAGCGTTACTATGGTAACGGAAGTAAATAAAGTAAACTAATTTAACATGCCGAAATCTACAGTCATTAAGTTTGGATACATTCTAAAACACTAGACTATAGAGGAGTCACATCCATAAATATCCACTTCCTGTCTCAATTAGAAAATCTTCTGCTATTCTATTTTTCTTTTTCTGCCTAAAAATATGAGAAACGGCAGTTGCATTTAAACCCGATAAGGCGGGGTTACCATGGTAACACAAGTAAATAAAGAAGAGCAATTGTTATATACTGCCTATAATAAGAAATTACCTTTTGAGCTATGAAGCACTGGTACAAAGTAACCAACTAGCTACATAGAAGCCAATTTTGAAACACACATCGTAGATTTGAATTTGCCGTGTTCAAATGAATGCCGGCAAACTGCTATATAGAGTGACCGCAAAGACACAGACCTCATCCATTGAAAAAGCCGCTGAAGCGGAGAAACGCGTTTGGAGAGGTCTGACTCCCATTGATAACAGCCAGCATTTGGATTATAAAGAGGACTGCTATTTTGACATATTTTTTCAGCATTATACACCTTTGCTGACTCGGGACGCCGAGCATCCAAATAAGGTCTGGACTTTATAATTATATTTTTTCTATGCGGCTGTTTTTTTGTTCTTTGTCTTTTTTTAGCTATTTTTCATGGACATATTATCATATGCAAAAGTTATTGTTTCTTTTCTTTGATGTATTTGTCTGCATTTTATGAATAAATTATTTTTACTCAAATTGAGTGTATAAGTAAGGTCAGTTCGACGACCTATTAAGAGAGAAGGGTTTATTTTATTTTAGTTATGCATCTGCTTTTTATCATATAGGTTGTTAGGTCTCCTATCTATTTACCCTAATCTCATCTATTTCTATTCAATCAGCGCTCCACTATATACACTTTCTCTTATATATTTATATAATAACAATTTTCTCTGCATTTTTAATATGACTCAAATGCACGTTTATTTAAAGTTTACAATTTTCAGTATCTGAATATATGTTTAATTGCATTTTCCTTGGAAGCCAGTATCATTGTGGCATACATAGCATAGGGCAAACACATAGCTTTCCTAACTAATAGCTCCTCACTGCCAAATCTCGCAATCGTCAATTTATAACTTGGGAACATTAGAACTGGCATTAATAAAGATATACTCACAGTTACATGATGCATGCTACCTTCTCCTTGTTCAAACACTGCCCCACGTATGGATCTAATAGGTCTAGGATGGAATATATTGCCTCTTTTATGATTCTTACTTAAGCTTTGATATACATTTTTACGTGGGTGGTCTCCTGAGTCATTGATTCTATGTGGATAGGCTCTTGAGTGATTGAATCGATATGGGCGTTCTCCTGAGACATTCAATTGATGTGGGAGGACTCCTGAGACATTCAGTGGACGTGGATGGGTTCCTGAGACATTCAGTTGATGTGTGCGCTCATCTGAGATATCCAGTTGATGTGAGTGGTTCCCTTTGGCATTCAATGGATGCTGGGTGGCTCCTGAGACATTGAATTTATATAGTTGGTGTCCTGAGGCACCAATTGGCTCAGCAGCAGGAGGCTCATTCCGATGGTTGTTCTTGGCACCTTTATTATTAATTGAGAAATAATAGCTAAAATCAATTAAACATTTAAAGCATGCCTGTTACTTTGAAGATTTTAATAAAGAAATAATTATCATAAAAGAATTTCCAGGTCTTTATTAAGATCTTGATAAAACCCTGAGAGATCGAAACATGGATCTTATGTTTCTTAAATACACGCTTCTTTATTTTGCCAAATCCCAGTGAGTGCTCTCATTTTTTGATTTATATATATATAAAAAAAAAAAAAAAAAAAAAAAAGAGCACTCATAATTGTGATCTCTTTTCTTTTTGCTTATATATCCCGAACGGGATATTGTAGATAACTGTAAAATAGCACAGATCGGTGATAAAGTAGAATAATGGGAGTTGCTATTGTGCTTTTTAGTGACTAGTGCTAGTTCCGATACATATTTATCAATAAATACTACTAGCTGGATATCAGTATGTAAAAATATTAATTATTCATACATGCCTGCCTTCTACTTTAGAATATTTATTATTTGAGATGTGTTGGAGATACTCACCATTTTCGAAATGAGCGAAAGCCTGAGCCAGCAAAGTGAGGACAATGAGGAATAACATGTCTTGTTCTATCTGGTGCTGTTCTAAAGAGAGAAGTGGTCTGTTTGGAGGAAGCTGTCATTGACCACTTTAAATACTTTCTAGGATCATTTTTTGTGTGACGACTGGAGAGGGGTGGAGACGGGGCCAGAAAAGTTCAAAACGATCAGATGAATCCAAGAACAACAGGTAATTTAGAGATTTTGTATCCTGTAATCAACGTTAGGACAATAGGATACATCTACGTGTCATGCTGTCATTAAAAATCAAGATTGTTGGGTTGTGGTTATTTTTACAAAAGCATTTTCTGATGTAACACCATGGACTCGGATTAGAAGTTAGTACAGCTAATAGAAGCTTTAGAAATAGCTCTCAGCTGAAGCAAAACTGCTACAAAGAAAAAACATAGGAATTAAGTAGGTGGCATTTCAGTTATTTTTTCAGGTGATTTCTCAAGTTTAAGGGACTATTTGTAGAATCCATAAGAGAGAGGGCCCTGCTTGAACTAGCTTTCCATCCTGTATATTGTAAGCTTGGTTGAACAGGGTCATCATCAACCTATAACCCCCTTTATCATATTGTAAAACACCAAGGAATAAGTTGGCGCCATATATATATATATATATATGTATATATCAATAATATTAATACCAATAATCCATTAAACTACTAGCTGCTAGTCTGATGACCTACTAGATTGACTGTGAATGCATGTCAGCTGTAACCCATGAAGCACTGCTCTGTTCTGGAATGCTGAAAAGGGAAAATAAACAAATAAAAATAAGACTTGTGAGGTCCAAGATACCCCACCATTAAGCTGGAGACATTCTCAGAGGTTGGGGGGTTTAAAATAATAACCATGCAGTCATAGTTCCCTCCCCGAATAGTCATAGGGGGTTCAGTGATTTTCCCTCTGTTCCCTCAACACACTTGCAGTGGGTGGAGGGAAGTCATAACCTCATAAAGGACAGAATGGCAGCACTGTCAATAGTTCATCTTTTTTTATTTAATTTTTTCCCCAAAAATCATGTTGGGACACTGCTCTCATGGCCTAATTTAAGATTGATATATACAATTAATGTCATGCTGGTCAATTATAACATCTGCGAACTAATATTGAAAATCATTTCTGCTTCTTCCAAAATGGCCACTGTGACCATTTCAAGCAGTCGCCCGATGTACAACTCAGCCCTACATGATGGAATTGGAAGAGAGGAGACCAAGAACATAACATTTTAAGTTTCTCTTTCCATTCCATTTACTTAAATTGAAATTGTTATGTGTCTTTTACAAGCCTTTTTAATATTGTAAAGAGAAATGAGCACCATTCTTTTATGTGTACCTTGGAATTAGAAGAATACAATGTGTCTGTAGATTTATGCCAATGTTTGTGTGTTTCTGCAGATGGTGCTAATATTCTTAACATTTCAAGACCTATTCTAATAGCCAGTAGACTTGCGCATATATATATATATATATACACTACGTGGTCCTGCACAGGTTTGTCTGCTTTCCTCACCAAGGTGCTGCTCCAGCCATTCCCAATATATCAACACTATGGAGAGCACTGGCTGGATTTGTAGTATTCTTCAAACTTTTATTTCCAAAACGGTTACATTACATCAGTGTTTCAGTCCAAACAGCGGACTTTTCATCATTATATATATGAAACCAAGAGACTGCACTCTCCTGAGTGTGCATATTTATATAGGTGCTGCTGGGGTTAATTCATACAACATAACAGATCCAGCAGGTTATTCACTAAAGTCCAAATGGCCCTGGACCGAATGGTAAATAACCAGCCGGCCTTGTACGGGGCGATTCAGACTAGAATATCCAGATACTGTTAACGCTATTTGGCAAATGTCCATATTTTACTGGACAGCTAAAATCCAGACCGAATGCTGCAAGCCCGCGCCTGTAGGCCTGAGCTCTGATAGCAGGGAGGTGGATAACCTCCATTATATTAATATGAAGGTCTTATTGACCCTCCAAAGGATTTTAATTTATTAATTAAATTACTTTTTAAAAATGTGGCCGCTAGCTCACAAGCGCACGCTCCTGCAGCGTCAAGTGTTATTTAACTATTTGTCTACTGGCTGCTAGTGCTGCCAGTGGCAATAGTGTTTCAAATTATCATTCGTTGCATGAAAGCAAGTGGATGATAATTTGCGTATGTGTATCCTGCCGGATGCAATCGGCTCACATTCAGTTTAAAATTGCTGCAGATTTGGACAGATGGGATTCTGACTGTGTTTGGCTTTAGTAAATATGAGGACTGTCAATGTGGTTATCATTCAATCATTTTCACCAGAATCTGTCCATTCGGACTCGGACCCGGATTTAGGGGTGATTATTTCTGAGGACTTAAAGGTAGGCAGACAATGTAATAGAGCAGCAGGAAATGCTAGCAGAATGCTTGGTTGTATAGGGAGAGGTATTGGCAGTAGAAAGAGGGAAGTGCTCATGCCATTGTACAGAACACTGGTGAGACCTCACTTGGAGTACTGTACACAGTACTGGAGACCATATCTTCAGAAGGATATTGATACCTTAGAGAGAGTTCAAAGAAGGGCTACTAAACTGGTTCATGGATTGCAGGATAAAACTTACCAGGAAAGGTTAAAGGATCTTAACATGTATAGCTTGGTGGAAAGACGAGACAGGGGGGATATGATAGAAACATTTAAATACATAAAGGGAATCAACACAGTAAAGGAGGAGACTATATTTAAAAGAAGAAAAACTACCACAACCAGAGGACATAGTCTAAAATTAGAAGGACAAAGGTTTAAAAATAATATCAGGAAGTATTACTTTACTGAGAGGGTAGTGGATGCATGGAATAGCCTTCCAGCTGAAGTGGTAGAGGTTAACACAGTAAAGGAGTTTAAGCATGCGTGGGATAGGCATAAGGCTATCCTAACTATAAGATAATGCCAGGGACTAATGAAAGTATTTAGAAAACTGGGCAGACTAGATGGGCCGAATGGTTCTTATCTGCCATCACATTCTATGTTTCTATGTTTCTATGTTTCATCACTGCCTCTATCCCCCGCCAGATGTCTGGCAATGGCTTCTAGTATCCAGTACTCTTGTTAGAATTCTTGTTTAGTTTTTCTTGGTTTTTGGTTTTCTATTCTATGTCTGGTTTTCTTTATGCTGGGATTTCTGGGTTCATTCCTGTATCTATCCCTGGGATTCCCAGTCTCCAGGTTTCATTTAAATGTTTGTTTTATGTTGCCACACCCATTTGTTTTCCATCATTCACTCTGTTTCCGTGTTCCTGCAGGCAGCTCCTCAAGGCTTCTGCCCTTTCTTGCAGGTAAGTGCTATATATGTTTTTTGGTTGTTTTAGCATACATTAGGCAGTGTAGGACCTGCCAGATATGGGGTACATTGGCGTTGTTGGCAGGCTTATGCAATGTATGATCATATAGTGTGACTAAATCCCCATGATTTTCATATGTAGTACTTAGTTATTTCTCCACTTGTTTTGCCTATGTTATCTTGTCTTGTTTTAGTTTGTATACCCAGCCCATGTACAGTCCTGTCCAGTCATGCCCATGTTATGTTCATGTTTTCCTCATGTCTTGTGTATATGTTCTGGGTTTAGCTTTCTATCTTTCTCTGGTTCTGGGTTCTATTAGTTCTGTCTTGTTTTCATGTTTGGTGCCTATCTCTAGTATTGCCTTGTTTCTAGTACTGGATACAATCTTGCTGCAGAGCCTCCCTATTCAGCTAATTTCCATGCTCCTAGTTCCTGGTATCCGCTTAAGCTGATTCAGGGTCTTGGTATGTGGCTGCACAAACGCTGATGCTCAACACCAGGGGGCGTGCGGTTACCCTGCACCAGACCCTGCTAATCCCACGCTGAAGACTCCCACTTAACATCAGGCATTATGGGTCCCGGTCCATGCGCCGCCTGGACACTGTGTCTGGGTTCCGGGCACCGGACTGCCACCCTGACATATGGCCATAGGCACAATGGAGTTTGTGGAGTGGACCCTGCAGCTTTCCTGATCTGTTCTGTCTGTATCCTGTCCTGCCTTGATTTTGCAGCATACAAGAGTACCTGTATCTGGACCAGTCTGCTGGAGATGACTTCCTCACTGTCTGATTTCTGTTTTGGAGGGGGTTGATCTTCTAAGCAGTTCGGTGGTATCTGCAGGTGACATCTTGTTCTGCTTAAGTCCTGTCTGAGAATTCTGCATGCAAGGGATCCTGTGTTTGTACCAGTCTGCTAGAGATGGCTTCCTTATTTTTGTCATGGAGGAGGTCGATCTGCTGAGCGGTACAGTGGTCGCCTCGGGTGTTCCTTTGTGATGCTTGTTTCCTGTTTCCTGCTCCTTCTCTGGCGGTGATCTCCATTCGATGCTGGTGGTTCCTATGCAGGAGGCCTTTCCGGTGGGGGATCCGTGCCTCCAAGGAAGTCAAGAGGACTTCGTTGCAGGATCCGCTCACCATTCCTGGTCTCTGCCTGGGAGCTGTTTGGAGCGTCCGGAGTTCGCTCCTTAAGAGGGGAGTTATGTCACGTTCTGCTCTGTTCTGTGAAGATGTCTGGCAATGGCTTCTGGTATCCAGTACTCTTGTTACAATTCTTGTTTAGTTTTTCTTGGTTTTTGGTTTTCTATTCTATGTCTGGTTTTCTTTATGCTGGGATTTCTGGGTTCATTCCTGTAATCTATCCCTGGGATTCCCAGTCTCCAGGTTTCATGTAAATGTTTGTTTTATGTTGCCACACCCATTTGTTTTCCATCATTCACTCTGTTTCAGTGTTCCTGCAGGCAGCTCCTCAAGCCTTCTGCCCTTTCTTGCAGGTAAGTGCTATATATGTTTTTTGGTTGTTTTAGCATACATTAGGCAGTGTAGGACCTGCCAGATATGGGGTACATTGGCGTTGTTGGCAGGCTTATGCAATGTATGATCATATAGTGTGACTAAATCCCCATGATTTTCATATGTAGTACTTAGTTATTTCTCCACTTGTTTTGCCTATGTTATCCTGTCTTGTTTTAGTTTGTATACCCAGTCCATGTACAGTCCTGTCCAGTCATGTCCATGTTATGTTCATGTTTTCCTCATGTCTTCCTCGTGTATATGTTCTGGGTTTAGCTTTCTATCTTTCTCTGGTTCTGGTTTCTATTAGTTCTGTCTTGTTTTCATGTTTGGTGACTATCTCTAGTCTTGCCTTGTTTCTAGTACTGGATACAATCTTGCTGCTGAGCCTCCCAATTCAGCTCCTGGGAGGTCTGCTAATTTCCATGCTCCTAGTTCCTGGTATCCGCTTAAGCTGATTCAGGGTCTTGGTATGTGGCTGCACAAACGCTGGTGCTCAACACCAGGGGGCGTGCGGTTACCCTGCACCAGACCCTGCTAATCCACCTCCACACTGAAGACTCCCACTTAACATCAGGCATTATGGGTCTCGGTCCATGCGCCGCCTGGACACTGTGTCTGGGTTCCGGGCACCGGACCGCCACCCTGACATACAGTTACTTAGTAAGTATATTTATCAACCAGGTAACGCCCCACCCCACCACAACAAACAGGCTACAATTAGTAATTTGAAAAACAGGTCAGGTGTGCTGAGTTCAACTCAATCCATTCAAGGGGCACTCCTTCCATTGAGAAAACCACTTACAAATAAAAGAGGTAGGTGATGGGGGAGAGCTTTGCATATGAATATCAAATCACTCACTAGTATCAGGGTATAATTGGAGAGTAGGATCATAATTGAATCCTTGAGTTCAGCAAAGGACACAAAATATACAGAGACAGATCCACTGACAGAACTAAAGAATGGGTGCTAATCTTTAACCATCTATAAGGTGTTTCCATGAATATGTGTACAGTATATACAGTGCCTGTACAATATTAGTGCGTGTATTGATGTAATCAATTATTAAAAAAATATCTTTAAAAGTTACATAAAAAAAAAACAATTCCCACAACACATTAATAAGCACAGTTCTACCCAAATGATTGGTAACGATACAGGAATTAAATGTTTAATAGTGTGTATCGGATTTTACTTATCTTTCGGCTCAGAGGACTTTAATATTGTTATCCTCCATATAAATTCGAAATTTAAAAAGTTAGATTGGTCGTTTTAAAAAGTAGTAACATACGTAATAAATGAATAATATACTTGTTTGATGTGGAATGTGTAACTCTAGTATACAGCATCCATGCTGATGTTATCAATTACACTGGAAAAACTAAGTAATACAAAAAAATAAAGTTGCTTAAGAGAGAGTGTGTGTAAGGAGCCCCCAGTTTAGATTGAAACAAATACTCGCAGGGCACATAGTTGCCAATAAGCAAATAGTTTAACTGAGTCTTTCCCAAGATTCCTGCTATGCTGTGCAATGTCTGTATCAAACCTCACAAAATGGCCGTAGAACTGTTTCTATGCTAAATAAAAATGTCTGGAGTAAAATAAGTTATGATGCATGACCATTTCCCTTGGCAAACTTATAAAAACGTATCCGACTCCATTAATTCATTTTGTATTTCTCCAGGTACCAATCACTTAAATATCTCCATAACCATGCTGTGGAAAATAGTTATGGTTTTTAAATAAATGTAATGATAATAATAATTAATTATAGTTTATCCTAATTTATTCTATTGTCGATGACTCTATAACGATATTATTCTCCTTCATGTGGCTATCTCTATTATTTACTGGTTATGGAACCAGACACCTTGACGGTTCTAAGCTTCCAGTTACGTATTGTCCTGTGTACAGTAAATCCTGGATTATAATTATGGTTTGTTATATGCATCATTTCATATAAAACATGTCGCATATTTTATTTATGTCGTTTGGAGCTATTACCTAAACTGTGATTTTACCGGAGAATCCTAGCACAAAAATTAGTTGGAATAAAAACATTCTCTAAATCAGTTCAGTTTATATCACCAGTTCAGCTATTTTTGAATAAAATTATACATTCCCTGGCAAATAATTGTCAATCGTGATTCAGTGAATTACATTGGTGCTTAGGACTCGAGGAATACATTTAGGTATGGTGCAACATTCCTATGGTACCCTGGCGATACCTATGGCATATGTGGGTTTTAATGTCACTAAACAGGAGCCAAAGAATTTAGCAAAATAAATATTTAGTTAAATTAGCTGTTCCACAAAATGTTGCCATTAAATTACTTGTTGCCATGCAAATTATGCTTGAGTTTTGAAATGTACTGAAACTTGTGTGAAATAAATAATGATAAAGATTACAATGAGACAGGACAACTATTCGAGGTTAATGATCATTTTATTTGCATTTACCACTAAATGTTACATATTGATGGGAAGACAAGATGTAAGTTCTTCAGTCTTTTAAATTTCATTTTCAATTGATCTTTGGTAGTTTTTCTTTCTGAAATAAAAATAGAGCAGCATTATTGTTATTAAGTGTAGTATAGACAATTACATTTATTTATTAGTAAACAAAAATTTAGATTTTTGGTTTTGGTATGGTATGTGCCCACTTGACACTTGGGGGCTTGTTCATTGTTTAATGACACATGGCAGATACTAAGGGGTCAAATTAAAATATCTTAAAATATTAACTTTCTTCAAATACAGAACTTTTAATTTTAAAAAAAAATTTATATAAGCTTTTCAAATGTTTTAATATGTTTTGATAACATTTTAAAAAGATGGTTTCATAATATTAAAACAATTAAAACACATACAATATATAATAAATATATCAATATATAAAAAATATCAATATGAACATATTTTTTCAAAATTTTAAATCATTTGAAATGTTTATCCAAAAACATTAAAGAGCTTCTACAAAAATTGATAAATCGTTGCCATAGCTGTTATACTCTGCAAAATCAGATACAAATTGTTTTGTTTTTATAACTTGATATTGCTTTTCTGGCTTGGAAGTGATAAAAAAATAAATATTTAGATAATGTTTAGTAGTATTTAAACTCATACTTTACCAGTTTCTTGGCTTGTTTCCTGGTGGTGGACCATTGGGTGGACCATTGGGTCGACCATTAGGTGGACCATTGGGTGGACCATTGGGTGAACCATTGGGTGGACCATTGTTCTTGTTAGGTTGCACTCCTCCAGGTGGGATACCACCATTAGATGGTGGGGGTCTTTGAGGTGGTTGTCCTTGTCCATTACTGATAGGGTTCTCACCTCCCTTACCCTGCAGGATATTAGGATGTTAAACACTATTGTAAAATATTCGTAATTACAGTGTTATAAAGTACTTATTGGTTAATTTTATTTATGTTCATTTCGTCATTCAGCCCCTAGCCCTAAACACGCTATAAATGTAACCCTAAACTCTCCTAACTTTGAGTCATATTAAACCTACAGTGTGGGGTGCAATGTTACACCCCATGCCATTAAACCATCAGGTAGAGCAGTGTACCCAGCACTGTAATGGAGCTTGGCATTTTAAACATCAATATAGTGACACCATATTCTTTTCAACACGCTGACATTACATCATTGCTCTAATGAACAATAACACAACATTTTTATGTTAACATTTTAAAATAATTCTGGTCCACAGTAGAGATCCATATGGGTTTACACTGGTTCATCCTGACACAATGTTTCTTTCGATATGGAATGTTGCCATATCCTAATGCAAGCCTTTTCAATATGGAATGTTCCGTATCCAAGCATCTTGGGTGCTAGGAGCAATCATTTAGGACCTGATTCTAATTGGTGGTTTGTACAATAAACCAATATAGTAACATTTTAGCCTTTTTATTTTTCTGTTGCCATAGCCAAATTGGTTGTGTGCCTCTTGATGCCTTTTCTTTTATTTTTTAACCCATGGACACCCATTAAGTACTAGTGAGGCAAGCATTTTCCTTTACAGTTTTTAGTGACTTTTTTTCATCAAATGAGCCAGAATGTGTATAATGAAGGTGAAAATATGAAATTAAGTAATAAATATTGTTTATGCTGTGTTTATCACTTTGATGATAATCAGGCCATTACTTCTTTAGTAGATTAAATGCTCACAATTAAAATATCACTGGTTCAATATTACCAACTGCATTTAGTATATAATATCTCTGTTTCAAAAGTAATTAATTTAATGTTATTTTAAACTGCTATGTGGCCGATCTCTTGTGTGGTACCCCCAATCAATGGGCCCCACGGAATAAGTGAGATTGAGTACAGGGAAACAGGAATGCAAAGAACAGAATTTAAATAAAATTTATATAAAATTACAGCAGTTCCTGACGTTGACAGGGGACTGTACGATTGTTGCTATCTGTAGGAAAGTAATTGTGTGTTGGTGACCTGTTTCTCTGGTTTAAAATAAACAGAAAATGTTATTTTTTTAAAAAATATGCATTATAGAGATTTTACAAGGCTGATTATATTGATCTGCTATTGATTCTACCTTGTCTTTAAAAATGCTGAAAGATTAAATAGATATACTCTCCACAATTCAAGGATTTAATGCACTAAGATGGATGTAGGACATAACTGTATACATTGTTCCTGGTGCTCCGTAATGACTTAAATCAAATAATTCTAAATCCTTTGAACACAGGCGGAAAATGAAATCTAAATGCCTGACTCCTTTCTATGCAGTACCTTTCCCTGTGTATCAGTGTGAGGATTTTATCCCCATTAGATTTCCATATACGTCTACAAGTAAGGCGATTGCTTTCTTAACTTTTCATTTTAAATAATAATGAAATTGCGGTCAGACTAAAAAGTTTCATGAACCGATTTTTTTCAATCAAAAATATGCTATATTTGACTGCTTTTGCTTTGCTGGCTGAGTATAACTTTGCTGAAATCATTAAAGTAGTGTGCTAAGGAATAAATGTACTGGTGTGGACCAACATGGAAAGGTGTGACGTTATCAAATATGAGGAAAAAGCAAATGAGTGCCTGCCACATGACTACAATATAGAATACAAAGTCTGGGGTGAAAACTTTGTAGCATATAAAGAGATGGGCAGGATCACTGTGCAGTAAAAAGTGGAGGTTTATTCTACGGGTATGTATCCCCAAAGTGTAGTGCATTGTAACAGTTAGCAAGATATCTCACATAGTACGTGTCCATTTTATTCTAAATTTATGAAATAATTCAAGCATTGGATTTGGGTGCCTGGCTCAAATCCATTTTGCAGACATGCTGCTCTTTCTTCCAGTGCTGCATTACAGATCGGAGCTGTGTATCTAGATGGCCAACTCAGCACGAGAGCTACCAACCAGGGATATTTTGATGGACTGGAAAACATGTATTTTAAACCAGATAGGTCGTCTTTTACATGTATGCAGGTATTTTTGTTTGTGCTAAGGAACATTGAAAAGTCATGTGTTAGAGATATTATACTTACCACTGCAGGATTGCTTTGTGAATTAGGGACAGGTCTGTTATCTTCAACCAATGCAGCTCTAGGACCCCTGAAAGGAGGTCTTCCATCTGGTCCTTTCCCATTCTGGCCGCCTTTTGGTGGAGGTGGGTTCCTATGTCCTAAATTGAGTGGATGTGGTCCTTTGCCAGGTGGAGGTGGGTTCCCATGTCCTAAATTTAGTGGGTGCTTTCCTTCACCAGATTGAGGTGGGTTTCCATTTCCTAGATTGAGTGGGGGTGGTCCTTCACCAGATTGAGGTGGGTTTCCATTTCCTAGATTGAGTGGGGTTGGTCCTTCACCAGATAGAGGTGGGTTCCCATTTTCTTGAATGAGTGGGGGGTCTCCTGTGACATCAGATGAATGTTTAAATATACATACAGAAAAAATGTTGTCTGATTCCATTAGATGTTGTAACTATTACTATTTGGGCTAACTGTTCCCGCAGTGTATAAACTTTGACTGTTACCTAGAAAGTGACTAATGTTTCCATATTAAGTATATAAATTGGTGGTTCTTTATTATTTATGTATATAATACGTTGTACCTGCTGGATTACTGCAACAAATAAAAAAAAAATAGAATTTGAAAACATATGTTTGCTGCAATCTAATAACGCTTGCGTATCGGACACAAAAAGGTACAAAGGAAAAGCTGGGTAGTCTACTGTCAAGGAGGCTAAATATAATTATACAAATTTTTCAAGAAAATAGAATTTTATGTCATGTGTAAGCCTTCACCCAGCATATTTACCAAATTTATCCATGAATTGTTCCTAAAATAGTTACCATACTTGCCTGGTAACTGGGCGAAGCTCTGGACCACCAAGGCAAACAGAATGACGAACTTCATTCTTACTCTTTCCCTCTGCCGATCCAAGGTCAGAAGAAAATAGGATATGCCTGCTCGAATAAGGCATTTGCAAGGGAAATTTAAACATCTTCAGAGGGCACTCCCCCTGTAACCAAATCGTATGATTATCAATACCAGGTGGAAGGGGGTAGGAGGGAAGGGAGAGGGGGCCATGAGATTGCAAAAACGTTTTATGCATCACAATAAAAGTAAAAGAGATATGAATAATGACACATATAAAGCTTTGTGAAGGCCACACAATGCATACAATATCTCCATTTAATAAATCCATATGTCAGATGATCAAATAGCACATTCTTTAGGACACAGCCAACAATATATCTAAACAAATAGACCCTGAAAATAAGCAGTTCACTTAAAGTAACAGTGCTACTTTAAATTATATCTACAGACCAATAAATTTCCAGAACAATCAATTCTTAAAAACATCTCTTTTTAGATAGATAGATAATTGCACATTTACATTGGGAGTTATTGGATTATAGAAATAAAGTAGCAGGGTCATTTTAAGCATATCGCTAATTTTAAGTTTTGTTTTTGTGTATTTATTATGAGCGTAAAAGAAAACACATTGAAAATGTGTGAGCATTTAAAAATAATTAAATGGTACATTGTTTTGTAATAAGTATTTGGTGGAAGCACCTTTTTGACACAGCTTTTTTTACATTACGATTTTTACTACACATATTTTATTAGCCACATTTAAAACATGGGATACGTTAATTTTTTATAATAGACAGTAATTTTTTTGCAAAATTTCCCTTTGTCTGTTCATTTAAATTGAGAAATAGACATAAAAATCAGTTATGCAAATGTAATGTAATGCTGCCATTTAAATCAAAATAATATATTTATAGATTATCTTGGATACTTAAACGATTTATTTTTCATGCAATATACTTTTGTAAATAATAAACATTTTCCATAAAATATTAAGGCCAAAGGCATTGGACATTCCTTGGCTTGATTAAAACATATTAGAGTACATTAAATACTAATTAGACTTATGCATGGTAAGAATATTTGACACAGCTGACCATTTAAAAAAAATATATATAATTAGAACATTTCTTTGTGACGCCCACATTTCAGCCGAATGTCAGTTTGGTTCGGCAGGAGTATGGAACCAGGATTCTGATTTGGAACTTAATCAGAAGAACAAAGAAAGGCTTGAAAATGGGCCAATGAGTGTGCTGCAAATCTATACAGAATATATTAATAAGTATATTATATGAAGTACGCTAATAGGAACATTTTCCTGCCCGATAAAGAGAGAAAAAATAACCAAAAGTGCAAACAAAAGAAAAAAAAAATATTAGTAATAGTTATATCTATATATATTATATATTTATTAAATATGTAAATATATATTTTACTTTTACTGCTCCAACGTTTTTCTCACTTGATCTGTGAATAAAATGAACAATTAGTGACCCTAGGCATCCATCATTTTTATTACCCATCAATCGTGGGTTACCCATCAATCATTTGACATCACAGATGGAATTTAGAATCACAGCCCCCAAACCAAACATATTCGGCATGGCGTGATTCAGTTGGTCTGTGATTTGAGGACATTCCACAGACTATGTAGTGCAGAACACAAGTACCTCCCACCAAATCACCATATTTCTTACGCTGTAGTACGTAGTACATCTGGGCATGATAGCCCACTACCTGTCCAAAGTTAAGCAAAAAGAGACATAAACTATTTTTTTATTGACAATAAAGTGTGTGGAGGCTTAGCACACAAATCCCCCTCTGTACTTTGCATAGTCTTCCCACAAAATACACAGTCCTCCACAAAAACCTCATTATACACAACACACACAGCCCCCCACACACATAACACATACAAACAACATATGCAAAGCCTCCCCATATAAACAAAACTACAAGCATTCACCACACACACACACACGCACACACGCACACACACACACATACACGCACACACGCACAGCTTTATTATACACAACACGCACAGCCTCCACATACACCACAAGTAATATCATAATATCATGGTACTATTAATAGCAAAAGAGGGACAATAAGGACAAATGCACTAGTTTTACAGCAACTTATTAGAATACATAATGTACTTATCTATTATTATTTTTTTAAAATAATATTTGGTTTAGTGCTATAGCTCCATTATAATCTTTTCTGTTCTATTTAACTCTTAAAATAGTAATTTGCCTCTTCCAGCTGGAGTGGTAGAGGTTAACACAGTAAAGGAGTTTAAGCCTGCGTGGGATAGGCATAAGGCTATCCTAACTATAAGATAAGGCCAGGGACTAATGAAAGTATTTAGAAAACTGGGCAGACTAGATGGGCCGAATGGTTCATATCTGCCGTCACATTCTATGTTTCTATGTAAAATGGTGTACAAGGGCATAGAGTCCCTTGGTGTATTCTAGCGCTGTATACAAGGGCATAATATAAATGAGAATTATATGGGGTAGATAATAATTTTTAAAAGGTCATTGACTCATTAGAAGACGGAAACATAATGGAATTAATGGAATTTTGTAAACCTGGCAGAACATCTAGAATAAAAGGTAAAGTAAAGTAATGGAACAATAATTAGTGCTGAAATCTCAGGAACAATATTGAATGCAGTTATCGCAATTATCCGAATAAAATAATATTTCATTTAATAATATTAAATTAAACCATTTAGCTGCAACCCTTCTTAGACAGTGCATATATAATTTATAATACATATAAATTGCATTTGTTTTGTTTATAAAATCTTTATTGAAAATCTTTTTGTTTTTTATACATAGAAACATAGAAACATAGAAACATAGAATGTGACGGCAGATAAGAACCAATCGTCCCATCTAGTCTGCCCAATTGTTTAAATACATGTTTATATTTTCTACATACAATAACATACTACATTTTAAATATGTAATTTTTTACAGATCATATAGTGATGCACATTTTATAAATTTTTAGACACATAAAAAGAAAAAAATGAAGAAATAATAAAAAAAGCAACAACAATATAGTACAAAAAAAAATCTAAAGACTTCTAAACATCTCATTCCTACATTTTCTCGTGGGGCCTTTGAGAGGGAGGAGCGTTGTAAAGATCCCAGTCGTTATACTCTGCCCATCAAAGGAAAGACAGACTGGTAATATCTAATCTATTTAACACATTGAACAGTTTTGTGCCAGAGTTCAGAGGTCTATGTAATTCTTCCAAGGTAACCACCAGCTCTCAAATTTTTCAACGGTATCTCTAATTGTATAGAAATTGCGTTCCATCCTATATTTATAGGAGATTTGATTACATATAGATGGCCAACTTAGCTCAGGAGATTTCCAATTATGGGCTATTACAATTTTGGTTGCTAACAGAATATGAGTTGCCAAATACTCTTTGCTTCTTTTACAAGATGGAGAAATAACATTCCATACAAACATGTATGGAGTGTGCTTATAAATAGTCTCTGTAAACAGGATATAATTTGAGATTTAATAGTATCCAATCTAATGCAGTTCCACCAGATATGTGACAAATGCCTTATATCGAAGTGGCACCTCCAACAGATGCCAGTTATATCTAGAGATCTTTTTGAGTCTCATGGGACCTAAGTACCATCTGTATATACTTGTAATGCAATTCCAACATAGAGCTACAGTGAATGCTCCAAGCTACTCGTCTAATCCTTGTCAACCATTCATTCATAGAGAATTGATGATGCAGTTCGAGATTTGCCATTTGCATATTAGGGAGGGTTTATTCCTTTCAGGACCAATCATTTGATGATTAGTGTTAAAAAGCTTCAATATTTTAGATAGCGGGTTTTGTTCGGGAAAAAGAAATTCAAAATAAATCATCCACCCAATGATATGATATACATTCTTTGCTCATCACATAATTCTCAACTTGTAGGTAAAGAAAAATGTCTTTATTTGAGAGTTCCAACTTTTGTTGGATTTGGTGAAAGGGCATAATTTTTCCACTATGTAGGATTTCTGGAATATTGGTATCTATTTTCCATGAGGCAAAATGTAAAACTAGCATATCATATGGGAGGATCTCAATAGAGTCTTCATGAGAAATCATATTACATAAGAGACATACTTTCTTTAATTTCAGTAGTCATTTTTATATCTTTAATTATTGGATTCAGAAGAGAATTGGAGCTAAAGAAAAAGAGATTATGTGATCCAATGTGTAATTTTTAAAACTAAAACCAATCTGAGGCTTTTGAATGTAGATTTAAACACAGGGTAAAATGAGCTAGCATAGCTGCTTCATGTAATTGGTGGTGTTCTTTTTTATGTTTAATTAAAATGTTATATCCTAGGCTTGCAACCCATCCAGATATAATCTCTGAATAACATCACAAATGTATCTAATATTTTTACTATAAGAGGGATGGTTCTACTATAAAAGGGATGGTGTCACGATTCCGGGAACCCAACACGCTAACAGACACACACACACACAGAAAAGATGCCGTACCGGACCTTAGAGTGGCCGGGCTAAGCACCCACAGAATAGTCAGGAGACAAGCCGAGTCAGGGGAACCAGAAAACAGGAAAACGATAAACAAGCCGAGGTCAAAGGGTAGGAGAAAGTCACAGAGTCAGATTAACAAGCCAGAGAGTACGTAACCAGAAATCACAAGTTCAGAATCAATACTATACAGCAAAGACCACAACAGGGCAGGGAGGAACAGGAAAGGTGAGTATAAATACCCTAGGTTAAATTCTGATTGGATAACTTCCAATCAGAATTAACAATCACACGTGGGAGATATCTAAGCCTCCCACTGTGATTGTGGTACTGTTGCTTTAACGCCGGGTCACTCACGTGACCCCGGCGTTTGCATAAATCAACAACCTTCCAGCGTGCAGCGTTATACATGCTGCCGCTGGGAGGCGTGACGGATGCGGGCGACGAGCGGCGGAGAGGAGACGCCGCTCGCCGACAGGTAGGAGGAGGGGAGACCACGGGCGGCGATGGACTGAGGGTGAGTGCTGCGAGCTGCGAGCAGCCTCCCCTACTAGCCGCCCGCGGACCCCTGACATAACCCCCCCCTCGAGGACCGCCCAACGGGCGGGAAGCCGAAGGCTTCAAAGGAAACCGCGCATGAAAGGAGCGGACCAAAGAGGGCGCGTTCACGTCAGAGGCAGAAACCCATGACCGCTCCTCAGGACCGTATCCCTTCCAGTCAATCAGATACTGCAAGCGACCCCGAGAAAAACGAGAATCAAGCAGGGCAGCCACGTCGTACACGTCACTAGAGGCTGCGCGGAGGGAAACTGGACACCTGAGAGGACCAGAGAATCGATTACAGAGCAGGGGCTTCAAAAGGGAGGTGTGAAAGGTGTTAGGAATACGCATGGAAGGAGGCAAGGCCAGGGAGTAGGACACAGGATTGACTCTACGCAATACCTTGAAGGGGCCAAGGAACCTGGGTGCGAATTTCATAGAGGGGACCCTGAGGCGGAGATTCTTCGAGGACAACCAAACCCTATCACCCGGAACATAAGAAGGAGCAGCACCTCTACGGCGATCAGCAAATCTCTTCTGAGCAACAGCCACTCGAGAAAGAGTAGCATGGACCTGATCCCACATCTTCCGTAAGGAGGTTAGGTGCTCGTCCAAAGCGGGTATTCCCTTGTCGGAGAATACGCCGGGAAGGACAGAGGGTTGGAACCCATAAGCAACCAAAAAAGGACTTAAGCCAGTGGACGAATGAGTCACAGTGTTTCTGGCGAACTCAGCCCAGGGAAGGAGGTGAGACCAGTTGTCCTGGTGTGCATTCGTGAAGCAGCGTAAATACAGCTCCACAGATTGATTCGCCCGTTCGGCAGCTCCATTGGATTGTGGATGATAGGAGGAGGTAAATGACAAGGAAATCCCCATCTCAGCACAAAAGCCCCTCCAAAACCGAGAGACAAACTGAGGACCCCTGTCGGATACGATATCCTGTGGTATACCATGCAAGCGGAAAACCTCATTGGCAAACACCCGAGCCAACTGAACCGCAGAAGGTAGTTTTTTGAGTGGAATAAAGTGTGCCATCTTAGAGAACCTATCAGTCACAGTCAAAATTACTGTCATTCCATCGGATGAAGGAAGATCAACAATAAAGTCCATGGATAGGTGGGTCCATGGTTTCTTGGGTACGGACAAAGGCATCAGGAGACCCTGGGGTTTAACAGTAGGGGACTTACACTGTGCACAAACACGACAAGCCTGCACATAATCCACTACATCTTTCTTAAGTGAAGGCCACCAGAATTGTCGAAGGATACCTTTGTATGTTTTGGTAACCCCTGGGTGACCAGCCGTTTTGGCGGTGTGAAATAAAACCAACAATTTCTTTCTATCTCTTTCTTTCACGTATAATCTATCAACAGGTGTCTCAGAGGGTGCTTGGGTTTGGTATGCCTTGATACCATCCAGGAAAAGGGACGAAATAACCAAACGGGTAGCGGCTATTATCTTAGACGTGGGTACAATGGGTTCAGGAGCGGGGGCAATAGACTCCAAAGGTTCGTATTGTCGGGAGATAGCATCAGCCTTGACATTACGGTACCCAGGCCTATATGTGATAATGAACTGAAAGCGTGAAAGAAATAAGGACCATCTGGCTTGACGAGAGGACAATCTTTTAGCATCAGCTATATAGGAGAGATTCTTATGATCAGTGATAACCAGGATTTCGTGTCTGGCTCCTTCTAATAAGTATCTCCACTCTTTAAAAGCCATCACAATAGCTAATAGTTCCCTGTTCCCGACATCATAATTTTTCTCCGAATCAGATAGTTTTTTAGAAAAGTAGCAACATGGATGGAGGGGTTCGTTATAGGATAGTCTTTGTGACAATACAGCTCCCACACCTGATTCTGAAGCGTCTACTTCCATTACAAAGGGAAGGGAAGGATCGGGATGGTGTAACACAGGGGCAGTGGCAAATGCCTTTTTGAGAGTCTCAAAGGCTTTAATGGCTTCAGGAGTCCAAACCCTGGGGTGCAAACCCTTTTTAGTCAGTTTAGTGATAGGAGCAATGACTGATGAAAAGTTTTTAATAAATCTGCGGTAATAATTGGCAAAGCCTATAAACCGCTGTATTGCTTTAAGGCCTTGAGGAAGAGGCCAAGACAACATGGCTTCTAATTTTGAAGGATCCATGCTGAACCCCTGTTCAGAAATGATGTACCCTAGGAATTGTACTGATTTTTGGTCGAATAAACATTTCTCCAATTTACAATAAAGACCATTTTGTAACAATCTCTTAAGTACCTTCCTCACATGGGCATGATGAGACTCCAGATCAGGAGAAAACACAAGTATATCATCGAGATAGACCACGGCACAGACATGTAGTAAATCTCTAAGGACATCATTGATGAGGTCCTGAAAGACAGCAGGAGCATTACACAGTCCGAAAGGCATGACTAGATACTCGTAATGCCCACTGCGTGTATTGAACGCTGTCTTCCATTCATCGTTTTCTTTTATGCGAACCAAGTTATAAGCCCCCCTGAGGTCTAGTTTGGTAAAAAATCTAGAACCTTTGACACGGTCAAACAACTCAGTAATGAGAGGGATAGGATAAGCATTTTTAACTGTTATATTATTCAGGCCTCTATAGTCTATACATGGCCTTAAATCGCCCTCTTTCTTGGCAACAAAAAAGAAACCAGCACCAGCCGGAGAGGAGGACCTTCTGATAAAACCTTTACGTAAGGATTCCTGTATGTACTCCTCCATGACCTGGTTTTCTTTCTCAGAAAGCGGGTAGACCTTGCCCCTAGGAGGCATCTTTCCAGGTAACAGGTTTATGGCACAATCATAATCCCGATGTGGGGGTAGTCTATCAGCTTCCCTTTTTCCAAAGACCAATGCGAGGTCTGCATAGACAGGGGGGACAGAAACAGAAAGGGGTTTAGCTGTAGGGACATTGAGTAAACAAACGGGACGTAAACGGACCATACAGTCTCGTTGACAGGATTCCCCCCAGGAGAGTATATCCAAACAACCCCAATCAAGTACCGGGTTATGCTTAACTAACCAGGGGAAGCCCAGTATGATGGAAGCTGTAGGGGAGTCAATTATTTGGAAGGTTATCCTTTCTTTGTGTAAGGCACCCACGGCCATTACCATTTCTTGGGTCTCATGGGTCACCAGGGGTTTCTCAAGTGGTCTACCATCTATGGCCTCAACGGCCAAGGGTGTGGCCTTTTGGATCAGATTCAAGGCTGCGGTTTTAGCAAAGTTCTCATCGATAAAGTTATCCGCAGCACCTGAATCGATCAAGGCTTTAGTTGTAATCGTGGTTTGATTGACCAAAAGAGTAACCGTAATGAATGGTCTGGAGATGGACACATGAGGGGAAAAAACCATAACACCCGAGGCCGACCCCTCTCTAGGCCTTAGGTGCTGTAGTTTCCCTGCAAACTAGGACAGTTACTTCGGAGATGCCCCCTCTTACCACAATAAAGGCACAAACCCTCCCTTCTGCGGTATGTCCTTTCAGCTTCAGATAAGCCTACAGCACCTAATTGCATGGGTTCGGGAGGTGGTTGAGTAGGGGGAGGTAACGCTAGTAGTGCAGTACTGGGTAAAGCAGGTAACCCCTGTGTATTCATTCTTCTTTGACTACGCCTCTCTCTTATACGGTTGTCAATTAGAATGATATAATCTATTAGATCATCCAGAAGAATAGGCAATTCCCTGGATGCTATTTCGTCTAATATGTAAGCGGCCAAACCCTCCTGAAAAGCTGTTACGAGGGAGTCGTTATTCCAAACCACTTCAGCTGCCAGAGTGCGGAATTCAATGGTATAATCCGCTACTGATCTACTGCCCTGTCGGATCCTGAGCAGAGCTTTGCCAGCAGAAGCAACCCGGCCGGGCTGATCAAACGTACGTTTGAAAGCTGTTAGAAAGTCTGCAAAGGACATTGGGGACGTGTTCTCCCACATGGGGTGGGCCCATGCTAGAGCTTTTCCTGACAAATGGTTGATCAGAAAAGCAATTTTGGCTCTGTCAGTGGGGTATGAGCGCGGATTCATCACCAAATGAATATCAATTTGGTTGAGGAAACCACGGCACGATGCTGGATCACCGCTATAGCGCTGAGGTGGCGTCATGTGAACCACGTGAGCAGGAGCGGTTACCGGATCAGGGCTGGGTTCTGGCCCAGCAGCAACAACTTCTTGAACGGCAGGTTGCAAGTGGGCAGTACGAGCCAGTATGGTTTGTAAAGCCTGGGCAAACTGATCCATACGATGGTCTAAACCATCCATTCTAGCCTCCTGATTAACTAGGAGCTGTGGAATGTCAGCAGGTTCCATAATGGCCCTGTTGTAATGTCACGATTCCGGGAACCCAACACGCTAACAGACACACACACACACAGAAAAGATGCCGTACCGGACCTTAGAGTGGCCGGGCTAAGCACCCACAGAATAGTCAGGAGACAAGCCGAGTCAGGGGAACCAGAAAACAGGAAAACGATAAACAAGCCGAGGTCAAAGGGTAGGAGAAAGTCACAGAGTCAGATTAACAAGCCAGAGAGTACGTAACCAGAAATCACAAGTTCAGAATCAATACTATACAGCAAAGACCACAACAGGGCAGGGAGGAACAGGAAAGGTGAGTATAAATACCCTAGGTTAAATTCTGATTGGATAACTTCCAATCAGAATTAACAATCACACGTGGGAGATATCTAAGCCTCCCACTGTGATTGTGGTACTGTTGCTTTAACGCCGGGTCACTCACGTGACCCCGGCGTTTGCATAAATCAACGACCTTCCAGCGTGCAGCGTTATACATGCTGCCGCTGGGAGGCGTGACGGATGCGGGCGACGAGCGGCGGAGAGGAGACGCCGCTCGCCGACAGGTAGGAGGAGGGGAGACCACGGGCGGCGATGGACTGAGGGTGAGTGCTGCGAGCTGCGAGCAGCCTCCCCTACTAGCCGCCCGCGGACCCCTGACAGATGGTTCTAAATAAATGTTATTTTTGGAAGTACATACACATTAATGACATTAATTCGACCTAGCCACGATATCTCCAATCCTCTACGGATGAAAAGGTATGATGAAAGGGTATTAAACATTTCCATATAATTAAATTCCACCATACTGGGTATATATAGAATAATATTGATTTCCAAATAGTCTATATAATTTCTGTTCCAATCAAAGTGGAGTTGGGATTTCAAAATACCCACATCCTCCTTAGAGTGGAATTAAACCAAAATTAGAGATTTCTAAATGTAATTTTTATAGTTTGTGAATTTACTAAATGTATTAATTGAAGCATGTAATGTGCTAAGTGACCCAGATGAGTTTGACAAGGATAGAAAAACATATGCATATAGAGTAATTTTACCCCACTCCCTCTAGCATGTAAGCTCATTGAGCAGGGCCCTCAACCCCTCTGTTCCTGTGTGTCCAACTTGTCTGGTTACAATTACATGTCTGTTCGTCCACCCATTGTAAAGCGCTGCGGAATTTGACGGCGCTCTATAAATAATATAACAATAATATAATATAATTAACGATATAGGTCTGTAGTTAGATGTCAATGTAGAATCTTTCCCAGGTTTTAAGATTTAAGATATAGTGGCCTGGAGCATCTCATGAGGGATGCCTTTAGGGGGAAAGTCTTGAAACACCATAGAAATTAAATTGCATATTTATGGTATATGTAAATGCAGAGTTACCTAATCTACTCTAGATTGTAAACTTTCAAGCATGGTCCTTATTATTATTATTATTATTATTATTATTATTATTTATAAAGGGCCAACAAATTCCGTAGCACTGTACAATAGGTGGACAAGTAATTGCAACAAGAAGAGCTGGATGCAAAGGAAGGTGTTGAGGGCCGTGCTCAAAACATGTATGGACTGACAGAGAGGGCAGGCATGGTAGGTGTGGGCAGACAGGACGATGAACCTTTCATTATATATTGTAACAGGGCCAGCTGGAAATGTGTAAGACCACTGAGAAGTGGATTCCAGTTGTCAAGGCGAGAGAGCATACCGGCATGGACCAGCACCTTGGCCGCATCCGGTGTTAGAAAGGGGTTGATTTGAGTTATGTTTTTGAGATAAAAGCTGCAGGATTTGGTAAGTACATATATGAAGTAAAGGGGATAGGGATACAACTGTACAATCTAAAAAATATATATTAACAATACATTCTGTAGTATTGTCACAACATTTGAAAAGTGACACGCTACTTAATAGCACTCACAAAATCCGAAGTATGTAATCGCCTTGAGGGTGCTATCCCTGATGATGGTGAAAGACTAAGAGGACTTTATCCCTCCTACTGGATACTCTCTCCAGTAACTACAGAAGTTTATTTTAAACATAAAAAACATAAAAAAGATATAATAATAAAAACCATTGATGACAGGCCCAGTCTTTTGCATTTGGCGAGTGACTTGAGGGGTGAAGAAGAGGTTGTAGTTGAAGAGAACACCAGGGCAGCGAGCCTGTGAGGTAATGTCGATGGTAGTGTCATTGACTTGGAGGGAGACAGACACGGGTGTAGCAACATTTAAGAGAGTAAAGACGAGAAGCTCTGTTTTTGACAGGTTAAGTTTATTACATGATCTGGTGAGAAGTAATACTCTGCTCCATGATCTGATGAGAAGTAATACTCTGCTCCATGATCTGGTGAGAGGTAATAAATCAATAACAGGATTATTTACAACAGTCTTTCCTCAGGTAATAGTTTGCATGAATAAACATGTAGACTATCAGGGATTACAGCTGCTTACAATGGCTTGCAAATGAAGAAACCAACCACAATCTATAAACAGCTATAGGATTTTCATAAAATGCATTCAGTTTATCTCAGATGGGCTTATTCACTGATAATGACTAAATTCCGACTGCATTGGCAATACTCATATTTATTAAACCCAAATTCGATTAGAATTCGTTCGGCCCAAACAAATCTGCAGTGACTGCCTGGATGCATTCATTGTCTGGATTTAAACCTGTGCTTTTGCATCCAATAGGATTTTAAAGATACGCAAAGCATTAGTTTTGATTTCTGAACCGAATGCATCCGGCAGGTTTCACATTCCCAAAATATAATTCCTTTGCTTTCATGCAAATAAATGATAATTTGAAGTACTATTTGGCTGCTGACAGTGCTATTGGTCAGCGAGCAAATAGTTGATGTCATGAGGGTTTATTATTGGGCAGCTGACCAGCACTTGCTAACCAGCCAATACATTAGATAGTTAAATAAATAGCTTATTGGGGTTAATAAGACCCCCATATTATTGTAAGGGATGTTTTAAACCTCCATATATTCCCATATGTGGCCATTTAATTGAGTCAGGGAGGGGTATGTCTAGTAACATGTTAAAAGTAGCCATTGAGCATGTATTGCTATTGCTGCCCAGTTGTAAGAAAAGTCCCCATTCCCATGCAAAATAATGGGGGACATAGTCCCAACTACATGGGATTTGGAAATAAGTAATTGGCGTGGACAGATTACAGTCTAGTAAATAGCCCATGTGGTTCAAGAAGTATATTAATGCTATGTATCATGGGAGCCGGAATAACACGTATTAGTTTCTTATTTATAACAGTTAACATTGAAAGGTCTTCTCAATGTTCCGATCATGCACTGCTAGGGGATGCTACCTATTTATCTGATTTGCAGAACCACACCAACGCCAGCAATTATTTGACTTAATGAAAAATGTATAAAAATGCCTAAAAAGTGGCAATAAAGGAGTAAAAATGTAATTGTTCAGTTTAGGCTTACTGTTCATAAATGTATCTTTTTATTTAAATGTATTTTTAATGCAAACAGATTTTTCTTAAAAAAAAAAAAAAAAAAAATGTTTAACAAAGTAGGCTTCATATTTGGCCAGACAGCACAATACGCTGACTTCATCTATTCTGTGCATCGGAATCTAGATTTAGAAGCACAAAGTCTCACGATCCATAGCCATTTTCTCTTGGTGTAGCATTACAAAGTCTCTGTTTACTAAACCTTTCCATTATGTCATTGTGAATATAATCCTATTGTTCAGATGAAACTGCAAAACAAACATATCATGAAAGCAGTTTTACAAGTTAGACAGAGAACTCCAAAACTAAACAAACAAACCTCTATCCCTTTACACTTAATACCAACAACAAAAATCTATTTCTGGATCTTTGTGTTTATTCCAGATTCCATTGTGTACTTTGTTCTTATTCATTTATATGCAGGTTTCTAAGAACCCTGTTCTTTATATAGTAGGCTTTACACTGAGAGTGAACTCAAATACGTTTTCTAGGAGTAATGTTTGACAGAGACCAATGTTTTAAATGAAAAATGTCATGTTTGCATTGCCTCATATCTCGTGTTCGGGTATGAAGTAATTAAATCTGCCCTTTATAGAATGTGCTGAATACTCTACATTACCTTATGCAACACTCAAAACCTAGAAAATGATGAGTCAAGGAGGAAAGACCAAAGCAAATCTGGATTTACTGCATACAATGGCAGCACAAATTAACAGACAGTTACAAGACAAAACGTATTTGATTTTTTAATACAATTATTAAATGTTCACCTTTTATTAAAAAAACAAAAACAAAAAAAAATGTGTTTCTTTGTGTGTGCACCGTGGTCATCTATGTATGTGAGGGCTAAATAAAATGTGATGGCTCAAGTTTATGTGTTTGAAATAAATAAAAGTCCAGGTATTACAGCAGATTTATTAACACCATTAGGATCGTTTGTAAACCAACCCTAGTGATGAAGGCCTCGGTTTAATATCATTACATATATTTTTCAAGAAAATGTAAAGTTTTTCGACAAACTTTTAAAATTGTTTTCCCTCCCCCAAAATATTACAAAGACAATTCTAAGAATATTAGCAGACACTGTGGTTGGGTAACTGACACCCATAGCAGCAAGAATTGGAGCAGGAGGAAATATACATAGTATGATGTATAGTAAATCAATGGTCTTCCCTGTGTGAACCGCAATTTACTATGTAAATTGTAAAATTCAAGTAAAAATAATGCAGGGGATTGTGTTGTAACAATTAACTATAGGGGTTAGTGCTGCATTAGAGATGTGGGAGCCGTAGATCTGTCATACAATTGATGTTCTTGGCATGGATCCCTTGCATCATGGCATGTTACAATCCTGGGCTGGCTGGACGCTACCAGCCTCTGCAGAATTATTTCGAAAGTAGGCACCTGTTATGTCACAGCATAAGTAACCTCTCTAGCTGATTGCATATGGAGTTGCAGAACATATCCTGATACTCAAGGTAAAGCAGCATGGGTTATGGTTAGGCTACACTGGCTTCAAATTATAATCATATTGTTTAATATATCAAAATAAGAGAAGGGAATGGGCAACGTTGCACAACCAGACTTGCAGTGAACTTCCCTGAACATGGAGGTTATTCAGCTGGGGTGATCCTGAGTACGTATTAAGGTATCAATGCCAGGTATTATAAGTAATTCTTTATTAACACAACTGCCCAAAAATTATCAGTTTTTGCTGTACTTTTTAGAGATGTGCATGGGCAAAAAATTTGGTTCGGCACTTCCGAAATTCGGGACTTTGGCACTTTGGTTCGGTTCGGCACTTCCGAAATTCGGACATTGGCAATTTGGGACTTCGGCAATTTGGGACTTCGGGACTTTGGTAATTCGGACATTTGTAGGCATCCCTCTCTTGCCACCACAACCCCTTACACAGGTTAGGGAAGGGTTATTTGGGGCTAGGTTAGGGGTAGGGTTAGAGTAGGGTTAGGGGTAGGGGTAGGTTTAGGTAGGGTTAAGGTTAGGGTTAGGGGTAGGGTTAGGGTTAGGTTAGGGGTAGGGTTAGGTTTACTGTTAGGGTAGGTTTAGGGGTAGGGTTAGGGTTAGGGGTAGGGTTAGGGTCAAAGGCCTTTGATCGATTGCACTGGCGCTTCCTCACAGCTGTCTTGGAGAGATTCCATTTTTCCATGTCTTTAGTGTCGGTATTGTACTCGAACCCGTCCTCCAAGATAGCCAACACGGGCTTTTGTCTTCTGAGTTCCAGGCTGAAGGACGTGTGTACATACCAGTGGGGTAACAACAGCCTCATCTTTCATAGAATTTCCACCCCAACCCCATAATTTATTCCAGGCTAATTATGTTAAATTATCCAAATATACCAAACACCAACTCCTAAATTGGAAGGGCAAATACGTGTCCTGGATGGGCAGCATAGCAGCCGTGAAAATGATCCTCCTCCCTAAACTGCAATATTTGTTCCAAACGTTACCTATCAAACTTCCACCACCAATAAACAACCTAGAGTGGCAGCTACAGTACTCTACAGATCTTTTAAGCCCTTAACTTCTGGAATAAAAGGGAATCATGACATGTCACACATGTCATGTATCCTTAAGGGGTTAAAAGAGGTGGATTGGGTGTTCCCAACCTCACTATGTACTATTTAGCATCCCAAATAAACCCACTGATTATGGCCCACCATCACAAAGTCCAACTGGCCCAGCTTCAAATAGAAGCTACGTATACAGAGGGACAGGAACTTACTACATTAGCATGGATCCCGCAACATCTTAGACAGCGACACAAACACATACTACCTATGACTTCTCTAACTTTATCAGTATGGGACACATACCGAGCCACTCAACACACAAATTGCACTATTTCTCTAGCGATGCCACTGAAAGCCTTTATGACCCTCATACCCAAATTTAAGGGGGCAATGTGGTCCTCTCACGGAATCACACACCTCCACCAACTGATACATACTCAAGGTTTACACACATTTGCACATCTCCAGACCCTATGTGGTTTACGTGATGGTTTCACTTACCTGCAGATTAGATCCTGTCGCTTAAAATGGAGATCCTGTAAATGGGCACCAGCTGTTGGACTTGGAAAACCCCCACTTAAACTCATTTCCTCCCTATACGCAGCTGAAGCCCACGGACACGACAATGGTAAACCCCCTTTTGTCAAAGCCTGGGAGACAGATTTTAGGAAAACATTGGACAACACACAGTGGTCCAAAATCTTCCTGGCTAATAAAACGTCCACTCTATGCACAGCACACATTGAATTGACCTGGAAAATTCTGTATCGATGGTATCTGGTGCCCACGAAACAGAAGCATATGAAATATGGGATTTTCTGAACAGAAGCATATGAAATATGGGATTTTCTGAACTCTGTTAAAGGTGCCGGTTTGAACCTGGAACCATGTACCACATATGGTGGTCCTGCCTTAAGCTCACACTATTCTGGGACAAGGTAGCAACACTAATTTCAACCTCTGTGCAGGTGAATCTGCCAATAAAAACCCAGAAATATATCTACTGCAGCTTCTCCTCAGAGATATACCAAAACATAAACAATACCTGACATGTCACATTCTCACAGCAGCCCTATCCACAATAAGTAAAGCCTGGCTCACTGCAAATACTCCCAGCATCAAAATGTGCACTCAAACTGTCAATAACACCAAGCCCTATGAAATCATGGCCAGGAGAGCAAGGCCACCCAAACGATTCTGGAGAGAGACTTGGGATCTCTGGGACTCCCAGCACATCTCTCCTGGAACACCCACGTCTTGACTCATGAGTCACAGTTGAGGCATCCTGGAACACCACATTGTGTACTGACCAGTCCAGCAGATGAGCCCATCTAAACCTTGCATCCTGGCATTCATCTTAATGTTATTTTGACAGGTATCACCCTTTCATGAGGGAGACCTACACAATATTGCAGACCACGTATACCCTTTCACAAGGGAGACCTACACAATATTAGGCAGGTAAAGGCTGATCACTATATATGTGTATATATATGTGGAATTTAGTATGACTGGGTTATAACCAAACTCAAAACTGTATTGAATAGGAAGTAGACTAGTGCACAGTTAAAAAAAAAATACATTTGGCTGAACTACTTTGCGTAATATATTTTTTTTTAGGTAATTTGGGGTTTGTTCATGTGTCATTTCACAGTTCAATTAATTAATGCCATACTTACATAGTTACACAGGCTGAAAAGAGACATGTGGTCTTCACGTTCAGCCTTTCATACATCTGTTTTTGCTCTTTTTTTCCCTTCAGTCTTGGATCAAAATGAACATGCTCATCCATTGCTCGAGTCATTTGTTTTGCTATAAGTCTATACGGTGGTTCAGAAGTTTGGAATTTGTACCATCAACCGATCGTCCTCAATGAATCGAAGGTCAGAATGATATATAACATATTAGACATACTAGACAAGTCTCCTTGTCTAATAAAAATCTCAATGGCATAACTGAAAAACATAACTGAACTTAAGTAATTCTCAACTTAGGTACAGTTACAGGTTGGATGTAGGAGTCTGAATAATGCTATTAAATTTCAGTTCTCTACAATTCAGAGATTGGTGAGTAAGCCACGTAAAGTTGCATTACAACATGCAAAATGTATGGATAAATAGGTACATACTTTAAATAATTGATGTCTTCAACATTTTAGCCCACATTTAGGGTGTTATTTAATGAATAGGCTTAGCCTAATGAAGCAGCTATGGTGTATAGAGCATGCCCCTGCAGTCTCCCTGCTCAATTCTCTGCTGTTTTGGAGTTACATCACATTGTTTCTGCAGCCCCAGTCAAACTTCCTTGGCTGAGACTCACACACCTTACCTGCACACTTTCTATAAAGAGAGATCTGATTTTTAAACTTCCTTTATTGCACATTCTGTTTAATCTAGAATTTCCTATCTCCTGCTTTGTTAATTGTTGCTGGGGCCTCCAGGAGCCTTATGTGTGTAATTAACGTTCAAAATGGAACAGGATCAAATAACTTCTTAAGTAAACACACTGTGCTGTATGATTTGAAAATTAACAATTTTTTTGCATCCAGGCTGTGTGAGTCACAGCCAGTCCAGTGTTTCTGTAATGAATTCTATTAATTTGTAGGTGACTAGCTTATGTGATGTAGAACAGCTGTGTAGAGAAAATCAGAAAGAAATATACAGTAATAATGTGCACGTTTAATGTTTACAAAGCAAGCAAATTAAATGTGTCCTTCAGGGATATTTTCTCAAGTGTTAAACACCAGCACGACATGCAAGGACACTCCTTTAGGGAAAAGCAAAGTGTTTTAAATAGAGAAATAGCTAAAGGGATGCAACGCTCTTATTCATGCAAGCACTGAGAACCTTTTGAATATGTCAGAAAATCACATATTTTTCTGTTAGTCTCATGTGGATCATCGCAAAAAAGATGATTTGAATATGGCTAGAAGCCATCAGCACAGATATACTGTTGTGTTATTTTATGGACAGCATTGATAGAACTATTTAATTCACACAAATCAGGAGTTTTGCATTTGGCATATTCCAATAATATAAATATTTAATGTAGGAGTGAATACTCTATTTGTATTTGATGAACTTTATTCTAGCATTTTATCTAACATTATTTTTGTTAAGTGTACTTATACAGAGTTCTTAAGAAAAGTTAGAAAATTGAATCTTAGATTTTGTTGCAGGCGTAGGACGTGTACATGTAGACATATAGGTACATTGGGATTATATTTACAGTGTCTAAGTTTTGTTTTTATGCTTTTTTCTTCTGATTGTTGTATCTACTTTGAGGAAGAACAAACATACCTAAAAAATGAAGTATAAACGCTCAAATTGGATTATTAACCATAGTCCCTGAATTCTAGACTTGCCACTATTAAGCAATTGAACACGAAGGTCAAACTATTAAGATCCCTTTCAGAAACAGGTAAGTGATTTTTTTTCTTTTACGCCCATTATTAAATTAAATTAAAGCTAAATGAATCTAATGTTGGTTATAGAAAGAGTTGGCGGTAAGTTGTCATACACTTACTTTGTGCTCAATAAAAATTGTGCAGTCAGTTAACCAACCTGTTTGGGTCTAACCACTAAACAATCCACTGACAAGAAAGGTTTTAATATATGCTAAAATTGCAATTCAGCTGTGAATTCACCCAAAATTACAGTTTTTCTTTCTTTCTTCTAAAACAAATCTAACATTATACAGATAGACTTGTGTAAATAGAGAGTAAAATACCGTATATATAACTTTCCATTTAGTTTCATCCGACTCCTTCGGCACTGCATATATCGGTAATTATTCATTTTTAAACTGAGGAAGATAGATTTTAGATAGAGAGATTGGTTGATCACATTGTGTGATAAGTTCACATTTAGAGATAGTAATGCCCTCTTGTTAAAACAAGAACAGATGAAGAGGAATGTAACTTGTTAAAATTGGGCAGACTAGATGGGCCGAATGGTTCTTATCTGCCGTCACATTCTATGTTTCTATGTTAAACTCGTTTGCTTCATGGTCTATGAATTATATGTGTAGAATAGACTAAACAGAAATTCTAATGTATAACTCAAAGGAGATTGTCTACTAAACAGCAAGTTGTGGCTTGCAAACCAATTTCAAAATTTAGGCAGTTAATTAAAAAAAAAAAAAATTCACAAGTCTCCTGAATTTGAGATATTTCTCAAATTACTCTGTGCTATATATTTCATGTAATTCCATCAGATTTTTTAAAAAAAATGTATCTTCATGTTTTCAATGTTCCTTTTAACATCCTTTTGGTGAACAAGGAAACCTGACATGACCCAGCTATCAATATATATCATCTTTCATTGGAAAAAAAGGGAATTGTGGGCACATTCGGAACATGAATTTCTCAGCAGTAGTGGTGCCGTAGAGACAAAAATGTATACAAAATAACAAAGAAACAGCGCACATACAAAAATACTATTTTACATTTTACAAGGCTACTTAAAATCCCCTATCTCAGCTAAAAAATATAGGGATACTTGTCAACCATATGACTAAATCGCGTTAACCCCACCACTATGCCACAGTATTCCAATATTAGTAGGTCCTACAATAATTTTAACGTGGGAAACAAACTAAATAGTTTTAATGCTAAATAAACGGAAGTATATTTAATTAATCTGCTGTAAGATCATTGTGAAAATATATAATGCAAAATTAATGTGATAAAAAACACAATTAAAAAAATGCAGTGTCAAAACTAATCTATTAAAGTGGCCGTGCTTCGATGTTTATGCTTACAATACATATCATACATCTACTCATCAATAAAGTATGGCTTTATATCTCTAAGCTGGAGAGGCATGTGGAAGCAAGAAAATGGCAAGGACTGTATTTGCACTAATTTCTGAAAACAATTTTAATAAAAGCACTGTTACAGATATGAATAATTAATTTTTTTTACATTTATAATAACATTTTCGATTCATTAGAACACTCACAAACCATAATAAGAAAGGATTGTACTTGATGAAACATGCAGTAAATAAACACACAACAGGTTGAACTTTGCTATTGTACTTCACAATTTTTTTCTCAAGAGAGCATGGAAGGTAATAGCAGTCTGACGACACCTCACAGTTTTATTCTGGTTGGCTTCTCTGACTTCCCAAACTTACAGTTACCGATGATTGTAGCATTTTTGCTAATGTACATTTTCTCAGTATTGGGCAATCTTCTGATTATAACCGTGATCTGCTGTGAACCGTGCCTGCATAACTCCATGTATTTCTTTCTGAGTAATCTCTCTTTCGTTGACATTACGTATACCTCGGTGACAATTCCGAAAACGTTAGTGAACTATATAACAGGAAATGAGGCTATATCTTTTCTGGGATGTTTTATACAGCTCTATTTGTTTGTTGCTTTTGCTAGCATAGAATTTCTTCTGCTCACATCGATGGCTTATGATCGATATGTTGCTATATGCAAACCATTGCATTATTCCACAATTATGAACAAGAAAGCCTGCTTTTTGCTTTCTGCTCTCTCCTGGACATTAGGCTTTATAGATCCTGTATTTTCCTACTTTATATCCGCACTTAATTTTTGCAAATCCAATGTTATTAACCACTTTTCATGTGACCTTCGAGCTCTACTGACTCTGTCCTGTAGCAGCACAAAAACCATTGAAACCATAGTATTTATTGAATGCCTATTGATTGGTATGAGCTCTTTTTTGCTCACTTTGATTTCTTACATTTACATTTTAGGCACAATTTTTAAAATACGCTCGTCTGATCGGAGAATAAAAACATTCTCTACTTGCACATCCCACCTTACATCTGTTATTCTATTTTATGGATCTATGATCTCGGTTTATGTTCGACCATCATCTGTATCCTCTCTAGAGCATGACAAGTTTTTTGCTGTGCTCTATATTGCTCTCATCCCAACTCTGAATCCACTTATATATAGTCTGCGTAACAAAGACGTTAAAATTGCTTTGAGAAAATGCCTCATTAGAACTCAGAAAAATATCTAGACTCCCGTTCAGATGTTTACACAATATTTCTTAACATCAATACATGTCTACACAAAACGTTTTGGTAATTTGGAAAAATATATACTACTGAGTGACCATTTTTAGGATCAACTAATTTAACTAGAACTAGCAACCCTAACAGTCCACTAAAGCAGTGATGCAAACAATACAGACATTTAGTTGGGTTTCAAACTATAAATTAAATGTGGAAAAGACAGTAGCAATGCCATTATATATGAACATGCAAGAAGTTAAAAATCTAGATAACAAATTTGGATTTAGATGGTAAAAAAAAGCTATAAATATCTAGGTGTTAATATTACTGCACATTCTAACAAACTAATTGAAGCAAACTTTTTTCCCCTATTAAGAGGAACCAATCATTCCTTAAAATTATGGAGAACATTAGAGATCTCATGGCGGTGCAGGGTCAATATAGTGAAAGCGTATATTTTGCCAAAATATTCTTATTTCTTTAGAATGGTCCTGTTTGAGGTGCCATCCCTTGGTTAAAAATGTTCAATACAGCTTTTTCTAAACTTGTGTGGCTGGGTAGAAAAGTTAAGCATAAATCACTATAGCTGAATAAGAAACAAAGAGGAATAAGCTTCCCGGATATTTTTTACATCATAGGGCTGCTCTACTGTCATAATGACATTATATGCATCTAGAGAACTATAAAACACAGCCAATCCTTGATAACGTATCTGTGACAAGACCAATCTCGCCACATTGCATTGGAGGAGCTGGTTGCCCGCCTGTTGCCTCTGGACTATGGCCCCATGTTAAAAAGCTTGATTTTCCCCTGCAAAGACACGAAAGCCGGGTCATTCGGTGCTTGCCCTGTTTGAGCGGTGATACCCCAGATAGCTATGCCACAGAGCCCATTCGTATAATGAAAGACTATGGGAAAGCCTTTGGCTCCATGGTAATTAAACTGTATGTGTGTGATCCGAGCACCATTCAGTAATAATGTGTGCTCACATCTGAGCTATCTGGGGATATGTTGAATGTACCTGTTTTATGCAATGGCTGCACAGTTATATATTTTTATGTATTTTATTGTCTTTTGCTGCCATGTGTTCAATGGAGTTTTGCCTCTGTCCTTGGAGATAATTGGATTACTTCCCAATTATCTCCAGGATAGAAGACTCAGTGGAACTGGTTTTGGGCAGAAAAGCCATGCTTCATTTGGTCACAAAGGACTATGATCTATCTTTTGAACCACTGGACAATTTGTATGATTTTGCCATATGTTTGTATTTGGAGTATGCTGATTCTGAAAATGTAAGTTTTATGTGAATGTGATGCATACTTTTAAAGTTATGAATAATGTGGAAAAACTGTATTTCTCTGTCTGTGTAATTACATTACCCATTGTGTTCAGTAATTGTATCACAGGCAGAGGGGAGGATTTTGTGTGGGAGTGTCTGAGTGTATTGTACATGTTTATTGGTTGTTTTCCAAAACCCTGCGGGTGGTATTAATGTGTATATAAGAACAATAAACCCACTGCTCTGTCTGTTCACTGCTTGACCCTCAACACGAAGCTTTGTCTCATTCTTGGGGGATTTAATGTATGCTGTTAGAGACTGATTGCCAGGAGTGTAAGCCGCTTGGGTGCTTTTCCTGTTCAGCTGCTAGCAGCTATTTGTGAGGTTCCAGTTCAGGAGTTTGGAGTGCTACTTGGTATCCTGTTCAGGAGTTTGGGGTTCTGCAGTAGCTGTGCCTGTGTCTCTGGAAGGGAAGATCTACTACACGGCTGTTAACCCCTTTCATGCCTGGGGGTGCCGTTACAGTATCCCTAATAATTTACGTGCATTTTGTCATTTATTTAAAAAAACAATACTTAATGGATAATATAGATCTTACTATATTGGTTAAAGCCAACATCTCTAAACTAGCTCTTCTATTGGATGGCATACGTCTTAGATCCTTTTGAAATCCTCAACAACTATAAAACCTTCCAAAGGAACAGATATTTAATTATATTAGAGTTAGACGTTTAGTGATTGTAACACTCCCAAAGGAAACATATTCAGAATCTTATAAGAAACTTAATAATATTATAATGATGGGAAAGGACTATAAATTACTAGCGAGATGTTTAGAAATAATGAAATCTATGAAAAGGCCCACTTGTCCCAGAGGACTTGGTAGTTGGTAAAAAGACCTACACATAGATATCAACCTCATGGATTAGTATACATTTCTGCAGACAATATACTCTACGGTAACCTGTCTAAATTTTGTGGAAATGCAGTATAAACTGCTAAAAAGATGGTATTTGACACCTGCGCGAATAGCAAAAATGTTCCCTAAAGATATGATTTTCTGTTGGAGATGTGGTCAATTAGAAGCAAATGAATGACATATTTGGTATGATTTCCCCCTGATACAATCAGGCTGGAGATTAATCCTCTCAAATATTAATAGGCTTCTAGGAATTAGACATATATGAACACCTTAATCTACCATCTTTGCCTTTAAATAAAAAATTCATACTTATTCATATACTTCTAGCTTTTAAAATGTCTATAGCCAGAAACTGGAAATCGGCACAGGTAGAATATTGGCAATCGATAAAAGACTTTACTAAACATCAGTGTAAAATGGAACAAGGCATTGTCTCCATATTTTGTATTAACTCTAAAAAATAAAAGATATGGGACAAGTGGATTGAGATTTTGGAGGCTACACCATGAGGGTTTTTTCATTTTGTTTCTTTTTATTTTTTTTTTTATTTTCGGTGAGTTATAGGAGATATATATTCTTTGTATCCCTCCATGTATTCCATATGAAACTATGCTGGAATATATAACACATTTTGGATCTATGCAGGCGATCTCCAAGTACAGCTGCCCTTTGTGGTTTCTTGAGCTAGTTTTGTCTTGTGATGTATTGTTTGTCGCCATTAAGACTATGTACGATGGTTATTTATTAGATGTGAATGTCTGTATTAATGGCTATTTTGTGTTGTCTATATGTAATTCATTACGAAATTTCAATATAAATTACTATCAGAACCAAATATATATAATTACTTGTAATTTATAAAATATTTTACCAGGATGGATGCATTGAGTTTTTTCTTGTTTTCAAGTATGCGAGTGATCATCTAAAAAGTTACATTGTATTCCTGGTGCTTTAAAAAATTTAAATGCTTGGTTTCTCTGCCATAAAATATGGCATTGTCCATTGGTTCCAATGATTCTCTAAGAGAACCATGCTGTGTATGAAGACACAGAGCTTGTAGACATGCGGAAATCCAAGACCCACTAGAGACAGGGTTTTAGACAAATGTTACATTGTCATTTTTCAGAAATAGCAATGTTTTAAATTGTCTGAAGACAGGGCCTATGCACCGAACCCACTACATTATACGTGAACTTTAATTTAAGAAAATAGAGCGGAGCAACCATCATTTCAGAAGTCCACTTGCTCACTTGATTATTGACGCCAATCCAAAGGCACAAATTATGTGTTAAAAATGGCATCATGTAAACAGGTTTACAAAAAATCTATTTTGTCAGAAAAAAAGTGACAGGAGATTTAGCAAGAAAATGGCATTCAACCTTCATAAAAAGAACATCGATAAGATGACTAATCCCATTATACAGTACAGCCTTCTAAACTAGTAAATATAGAACAAATAAAACAAACAGAATACAATGGCATCTAGAAACGTGGTTGGAGGAATGGGTTAGTCATAATAGAGATACTTGATATAGGAGAAGTTGAAGAATGTTAAACTGGAGTACTATTTCAGAAAACAATAAAACGTTTCAAAATTTTCTGAGGTTTTCTGTGCTATTGGTTCCACACTAAAACACCAACTTTTTTTCGAGTATTGCTTGATATTGCTTCCCATAGTTGTGTGTGATTTTATTTTTTGTGTGTGCTAATGTCCTACTCTTTTGCATATCTTACTGGCCCAGTACTTAAGACAAACGTAGGCGTAGGCACATTTAGGCACAAGTTGTAAATTGTAATTTTTTATTTTTTTTTCCTATGGATCACTCGTACTTCATTCAGAATATTTTCCTAACTGGCATTGTGGCAAAGTTATGCTAGTTAGCAAATAGCAAATCGGGTTCAACTTAGCTGCGATGCCAGAAATAAAATAAAACCCCCTAGGTTCTAGTAAATAGATATATTTATATTAACAGATCTGATTTGAAGGTACTATGTAAATTAATTTTCCCCACCTCTAAACAATACTCTACACAAGTACATTAGCAAGTGCTGTAAAAAAATATGTAGATATTTATACCGTAGGATAGGGAGTTGTTGGGATCACTCTGTATTGGTTGTGCACTGAGTATGTATACTGGCTGTTGGGATGCCGTGGCTTCAGTAAAGAGGGAGCTGCAGGCAGCTGGGCAAGATGCAAACCATTGGACCATATGCATGAGGTTCCACCAGAAAATAAATTATTATAGAAAATAAATTATTAAATGAAATAAAAATTAAGCATGTGTGTAAGAGTTAGAGATGTCCATGGGTGAAACATTTGTTTCAGTTTGTTTTGTTTCAGTTAATTTTCAGAAAAAGTCGATTTAAAACTAGATGAAATTCAAAAACATTTGAAAGCAAAATGAAATTATTTGTAGCGCTATAATTAACGCTCTAATATTGTGACCCACAAAACAAGAGTTCCGAATTAGGTAAACAGCTGAAAGAGCAAAATTAAGAACATACCCCTTTTTCTTTATTTTACTGTTTCAGTTGTTTAGTAGATAAGTCTCAAATTTGATAAACTTAATTAAATAGAAATCTCATGGATGGCTACCGAGTCAGGGAGTTATTAACTGAGGGAGCAATATTCTGCTGTCTCAGTTGCTCATTGGAAAAGTTCCTAATTTGCTATCCTTATGAAAACGAATGATTCCGAAATAACTTATTATGATTTATCCTGAATTCATTAATTTAAAATTTATTACGACTTGTAAAGAATTAAAAAAGTCAGATGTCAAATGCACCCACATTTTTGAATGAAATCTAATTCAGAACGAAAAGAATTGCAAATGTCTAGTATGAATCAGTGTTGGTATTTGTATATGAGTGTGTGTATCCATATCTGAGTCTGTGTGTATATTGTACATTGTACAGCGCTACAGAATGTGCTGGCACTATATAAATAATAAAATAATAATAATAATAATATATGCATGTGTGTGTGTATGTGTAAGCATGAATCCTATGTATCTGAATCTTTCTGTGTGTGTACTTAAAGGGACACTGTAGGTACCCAGCTCATTGAAGTGGTCTGGGTGCTGTGACCCTTTTGCACTTAGTGCTGCAATGTTAAATATTGCAGTTACAGAGAACTGCAATGTTTACATTGCAGCTCTAAGTCTGCCCTCAGTGTCTGTCTATCAGACAGCCACTAGAGGGCTTCTGGAATCGTAACATAATTGTGGTCCGTTATCTGACGCTGGACATCCTCAGATTTTCCCCCATAGGAAAGCATTGATTCAATGCTTTCCTATGGGGAGGTCTAATGAACGTGCGCCATTTGCCCCAAAAGCGCATTAGATCCCGCTAGTCACAGGACCGAGAGACATTGGCGCTAGGATAAGGTAAGTAAATAAAGGGTTTTTAATCCTTTATTTAGCGAGTAGGAGGGGCGCGAGGGAGGGGGGAGGCAGAGGCATCGGTAGTGCCAGGCATATAGCTTTTGCATTCCTGGCACTACAGTATCCCTTTAAATATATATGAATGTTTACGTCTGTGTGTTTGTGTATGAGTTTGTATGTATGTATATCAATGTGTGTCTGCTATATGTGTCCATGTGTTTATATGAATGTAAGTATGACAATATGAATAAATATCTATGTATATGTATGTGTGTGTATATGAATGAGAGTATTTAACCCCTTAACGCCGTTACGGCGTGCTATGCCGTCACGGGTTAAGTGGGCTTTAAAGCCGTTATGATGGCATAGCACGCCGTAACGGCTTGCAGCCCCAGGAGGTAAGATGTACTTACCTCCGCCGCGATCCACTTCGGGAGGACTGCCTCACAGCCCAGGCAGCCCTCCCACGGCAAATCAGGCCCCCGGGGGCCATGTGATCGCTCTCAAAGAGCGATCACATGGCCCCCTATAGCTGGCTGTGGATCTGCCAGCAGGGGGACTGTTTGAAATATCAGACAGTCCCCCTGCTGGTGGGAAGTATAAAAAATAAATAAAATACAAGTGTAAAAATAAATTACATATATTTTTACATATATATAATATGTATATATATTATATATATAATATATATACATATTATATATATGTAACGTCATACAAAGTGTATTTTAATATTAATATAAGTATATATATTAATATTAAAATACACTTAGAATGACGTTACATATATATATGTATATATATTATATATATAATAGATGTACATATATATATTATATATAAATACGTATAATTAAAATAATAAATAAATAAAATAATAAAATAAATAAATAAAATATTGAAACAAAATTTAATATAAATTATATATGCATATGTAATTTCATTCTAACTGTATTTTGTTATTAATATATATATATCGGTAACAAAATACACTTAGAATGACATTCTATATATATCTATATATATATAAAATACAAATAACCGCAAATATATATATATATAGATAAATACATATAATTACATAAAAGATTACATTAGTATACACGTAGAATTTAAATACCTATAAATGCATATATATTAAAATTCTACGTGTATATTTAAATAATCTTTTAACGTAATTATGTGATTTGATTAATTAAAATTTGATTGACATGCCTGGCAACACAGGGAGAAAGTGCAGCGAATTTAATTCGCAAGCACTATATTTGACCCTGTAACTCTCCAAGACACCATAAAACCTGTACATAGGGGGTACTGTTTTACTCGGGAGACTTCACTGAACTCAAATATTCGTGTTTCAAACTGGTAAATTGTATTACAACGATGATATTTTAAGTAAAAGTGAAGTTTTTTGCATTTTTTACAAGCGAACTGCACTTTTATGGTCTATATCATTGTTGTAATATGTTTTACTGTTTTAAAACACTAATATTTGTGTTTAGTGAAGTCTCCAGAGAATAACAGTACCCCCCATGTACAGGTTTTATGGTGTTTTGGAAAGTTAGAGAGTCACATATAAGGCTTGCATTTCATTTTTTTTCACATTGAAATTTGCCAGATTGGTTATGTTGCCTTTGAGAGCGTATGGTAGCCCAGGAATGAGAATTACCTCCATGATGGCATACCATTTGCAAAAGTAGACAACCCGAGGTATTGCAAGTGGGGTATGTCCAGTCTTTCTTAGTAGCCACTTAGTCACAAACACTGGCCAAATATTAGTTTTTTGCTTTTTTCACACAAAAACAAATATGAACGCTAACTTTGGCCAGTGTTTGTGACTAAGTGGCTACTAAAAAAGACTAAACATACCCCACTTTCAATACCTTGGCTTGTCTACTTTTTCAAATGGTATGCCATTATGGGGGTAATTCTCATTCCTGGGCTACCACACCGTCTCAAAGGTAACATAACCAATCTGGCAAATTTCAATTTGAAAATGGAACGTTCTATATTTGACCCTGTAACTTTCTAAAACAACATAAAACCTGTTAATGGGGGGTACTGTTGTACTCGTGAGACATCGCTGATTACAAATATGTGCAGTATTATGACATTCACAGTTAAAATGTCAGACGGAAATGCAAATTTACAAAAAAATCTTATTTTCTCACATTTTTTAAAATTTTATTCATAATAAATTATGTTCCATATATGAATAGTTAATGATAGATTAAAGCCCTGTTTCTCCTGAACAAAATGATATATAATAAGTGTGGGTCCATATAATTTGAAAGAGGGGAACTACGGGTAAACAGACATATAGCGCAAATTCCAGTTTTTGTTTACGTTTTGTTTTGATCAGAACGTGCACTATTGACTCCGTCCTGAAGGGGTTAATATCTCTAAAATTGGAAGTAGCAGAGTGATATTCAAAAACATTTGTTTACAATTCAGGGGTGCCAAAATACATTTATTCCCTGGGTGCCATGTAACCACCAAGCTATGTCACTGTTTCCTTTGGGCATAAATAGTTGTTTCACTATTGTGCAGTGTCATGAACACCAGTACACCCAGGAAGGCATGTTATTTGCTTCAATGGGTAAAAGGGTTAGGCAGTGGCCTAATAAGAGGTAGGTATGGAGGGAGGAGGGGGTGGTGCGCATGTAGAATAGCCGAGCAAGCTGACCGCTGCAGAGGAGTCTCTGTTCCCCTACCTGGTCTGACAGGAAGTGCTCACAGAGAGCACAGAACTCAGGTGAAGCTGAGCAGACACGGAGGGGCTGGGGGGTGTCGAAGAAGGGCACTGGATATGGGAGGAGCTAAATAGGGCACATGGGGGGGAAGGGGCACAGGAGAGAAGAGAGGCTAAAGAGGACACAGGAGGGAATGGGGGCTAGAGAAGGGAACAGGAGGGGAGGGGGCAAAAGAAGGGCACAGGAAATTAGGGACAAAAGAAGGGCACAGGAAAGGAGGGGTGTAGCGGAGAGCCGATCTTTCACAGCTATTCTCCACTAGAGATCCCAGTGAGGCTCAGGAACAAGGTGATGATAAGTCCACAGGCAAGGTTTCTAGCAGGTAGAGTAATACAGCAATATCCCCATCGCAATCCCAATAACTGGACGACACACAGTTTCAGGAGTAGTACTGACAAGCTTTATTCCACAGTTCCTTATAAAGCCCTCTCCCATGCAAGGGAGGAGGTTCTATCACTTAAGACATTATCCAATCTGTGAACAGTAACCTCCCACACATCTCCTCCCCTCCTCTAGCATCATAATCCCCTTATCATGTACATAGTTTTACCCAAGTTTTGGATGTACCCTAAATACTTGGGGTACATCCACAAATCCAATATCAGATAGCCCTAGTCTGGAGGAACAACATATTTTAAAATCAGCCCATTCGGATAAAGCGTTCGGGAGTTATGGGACTTTAAAGTATTGACCGACCGCAGGGGTAAAGTATCCGAAAACAGTTCCATGCATTTTGGCCCTGCGGTCAGTCACAAACAAGGGAATGAAAACAGACGAATTGCCTGTGTTATAGAGCCTGGAGAGGGTTTGAATGAATTCCCTTGTTTGTGGGGTTCTTTCTACCGAATGGCGGGTCATTCGGTAGTTTCTATACGAATTTCTGGAAGTATGGAGGTCTCAGCGGTGTTTGCCTAGTCAAGTGTCCGATTTTAGTTCCAGACACTCGACGGCAAAACACCGCTGTTCGGCAGTTTAAGATGGCCGCCGCCACGTGTTCGTATCCCGAATGGCGGCCACCCAGAGGACAAAGACCACACTACATGAATAGGTAATTACCCGTTTGCAACATTGTTGCAAACGGTAATTGAAGGCACACTTTACACAGGGTGGTCTGGCTGTTCGGTAGTTTCATTCCCTTGTTTCATTCGAATGATTCTACCGAACAACCAGAGGAATACAGTACTTTACACACATTCAACTACCAATATAACCGGATACAATGATTTCTATGCATGTTCACACACATTAAACTAGCAATATGACCAAATACAATTATTCCCATACATGTTGTAGGACAGCCCGGTATCCAATCCGCTACAAGGGGTAAACAAGTGCACAAGAGGGGAGGGGGGATAAATAGAACCCAGGTGTAGAGGGTGGAAAAAGAAGGGCATAGGAGAGGAGGGGTTAAAAGAAGGGCACATGAGGAGAGGGGGCAAAAGAAAGGCACAGGAGAAGGGGGCACAAAGAGGCACACCGAGTATCTGAGGCGGGACAAAAAGACGCCCAGAGGGTCTAATGGGGGGGAAAGAGACACATACCGAGGGGAATGGGAAAAAGAGACACACAAAAGGGTTTGGGGTAAAATAAAAGCATGCTGGGGGAAGAAAGACACCTATCAGCCAGCCACAGCAGCCAACCTGCCAGCCAGCCTGCCTGCCTGCCAATCAGCTACAACAGCCAGCCGGCAGGCCACAGCAGCCTGCCAGCTGCAGCAGCCAACCAGCCACAGCAGCCAACCTGCCGGCTGCAGCTACCTGACTGCAACAACATCCAGCAAGTAACAGTAATTAAGGTGAGAAGAGCCAACTTGGGCTTTGTATCAGAGAGCTATGCTATATTACTATATTGTAGTCTCTAATGGGGCCTTGATGAGAATCTCTTTCTAACATACAGTTTACAAATATGTGCAATAAATATTCTTGAAAATTGCATTGCATGCATCGACTACACAGATCACAGTGATTGATAATATTTTTTACAATGGACAATGAATCATGCCCAGTGGGCATGACAAGCAGTGTCTCATGAAACACGTAGGCTTGGTGGAGCATTTACTTTGTAAAAACATAACCTTCACCCAGAGTATATATCCGGATCACATCGGATGGAATAAAGAATGGATACATGTGCACCCGAGAGAAAATAATCTACATGAGCTCCAAAGAAGAGAATAGTCTGTGTTTATTACAGGAAAATGGGATATGTTTTTCTGGCAACATTATTGACACAAGTGAATTAACTCATGGAGGGAACTTTATTTAAACATTGCGTATGTTTTTTAAAATTCCATTTTCAGTTAATTAAAATGTATTACACAATGGGAAGCTGTAATCTGTGCTTATTTGTTCTACATTTGCTGCTTTATTTTTTTTTTTATTTTTATATTTTTATATTTCAATTTGTGATGGTTTGTCTTGGTATATGTTCGGTGGTTAACCAAATCTTGAAAAAAAAAAACATTAGATACAAAATACAATATAAATTATTAAAATGTTTACTATAAAAACCTCTTTCTGAAGTGTTTTGCCATTTTTATTCAATTGACATGAATCAATAAATGATCAGAATTAAAAAAGTATGAGTGATTCTGATTTTGAGTGTCTTTATTATCGGATGTTATTGCTTGTAAAGTACATCCCTCACATAGGTTGCAATAACATATATCGGCATTCACTGGCACTGAGCTTATGTGTATTGGTTTTCTAGCAGCCACACTTGCGATCTTCGTTACCACGTTTACACTTTCACTGGGTTTACACTTGATTTACTTGGTTAACTTACATAGGTGTGCGCAGCCTATTGCATTAGGGTGTGCACCCTAAAGCACAAACACACGCCGCATGTGTATGTGTGTATATATATATATATATACACACACACACACACACTGCTGTGTGTGTGTGCTGTTAGTGTGCTGTGTGTAAGAGTGCTGCTGTGTGTGTGTGTGTATGTGTGAGGGTGCTGTTAGTGTGATGTGTGTGTGAGGGTGCTGGGAGTGTGCTATGTGGGTGAGGGTGTTTGTGTGTGTGTGTATTTGTGAGGGTGCTGTTTGGGTGTGAGGGTGTGTGTGTTTGTTAGGGTCCTGTTAGTGTGCTGTGTGTGTGAGGGTGCTGTTTGTGTGATGTGATGGTGCTGTTTGTGTGATGTGTGTGGGTGTTGTGTATTTGTAAGGGTGGTGTTAGTGTGCTTTGTGTGAGGTTGTTTTGTGTTTGTGAGAGTGTGGTTAGTGTACTGTGTGTGTGAGCGTGCTGTGTGTGGGTGCTGTATGTGTACTGTATGTGTGTGGGTGCTGTATGTGTGCTGTTTGTGTGAGGGTGCTGTATTTCTGTAGGTGCTGTTTGTGTGTGGGTGCTGTATGTGTGTGTGTTCTGTATGTTTGGAGGGATTGTGGAGGTGGGTGCAGATTAGTAAATATCCCCCCTCCCTTCGTACCTTATTTAGGGAGGGGGGATCCTTGCTGCCATGTGCCATCCCTGGTGGTCCAGTGGAGAGTTAACCCGGGTCCTCTCCTGCCTCCCTCCATGCTGCTGTGGGCCGGTGAGGTAGATCTTTGATCTCCCCGCCGGCCCATGGAGGCTTAGAGCAGAGCCGGCACTCAGATAGCGCCGGTTCTGTGTGAGCCGACAGGGGAGAATAAAGTCCTGGGGAATAAAGTGTGGGAACTCTCCCAAGATTCCCCCCCCCCCCAAAAAAATAATATACACTCCAATGTGTGTGTCTGTGTGTGTGTGTGTGTGTGTGTGTGTGTATATATATATATATAGATATATATATGTGCACACACACACACTGACACGCATACTCAGACACACACACATTCAGACACACACACTCATACATTCACAAACATACACACACACACACACATTCACATACACTGACACACACTCATACATTCACATTCACAGATACACATACACACACACATTCATATTTACACACACATTCACAGACACATACACTGACACACACTCATACATTCACAGACACCCATACATACATACATACATTCACAGACACACATATACACACATTCAGACACATACACTGACACATATACACACACATTCAGACACATACACAGACACATATACACACACATTCACAGACACACAAATTATTATTTTTTAATTAAAAAATGTCCACCCAGCCTCCCTACCTGGAGTGCTGGCGTGGACTTGTCCCTGGGGTCCAGTGGGTCGGGCGCCTATCTTCATCTCAGCCGCGGCGAGAGAGCTGTGTGCTCTCTGCTCCCTCTCACCGCGCGGGCTGTCTGCTGTAGCTGGGAGCCGAAATATGACGTCATATTCCGGCTCCGGCATCAGCAAACGGCGCGCGGCGAGAGGAAGCAGAGAGCGCACAGCTCCCTCGCCGTGGCTGAGATGAAGATAGGCGCCCGACCGGGGGGGGGGGGGGAGGTCCATCGCCTCTTGCCTCCCCATGACAGGGGGAGGAAGGGGGGCATTTGGGGGCGCTGAGTGCCTGCAGGAACAGTGTTCCTGCTCATAAAAAGTGCAGGAACTCCTTCCTGCAGGACTTAATCCATAGGCGTGCCGCGGGGATTAGGGTGTGCCCAGGCACACCCGGCACACCCCGTGCGCACGCCTATGTTAACTTATACATCATGGTGTCGGGGATCACACACGACAATTAGTGAGTAATTTTATTATTCCTGTAAATAGCACAAAGATAACACTGTTTGATCTTGAAAAAGTTAAAATATTGATTCTGCAATGTAACAAGATATTTGTTGCATAAATGCATCCACAATTTTGAAGTCTATCTATCTATCTATCTAAGACATTGAATGCGATAACAGTGAGTTGTTATAATTCAAATTCTTAATAAAGTGTAACAAAATCTAAGAATCTATCTATCTATCTATTACCCTATTTATCTATTACAGTTAACTAGTAGTATCTTATCTTGCCTACAAAATGTCCACTGAGGTTCCAGATATCTGGATATCACTGCACTATACAAGGTGAGATTTAAATAAGTGAAAATAAATATGGAGAAACCAAATTAATAAAAAAGGAATAATAAAAAGTTGCCCTTTTAACATGTCAAATCAAGTGACACTTGCCAGCATTAAAGACAATGTGAGCACAGTGCAGGCGGTGGCAGGGAGAGTACGGGTAAACATCCATGTTGTAGTGCCAGAGCAGAGTTCCCCTCAAGCCTAGGCTAGTATGAGGGCCAGCATTTGCACTTGGTAAATCATAGATGCCAAGTCTCTCACCCACTGTGGGCAGTCAGAGGAACGGGGTGGTAAATACCGCTTTCCATGGATGATCTTCGGCCTGTGAGGTCAATGCAAAGAGGTATATCCTCATAAGGCTCTTGGCCCAAAAATGTAGACTGGAGGTGGTCAAAAAGCCTAGATAGGCACATGAGCACCAGTAAAGATTCTGTGAGTCTACCCTCAATGAAAAAAAAAAAAACCCCTTTATTGTAGGGTATAAATTCCCCAGAAAAGTAAAGGAAACTTATAAATAGTTAACACATCTAATAAAGTATAAATAAAAAGTGGGGGAGATAATGGTATATCAATATGAGATAGGAGTGGACGATTTGAAAAAGGCGCTTGCATAGCGCCGAAACGTGTGTTAGGTTATGCTTTTATTTAATCACTAGCACTTTGTGTGTTCACTAGGTGGGGGGGAGATTCTTGAGATATATAGGAGTTTGATATAGGAATTTGATATTTCTATCAGGTTGGAGCTTCCTTTGTTCAAACAGTCAGTACAGTGGTATACTCTTTATTTAGCAACTCTGCAACAGTGTCAGCAGCAGCATTTTCTGTGTTTATCGTAATGGATATCTGCTTTAGAGACAAAGCTACAGAATTCTTTAGAATGATCTACATTTGATAGACAGTACGTCCGAGATATATTCTGTACATTAAGCCTGCAGTGTCTATTCGCAAACAACAGTATACTGCAACTTACTAACACTGTTTAGCTATTAGTCCACTAAATAAGAGTACATTCTGTTTTACGCTTATCACAGGTAGGATTTAGAGGGTTTGTCTGCATGGAATTGACACTCTATATATGATCTAGGTGTCCCTACTGCATTAACCTCTAATCCTACATAAGATTAAGCGATTCTCTAACAGTCTCATCTATAGGGATATTATAATAGACACTTATTTTAAGGCTTAGCCTATAGATCTCTTGAAATGATCTAGATTTAAAAGACAATACGTCCTAGATATTCTCTGATCAGCAAGCCTTTAGTACCTATTTTATCCCCTTAAGATAAATTGGCCTGGATACCCGCTTGTCAAAGCCCACTACCGACAGATGGGATTTTGGGAGTTCTCGAATACAATTGACACTTTGTCTTCAATGCCTAGTGTCCCAACTGTATCAATCTCCAAACCTACTGTATACTAAGTTACGGCTCTACTCATAAGGGTTACTATCTATCGCCACTCTGTACAGGATTCGTAGTCTATACTATGATCAGTAGGCATTATTTACCTCTCATATAGATCATAGCAATACTTAAAGGATCCCACGACTGTACTGTGAACTATTTAATCATCCACTCCTATCTCATATTGAGATACCATTATCTCCCCCACTTTTTATTTATACTTTATTAGATGTGTTAACTATTTATAAGTTTCCTTTACTTTTCTGGGGAATTTATACCCTACAATAAAGGTGTTTTTTTATTTTTTGTCCATTGAGGGTAGACTCACAGAATCTTTACTGGTGCTCATGTGCCTATCTAGGCTTTTTGACCACCTCCAGTCTACATAGTTGTTATATATTTAAGGGTTAACCCCTACATAAGAATCTGTGGACACACCATAGATCCCGTTCATCGGGAATCTAACTACTTTTCATTCTTGGCCCCAAAAGGCTGACAAAGGAGTAGATAGACACCTGCATGCTTGATTTGCCCTATGGGGGTACACTTATCTCCGACAAGGTGCTGCTCTGTTGGTCTCAACGTGTCTTAGTCAGGGAGGCTCTCACACACTCCAGTAGCTTGAGCCAGAAGGCCTGAAAGATCGCATCTAATCATTTGCAAGGAGGATTCAATAGAGCAGCGTTGAAGCTGTAGGGATAAACGCAGGCCCTGTCCGTCAAAATGGAGAGCAGATGCCATCTTAGGTTATCGTGGAAGTTAAAATCTGGTTAAAGTACAACTCAGAGTATGAGGTGAGTGCAGCAATATTAGTCCAAGAGAATTCTGTAGGGATCTGGATATCGCCCGCCAGTCCAGGGGGGAGAAGCACAGCGGTACCCACAGGAAACAGGAGAGTAAGGGGATTGGCCTTGTCCCCAGTACGCCGCAACAGAGATTTTCCAGCACTCTGTGCAGTTGAAAGTCAGGTAAGGATTTGAAATGCTTAACCGGGTATCCCCGATGTTAGTGGTGCACAGTTGCCAGGAATAATTGCAACCCCAAAAAAGCTTTTCAGGAGCTTGTGCACCATGTATCTGTTCTGGTTAAAGGGCAAGCTCCGCCTCTATATAATTATTATATATTTTTACTGCTACTATTCGTTTCCCTTGATCTGTAAACAAAATGTATATATTTTGAAGTAAACTGATTGGCCAATATTTCACATCTTTTTGGTTCATCTGGATCGTTTTTCCTGAACAATTGCATGGACAAAGTATATCAGCACCAAAACGAAACAGGGACAAAACCCAACTCGCCTAAACAATTTTTTATAATCACCTTTTTTTCTGATGAATCAATTTGGACAAACCACGTTTTTTCATTGTGCTCACGCTTAATATTAATATTCTTTGTTAATCTGTTAATCATTATTTACCAAAATGTAATCTTATTCTATTGAGAGGATTTGGAAATTGTATTCACATATTATTTTTCAACTTACTGCATTCTCTAAAATGTATATTGAGTATTCTGACCATTAACCGTGGATTGAAAGACAAGTCTGACAGTGTTCTGAGCTATTACTGCATCTTATACCTAATATCAATAATTGTTTCTTATACAGTTTGCTTTTACAAAAGGAGTATGAGGTTACAAAATTGTACATACACAGCTGTTGCTCCTCTTCATTGTGTTTGAAAGTTTCTGAAGAGCAAGTATTACTTCTTTATTCCTCAGGCTGTATAGAACAGGGTTAAGCAATGGAATTAATATTGTGTTTAATAGAGATACAGTCTTAGTGATGTGATGAACGTCTGTGACAGGAGGCTGGAGATATACACATAACAGAGACAGATAGAGCAATGTAATAACAGTAACGTGGGAGGAACAGGTAGAGAAGGCTTTGTGTCGCCCTTGTGCAGTCTTTATCTTCATAATGACAGAGATTATGGACACATATGAAGATATAGTGAGTACAAAAGAGGGTATACCCAAAAGAACCCCTTCAACAAGTACAGCAACTTCTACCTTGAAAATGTCTCCACAAGAGCACTGCAGCAAAGGCACAAGGTCACAGAATATATGGTTAATGTCATGACACTGGCAGAAAGGCTGTCTAGATAGTAAAATAATAACAGCTGCAGGATCTAACATAGCGATGCCCCAGGTCACAACTAGCAGAAGGGAACACACCCTTTTATTCAAAGTTAGGTTGTAATGAAGGGGGTGGCAGATGGCCACATAGCGATCGTAGGACATGACAGTCAACAGAAGATATTCTGAACTTTCAAACCCAATGAACAGATACACTTGTAGCATGCATTGAGAGAAGGAGATTGATCTTAGGTTAAAAAATGTTAGTAAAAATCTGGGGAAAATAAGCGAGGTGAAGCAGGTGTCCACGAAGGACAAATTGGCCAGTAATAAGTACATAGGAGTATGCAGATGTGAACAGACCATGATGATAAGTAACAGGAGCATGTTCCCAGTAATGCAAAAGAGGTAAGCAATCAGGAACAGGAAGAATAGTAAGATTTGTATATCTCCATATTCAAAGAACCCTAGTAGGATAAAACCTCCATTGAATGTTCCATTCACATGAGCCATTCTATCGTAAAAATACAAATTATACTATATATTAAAAATCTTATACCAATATTATAAATAGAGATATTAATTCAAATCAACAAATTATGTTTCCAGCAACATTTTAAATGATTTATTAGAATTTTTAAACAAACTCTCTAAGTTGTGAAGAAATAAAATCCAAATGGCTACATTTGAGAAAACAAAGCTGACATGAAAAATGTATCCTACTCAAATATAGTCACGGCTTTATTAGCCTTATTTTTATACTTTATTTTGTTTTTACAGTTTGTAGTTTAATTAATAATCTTGATTGCTTTTGTTTGTTATTATTCACATGTTTTTTGGAGTTTTTTTTAACCCCATTCCCTCCCAATAGCATGTATATCATCGTTACCTTCCACTTTGCTTTGCATTTTAATGACGTTTCCAATAAGCTGCATCCCAACATATCTCATCTATCAAACAAGGAATCTGAATTTTATAACATGACAGGAGGCTTCGTATTTGCTTAAGACTTTCTTTACTTAAGCTTCACAGCAGCACTTTTTTACTTAGTAACAAGGTAACCAATCAGAAAAAAGAGATAACAAGGTATATAAGTCCCTCCCAGTGATGTCATTTCCTCTTTCTTTGCTGCTTCACACCAGTACAGGTCAGAGTGCCACTGTCTCCTACTTCTGTGGGTTTCTGTGGTTTTACAACTATTTTACCGATTAATTTTTTCTGTCATACTCCTTCACTGTTATCTATTTACATATTATTTTATCCTTTGAGCTTACTACCTACTTTCCTAAACTCATCTTTTGTTTATATATTTTTCTCTTCCTATATAACTATTTTGTTAAGTATTTCCTTATTTATTTATTTATTGTGTAAAGTTTCTTACTTATTATTTCATTTAATTTCGTTTTACCTTCACTCCAGCCCGGTTTTATTCGGCGGCATTCTCGCCCCGTTTCCCGGGCTTTTCGGACTGTGGAGAACGCCTCCAACGGTCCTCAGTGCGCACGGCGGCCATCTTGGATCTCGCGCTCCCCCGCGGGATCCAAACGGCTTCCTCTCTAGTGCGCACGCGCGAGATCGCGGCGGCCATTTTCTTGGAGCCGCGATCTGCTTTTTTCCTCCGGCCGTACGGCGGCCATTATACCGCTTTACACAGCGGTCAGATTCCATTACACAAGTTCAATACATCAACGTCATGGACTTATATTATTAAGGTTATATATTTTTTCCCTGCATATTTCCCTCACTAATAAGGAAGTTTTCACCACTATACTGGTACAGCTTTACCTCTGTCTTGCTCCCCCTTGGGGAGAAGTTTATATTACATCCGTTTTACTGGAATTTAATACCAATTTATTCCTATATAACTGGAATCATATTTCTCAAATACTTATTTTGCACAATTCCACATATATAATTTATGATTAATACATCTCAAATGTACACAATTCATGTGTATAAGGTTGATGAACTATTAAATATGATTGCTGTCTGTTTATACAGCCCATGATCGGCCCGCTTTGTCTGTGCCACGATACCTCTATACGGGTGTGAAAAAGTATTCCCTGAGGTGATTTATTACTGGGTGACCCCCAGTTTCAGCTTGCAATGTGGAATTATAACAAACTGTAATATTCCGTGACGGCCTTTAAATACATTCTAACACTGGCCTATTTTGCCCCATAGGTTTCAACACTATTGCTATGGAGGCTTCAAATCAAGACCAAAATTTGCAAGCAATTATTAACGCAGCTGTAGCTGCTTCACTGGAAAAGGCCCTGGCTCGGGTGCTGCCCGTGGATTCAAAAGAGCCAAAAATTTCGGAAACTCCGCATTCTGATGAAGATGCGGAGGAGTCCGACTCCATAAATAGAAACCCTTCCAAACCCAGTAAACGTTATTGGAAAGGGAATGGGCCTGAACCACTCAAACGGAAGGGGAAAGAGCCGGCGAAGCGCCCTAAACAGGCGGATGTTAGAGAGCAACACTCCATCCAGCCTACCCTGTCGGAAGAGGAGGAAGACTCCTTCGACCTACACCCCTTAGCCATCTTGGATGAATGGCAGGCTGACCACTCCTCAGATGAAGGGGAAGACTGGCCCGAAGCACCCTTTAAAGGTGCTCCTCTCCCTCAATCCATCATGGGAGATCTCCCAACTGAAAGTGAGATACCCGGATCGAATCCATCTGGGGACGCTGAATCTTTCCTGGATGCACTTGGCCAACCTCTGTTTGACCCGAGGCAAATTAGATATCCCCGATCATCTGAATGGTCACTTCCAGACCATCTTGCTCAGTATATTCACTTCTGGATCAGAAGACCCTTAGAGCGGGAGATCCGTAAAAAACTACGAGCAGAATGTCCTAGACCCACTCTACCGGATAGAGTTGCAGTGACCCCAGAGTTTGATACGCTGCTCCACACATATCTGGCCAGATCGGGCCGTGATCCAAAGAAGGGCATTGAGCGCAGCCTACGCCTGACCCAAGACAAAATGCTAGATATCCTAGGACCCCTAGCTAAAATTCTTCTACTGTCTGATGAAGCCCTATCTAATGAAGGCCCTCTAGACCCATCTGTGATTAGAGAATGGGCACTACGCTCTATTTGCCTGCTGGGCAACGCTAATACATCTCTCTGTACTGAGCGTAGAAAAGCAGTGCTGCTGCGTATGGATGCCAAGCTGGCTGACTTGGGAACCAAAGAATTGGGCCCCAAAGCAAAGGGTCTATTGTTTGGAGAACCATATATTAAAGAACTACATAAGCATGTAAACCTATACGCCACGCTAAACAAGGCGCAGTCATCCATGAAAAGGGTATTTCATTATCAACCCTCACGGGTTTTTGGCAGGGCTGGCCGTACAAGGGGTCGTACAGTCAGCCGTTTCTGGACCACAAACCAACGCCAGAGAACCCCAACTTCATCATCTTTTTTCCCCAACTATCAAACAAGAGGCTCCTACGCCCAAAGGGCAGATAGAGGAAGAGGGTACAGATCCCGCGGACGCAACAGATATCCAACAGGTGAGATTTCCTACCCTTCACCTTTTTACTGTTTATCATGCGGGCAGGTTGTCACACTGTGTAGACATGTGGAAGACTCTGTCTTCAGATACCTGGGTCCTGAACACAGTTCAGGGTTATTCCATAGAGTTTCATTCTCTCCCTTCTCAAACAGGTTTTCCTCAATATCCAAAAATGTCGAAGTCTCAGAGCCTTCTTCTAGATTCAGAACTACGTTCTCTTCAAACAAAAGGAGCAATTCAACTCGCCCCTCTAGACAGAGGTTTCCTCAGCTCCATCTTCTTAGTCCAGAAGAAATCAGGGGACTTTCGCCCAGTAATCAATCTCCGTCAACTGAACTCTTTCGTTGTCTACAGGCATTTCAAAATGGAAGGGATTCACCTCCTCAGAGACATTCTACGGCCAGGCGATTGGTTCTCTCGCCTCGACCTCAAGGACGCTTACCTCTCGGTACCAGTACACCCAGCCAGTCAACGTTTCCTCCGCTTTCATTGGCACCACCGAATTTTCCAATTCACCTGCCTTCCATTCGGCCTGAGTTCCGCCCCGTGGTGCTTCACCAAACTACTCAAACCAGTCACCGCACATCTTCGAGAAAGGGGCATTCGTTGTCTGATCTACCTCGACGACCTCTTACTTCTCTGCGAAGACGCATCCAGGCTGCGTTCACAGACGAACTACACATCTGGATTAATCGAGTCCTTGGGGTTCATCATAAACCAAGAAAAATCATCACTGTCCCCGTCCAGAGTCATCCAATTTCTCGGCTTCGAGATCGACTCTTCAACTTGTGTTCTTCGCCTACCCCAGGCCAAGTTAACTGCGATCAGAAAGGAACTTCGCAAAGTCCTTCGTCAAGAGGATTTACCTCTTCGAGGTTTAGCTCGGATTGTAGGCCTGCTTTCTGCTTCGATTCAGGCAATCTACCCAGGCCCCCTTCACTACCGGGCCATGCAACGCTTGAAAGCTCAATTCCTCCGGTCTCATCCATCATACGATCAGAGGGTCCCGATTACTGCAGAGGTGAGGAAAGAACTCTTTTGGTGGCTCCGTCACATGTCAGCCTGGAATGGCAAGGCAATCTTCGGTCCCACCCCGGACTATGTAGTGGAATCAGATGCGAGCCTCCAAGGTTGGGGTGCAACCTGTCATACGACCTCCACCGGAGGACCATGGACCACCTCAGAACACTTTCTCCACATCAATTGTCTGGAATTAATCGCAGGCTCGTTCGCAATTCGCAGTCTGACCAGTCACCTCTCGAACTGCTGTATTCTCCTTCGGATGGACAATGTCTCAGCTGTCCAATACATCAACAAATTGGGCGGGGCCAGATCCCGCATCCTTTCCGAAGTGACAAAAGACATCTACGAGTTTTGCTTCCAACGCAACATCACACTTCGAGCAGAATATCTCCCAGGGGAATCGAACATCACTGCGGATTGGTTCTCCCGACATTGGAGGGACACCAGCGACTGGCGCCTACACAGAACAGTTTTCCTCCACATCTCCAAACGCAGGGGCCCGTTTACCCTAGACCTATTCGCCTCCCGGACGAATTTTCAAGTCCCACGGTTTTTCAGCTGGCTTCCAGACCCAGAATGTTTAGCGGTAGATGCCTTCCTTCAGAATTGGCCGACAACGGGAGCCTATGCTTTTCCTCCATTTGCGATGATTCCCAGAACTCTCCTCCAGATTCGCAGACAACAGATCACTCTTGTATTACTCACACCGCTCTGGCGGGGCCAAGCATGGTTTCCGGATCTTCTGGACCTCTCCTGCCAAGATCCCCTCCTTCTGCCTCCATGGCCAAACCTCCTAGAAGACCCTCAAGGGAACCCTCATCCAATGATAACGCAAGGCCACCTCCACCTTGTAGCCTGGACTCTTTCAGGGGTACCTGGCACTTCGGAGAACTATCACAGAGATCTAAGGAACTCCTCTGGGATTCATGGGCCCCTGGAACTAGAAGATGCTATCTTTCTTCCTGGAACACTTGGTGCAATTGGTGCCTGGAACGGAATACCGATCCCCTTACGGCCCCTAGACAATACATTTTGAACTTCCTCTCTCATCTTTTCGATCTAGGCCGCTCATACAGATCCATCAACGTTTCTCGTTCAGCCATCTCAGCAGCCCATGTTCCTCTAGACGGAGTTCCAGTGGGCCAGGACCACCTGGTTTGTAGACTTTTGCGGGGCATCAAACTAGCTCGCCCCCCCAAACCAAAATACTCCCATCTGTGGGATGTTAATGTCATGATCACTTTCCTTGAGTCTTGGCCGGACAACGAAGATCTCTCCCTCCGTCAACTCTCGGCAAAATTCACCCTATTACTTTGCTTAGTGTCCTTCAGACGAATATCAGATGTTCGAGCATTTGACCATGACGCTATAAATTTCTCCCCAGAGGGTGTCACATTCTCCGTGTCCAGACGAACAAAATCGAACTCTTCTTCTATATTTTACCCTTACTTTCCTAACCACCCAAAATTGTGCGTGGTGTCTCTTCTTTCTCGTTACTTATTACTCACCTCCTCACTTCGTTCCACAACTTCCAGCCAACTATTGGTCTCATACGTCCAGCCACATAATCCAGTGTCATCCACAACCCTGGCCCGATGGGTTAGGTGGTTACTCTCCCTAGCCGGGATTGAAGCCTCCTTCGGAGCCCACTCCATCAGAGGGGCGGCAGCATCGGGGGCATTCAACACGGGAGCCTCGCTTCGAGACATTCTTCAATCTGCAGACTGGTCCCGAGAACAGACGTTCCGCAACTTCTACTTTCGTCCCGCTGTGCACGCTTCCTTAGCCCTCCTTGGGGAGCGTTAAAACAGCAAATACGAAGCCTCCTGTCATGTTATAAAATTGTAGATTATGCTAGCTTTAGTGTACCTATAATCTTAATTTTATTAATGACAGGAGGCGAGTATTTCCCACCACTGTTACCTTCGGTTTTTTCCCACCCTAGGTTCGCCCCACTAGGTAAGTTTCTAAGGTAAGTTCTAAGGCTAGAACGAACACACTATACCTTACTTCCATGGGGTCAGCTATTATTGTCTATCCTGTATAGCTTAACTGTTCTAACAAATTATAACATATGTTGCATAACAACCGGTTATCATGATTTCCAAGTCCAATTCACGGATTAATCCTTGGTTTCGACTCTGCTCTCTCGTTTCAGCATAAAACTCCCTTAAGAAGTCAAAGCTAGTTGCTGTTCCTTCACGAACTTCACCTCTACCCTTCAAGAACGCAAGTCTACGTTCCTGTTTCCCTCTCAAGCATCTCTTCTCATATGACATCCTGAATTCCTCATCTGGTTCCTTCTGTTCCGGTTCCTGTTTGTTCGCAGCCAGAAAGAGGAAATGACATCACTGGGAGGGACTTATATACCTTGTTATCTCTTTTCTCTGATTGGTTACCTTGTTACTAAGTAAAAAAGTGCTGCTGTGAAGCTTAAGTAAAGAAAGTCTTAAGCAAATACTCGCCTCCTGTCATTAATAAAATTAAGATTATAGGTACACTAAAGCTAGCATAATCTACAATTTTTTTATTTTCATTTTTTTTTTTTATCAATTCAATTGCATTAGACAAAAATTACAATTCCACTTGTGTAGTTAGATTGCATTCCCTGGGTGAAATATGTCATTTTTATTTAAAAACAAGAAAACAAGGGATACCATATAAGCTTTCAAATATTTCATCTCCTTAAAATATACATTATATTTACATGATAAAGAAATAAATGAAAAATCCAAATTATGAACTATGTATGAAATTACTTACTCTATGGCACTAAATGAACATCGTAAGTTTCAAATAAATGTCATTAAATTATTTTTTTAAAATGAAAAGAAGATATTAAATGCGATAACAGTGAGTTGTTATAATTAAAATTCTTAATAAAGCATGATACAATATAATAATCTATCTATCATCTATCTATCTATTCATCTATCTGTTATGACCACTTTCAATTAAATTTTTATTTACTTTTTTGAAAATGTTCTCACCACAACTCCATTAGTAAATTGACATTCATATTTTTCAAGCAGAAAAACACATTGTTAAAAATACAATTTATTTTCAAACGGTTTTTATTGGGAAAGTTTTCAAAATATAAAAATAACAACAAACATTACACATAAAAAGGCAGGGTCGGGGGGGGGACAATAAAATAAAAATGAAAAATTGAAATAAAAATAAAATAGAAAAAGAAAATGATGGGAAGGGATATCGAGGGTAATTCTACTTTACATTTTTTGTATTTTATTTATACTTTTTGATAATAATGCCTTAATAAGAAAATATTTTTTTTCTGAGTAGATTCATATTTTTGTTGTAAATGCCACTGTTCAAAAGGCATAAACTACTTATTGTTAAATGAATATTATGAACTATTAGAGGCTTTGAATACTAACTTTATAAAATACCATTTGTTCATTCATCCTAAAATCTGAATCGAAAAATCTGTGTTTTGTCACATGCTTTTGTGTGTGCATTGAATAGTCTATTAAAAACCTTTGTGCAGTTCCTCGATATAAGCTGGGAGTAAGAAAAGTTCCACTTTGATAAAATGCTGCCTCATGGATTTATATTATATATTTATTTTTTAAGGAAAATAAAAAAGTCTCGTCCAAAGCACATTTAATACGTTGCTGACCGCATGGTAAGGGAGGATCATATTTCAGGTTCCAAATTGTATTTTTCTTTTACTTGCTAGATAGATTTATAAAGATATATAGAATTTCTATATAGATTAACCCCTTCAATGCCAGAAAGTTAAATAAAAAGTCAATGAAACAGTTTGGTATTGGCTAACGCAGAAAATATATATTCTGCAAAGCAAATAATAATGCATAAAATAATTTCTAAAATAAATAATTGTTTTTTTATACTTTTTTTCTGCTTTGGAATTTTATTGCCATTCTTATTTTTATTACATTGGAAACTGTATTTCAGTTTTATTTCCAGTTGTAACTCCCTGAATATCTACTCTTGAGCATGAAACCAGTCACAGTCAATGTATCTCATTCTGGAAGTTTAATGCTTAGTCATACATTCTCAAGTACCACTTGTAACTACCGGTTTGTTTCCCAGCAAAACCAACTCAACTTTTCACTTTCTTAAGATCAATAAAAATAGGGTCAATATGCCCAGGGCATACTTACATACAAGCATGCTGAACCTAGTCTTCTGGTTAAATAAACTGATATTTTCATAGAAATGTTTTACATAGAATTGTACATTTTTTTTACCAGCAATATCTTTAGTTTTTTTTAAAAGACAAATTGGTAAGTTGGAATCAAAGCTATGAACCTTTAATGAATAATTCCTTTTATTCAGAAAATACAATTATATTGAACTAACCTGCCCAGCAGATGGGAACATATGAAGAAACAGTAACACCACTTGAAAGTGTTCTATAAGAAGCTTGGTAACCAACCCTTGGGGAAAGAAGCCTTCTTTTATTCATTATTAGTCCACGAGTCACTCTCCTGTGTGTTCTTTGTAATTATGTCCTAGAGATTTATTAGAATAAAAATGCTAGTCTAAGTATATTTAGAAATGTGCATCCACCTCTCCTGGGAATACAGTAAGAGTAATATTCATTTTTTGGATCTTGCGATTTTTGTTAGGGATGGAATGGTGGCAACAATTACCCTTTTAAACCGGTGGGCATCAATGGATGCATCCACTTTTTGAGTTCTCACTACAGCCCATTGTTGAAAAACATCTTTAACCCCTTAAGGACACCCCTTAAGGACACATGACATGTGTGACATGTCATGATTCCCTTTTATTCCAGAAGTTTGGTCCTTAAGGGGTTAAGCACCAATTTTTAAGGTTTAAATATAATTGCACATATAATGACGATTTTATTGCCGAGGCAGAAATACTTAAGGGAAATTTCTTGGAGAAGGGATACCCTATTTCAGATATATGTGAGGCCCTCATGCAAGTTATTGACAAGAATAGAAATGAATTATTTATTAAGAGAGAGAAAACTGGTTTTTATCACATGCTCTACGTATTATTTTACATCATTATATGTGCAGTAGGACAGTAAAAATGTTATCAATAGTGATGTCGCGAACACAAAATTTTCGGTTCACGAACGGCGAACGGGAACTTCCGCAAATGTTCGTGAACCGGCGAACCGGGCGAACCGCCATTGACTTCATTGGGCAGGCGAATTTTAAAACCCACAGGGACTCTTTCTGGCCACAAAAGTGATGGAAAAGTTGTTTCAAGGGGACTAACACCTGGACTGTGGCATGCCGGAGGGGGATCCATGGCAAAACTCCCATGGAAAATAATTTCCAATCAGAATTAACTATCACACGTGGGAGATATCTATACCTCCCACTGTGATTGTAGTGCTGTGACTTTAACGCCAGGTCACGTGGCTGACCCCGGCGTTTGTATGTATGCGCGGTCTCCCAGCGTGCAGCGTTATACATGCTGCCGCTGGGAGACGAGAAGGAGGATGCGAGCGCCATTCGGGGCTGTGAGGACGCCGCTCGCAACAGGTAGGGGAAGGGGAGACCGCGGGAGGTGAAGAACTGAGGGTGAGTGCTGCAAGCGGATTGCCGCCTCCCCTTACAGCCGCCTGCGGGATCCTGACAAAGGATCCCTGATACACACTGACACAGAGCAGAATAGGGACTGTTCCTCCTACATAGGGTCACTTGGCAGATATGGATTGACACCTATCCTAAGGATCCCTGATACACACTGAAACAAAGCAGAATAGAGACTGTTCCCCCTACATAGGGTCACTTGGCAGATATGGATTGACACCTATCCTAAGGATCCCTGATACACACTGACACAGAGCAGAATAGGGGCTGTTCCTCCTACATAGGGTCACTTGGCAGATATGGATTGACACCTGTCCTCAGAGACCATGATACACACTGACACAGAGCAGAATAGAGACTGTTCCCCCTACATAGGGTCACTTGGCAGATATGGATTGACACCTGTCCTCAGAGACCATGATACACACTGACAATGAGCAGAATAGAAACTGTTCCCCCTACATAGGGTCACTTGGCAGATATGGATTGACACCTGTCCTCAAATTCCTTATACACACTGATACAGAACAAAATAGAGACTGTTCCCCCTACATAGGGTCAATTGGCAGGTATGGATTGACACCTGTCCTCAGAGACCATGATACACACTGACACAGAGCAGAATAGAGACTGTAACCCCTACATAGGGTCACTTGGCAGATATGGATTGACACCTATCCTAAGGATCCCTGATACACACTGACACAGAGCAGAATAGAGACTGTTCCCCCTACATAGGATCACTTGGCAGATATGGATTGACACCTGTCCTCAGAGACCATGATACACACTGACACAGAGCAGAATAGAGACTGTTCCCCCTACATAGGGTCACTTGGCAGATATTGATTGACACCTGTCCTCAGAGACCATGATACACACTGACACAGAGCAGAATAGAGACTGTTCCCCCTACATAGGGTCACTTGGCAGATATGGATTGACACCTGTCCTCAGAGACCATGATACACACTGACACAGAGCAGAATAGAGACTGTTCCCCCTACATAGGGTCACTTGGCAGATATGGATTGACACCTGTCCTCAGAGACCATGATACACACTGACACAGAGAAGAATAGAAACTGTTCCCCCTACATAGGGTCACTTGGCAGATATGGATTGACACCTGTCCTCAAAGCCCCTTATACACACTGACACAGAGCAGAATAGAGACTGTTCCCCCTACATAGGGTCACTTGGCAGGTATGGATTGACACCTGTCCTCAGAGACCATGATACACACTGACACAGAGCAGAATAGAGACTGTTACCCCTACATAGGGTCACTTGGCAGATATGGATTGACACCTGTCCTCAGAGCCCCTGATACACACTGACACAGAGCAGAATAGAGACTGTTCCCCCTACATAGGGTCACTTGGCAGATATGGATTGACACCTGTCCTCAGAGCCCCTAATACACACTGACACAGAGCAGAATAGGGACTGTTCCCCCTACATAGGGTCACTTGTCAGATATGGATTGACACCTGTCCTCAGAGACCTAATTGTGTAATAATGGTAATACTATTACCTATTATATAATATTGGCAGGGGCAAGGAAATTCCCTCTAAATAGATGGGTATAGGCAGAGAGTATGGAGACCGGAGTGATAAAGTGTCAATAAGGTGATATCAAGTTAAATGTATCACAGACACACAGCCACCATTTCTCTTAGCTAGTTTCCAGAAATGCTGGATAGGTAGAAGGGCTATAAAGACCCAGAGAGGTCTAAGAAGAATCCTCTAAACTAGCCATAATCTCCTTAAACACCTTCAAGGGTGTTCTAAGCTAAAGCTCAATCTAAACGGTTAGATGACTGTCTGATTTCCCATCACAGATGCTGGCTAGGAATAACAGTGTGCAAGACAAAGAGTGGGTCTAAGTGCCCATAGTGCAGTAAAGTGTCCCTAGTAAAGTGAAAAAGAGAATAACGAGCTGGCGCCCAAGAGAATAACGAGCTGGCGCCCTATCAGGGCACGTGTATATGGCATCGATTTTAGGAACCGGGAGATGGAAAAAGATGCATGGTCGGTCCTCCTACTTCAAATTTGGGGCACTGCGCGTGCAATCTAATGTGCCACCAGATAGGAGTGGTGTGTTAAGTAGTACTATTACTATCAGTTTAATCCCTGTTATGTGCCTTTTTTTGGTTTGGTTTTTGAAGCCACAGTGCAGCACCAGAGGGCCGAAAAATTAGGCATGTACACATGCCTGAAAAATTAGGTATTGTTGCAGCCGCTGCTGTAGCGGCCATAAAAAGAGATGTTTGTTTCCCAGGCAGAAGGTGCCCTAAAACATTGCGGCTTGAACCCTAGTTGGTGGCGGATAAGTCACGCAAGTCAACCGGCATTCAGAGCTAAAATACAGCAGCGTGTGGACCATTTTTAGCCCAAGGCAGCTCATCTCATCAGGCCTTTTTTAGTCGAATGTATCGCCCACTGTCAGTCCCTTCGGGATCCATCCCTCATTCATCTTAATAAAGTGTCACGTCTAAACATTTGTTATGAAGGAACACAACTGCAGATTTCTTATAGTTTGAATATTTATTATAAAAAGTAAAAGGTATTGACTTTAATTCCAATTTACAGGTACTGTAGCTTTAATTAGTAAACGATAACTGAAGTCCACAATTACAGGCACTGTAGCTTTAAGTAGTAAACGATAACTGAAGTCCACAATTATAGGCACTGTAGCTTTAAGTAGTAAACGATAACTGAAGTCCACAATTATAGGCACTGTAACTTTAAGTAGTAAACGATAACTGAAGTCCACAATTATAGGCACTGTAGCTTTAAGTAGTAAACGATAACTGAAGTCCACAATTACAGGCACTGTAGCTTTAAGTAGTAAACAATAACTGAAGTCCACAATTACAGGCACTGTAGCTTTAAGTAGTAAACGGTAGTAATTAGCAGACACTGAATCAGAAAGAGTCTCTTAGTAGTGTTAATGATTTAGGTGATAAGAAGTTACAATAGCTGTTCCATAGGCTTTAACTGAAGCAAGACAGATGCAGCTTACTGATATAAAGTATGAGTTGAAGTTAGCTGTAACGGGTTTGTTTTATCGAAGGACTTTAGAGACAGGAAATAACAGCTTTGAGATGCAACGCTTATCACAGAGGTTTTACTTAGCTTCCGGCACATAGAACACTGGTTCCCGAGATCTCCTCAGAGGCGGTTATCCTGAATGGAGAGAGTTCAGCTTTAGTCGTGGATGAGGAGAGGTGAAGGGAACTTGAAGTCTTCCAGTCCGGTCCGGTAACAGAGGGCTTTCACAACGATGTTGTAGCCGGTTCGTGAGTACGGAACGTAGTTCAATAATCCAGCGTCGATCAGCTGGTGCGGTCGGATTAAATAAGGAGACCGTGTCATAAAGGGGTGTGGCTAGGCTCCGTGGAACCAGGAAGTAAGAGGATACCATAGTTAAGGCATGACATAAAGGTGAGGTAATCTAGACTTTTTTGACCTAGGCGACTTCTCTTCTCAGTGACAATATCTCCTGCTGCACTGAAGGTCCTTTCTGACAGGACACTTGAAGCGGGGCAGGCCAGTAGTTCTATCGCAAATTGGGATAGCTCAGGCCACAGGTCAAGCCTGCACACCCAGTAGTCAAGGGGTTCATCGCTCCTCAGAGTGTCGATATCTGCAGTTAAGGTGAGGTAGTCTGCTACCTGTCGGTCGAGTCGTTCTCTGAGGGTGGATTCCGAAGGGCTGTGGTGATGCGTAGGACTTAAAAAGCTCCGCATGTCCTCCATCAACAACACATCTTTAAATCGTCCTGTCCTTGCCGGCGTGGTCGTGGAAGGATGACTTTCACCTCTTGCCCTGTTAGATTCCCATTGTGCTGTGACACCCTTATACGCTGTGTAAAGCATACTTTTTAATTTATTTTGCAAATGCTGCATCCTTTCCGACTTGTTGTAATTCGGTAACATTTCCGCCACTTTCTGCTTATACCGGGGATCTAGTAGCGTGGACACCCAGTACAGGTCGTTCTCCTTCAGCCTTTTTATACGAGGGTCCCTCAACAGGCACGACAGCATGAAAGACTGGATGCCGAGCTACTCATTTCCCGTTCCTCCTCCTCAGTGATCTCAATGAAGGTATGTTCTTCCCCCCAGCCACGTACAACACCACGGGTACCAGATAGGTGACAACGAGCACCCTGGGATGCCTGTTGTGGTTGGTCTTCCTCCTCCTCCTCAAAGCCACATTCCTCCTCTGACTCCTCTTCCTCACAATCCTCTTCCAGCGTTGCCGCAGGTCCAGCAAGTGATGCTGATAAGGCTGTTTCTGGTGGTGATGTTGACCACAACTCTTCCTCTTCCTCTTCACGCTCATCTAGCCTGATCCAGCACTCTTTGCAGGGCACACTCCAGGAAGAAAACAAATGGTATGATGTCACTGATGGCGCCTTCAGTGCGACTGACTAGGTTTGTCACCGCCTCAAAAGGACGCATGAGCCTACAGGCATTGCGCATGAGCGTCCAGTAACGTGGCAAAAAAATTCCCAGCTCCCCAGAGGCTGTCCTAGCACCCCGGTCATACAAATATTCATTAACGGCTTTTTCTTGTTGGAGCAGGCTGTCGAACATTAGGAGTGTTGAATTCCAACATGTCGGGCTGTGGCAAATCAAGCGCCTCACTGGCATGTTGTTTCACCGCTGGATATCGCCATGGCGAAAGTGCGTCATGGCCGTGTAGGAATGCCTGAAATGGCCATACACCTTCCTGGCCTGCTTCAGGACGTCCTGTAAGCCTGTGTACTTATGCACAAAGCGTTGTACAATCAGATTACACACATATGCCATGCACGGCACATGTGTCAACTTGCCCAACTTCAATGCCGCCAACAAATTTGTTCCGTTGTCACAAACCACTTTGCCGATATCCAGTTGCTGCGGAGTCAGCCACTTTTCCACCTGTGCGTTCAGGGCGGACAGGAGTGCTTGTCCGGTGTGACTCTCTGCTTTCAAGCAAGTCAATCCCAAGACGGCGTGACACTGCCGTATGCGGGATGTGGAATAGTACCTGGGGAGCTGGGGGGGTGCCGTTGATGTGGAGCAAGACGCAGCAGCAGAAGAGGACTCAGCCGAGGAGGTTATGGAAGAGGATGGAGTAGGAGGAGTAGAGGAGGTGGCAGCAGGCCTGCCTGCAATTCGTGGTGGTGTAACCAACTCCTCTGCAGAGCCACGCATTCCATGCTTGGCAGCCGTCAGCAAGTTTACCCAATGCACAGTGTAGGTGATATACCTGCCCTGACGATGCTTTGCAGACCAGGTATCAGTGGTCAGATGGACCCTTGCCCCAACACTGTGTGCCAGACATGCCACTACTTCCTTTTGAACAATCGAGGACAGGTTGGGAATTGCCTTTTGTGCAAAGAAATTTTGTCCGAGTACCTTCCACTGCGGTATCCCAATAGCCACAAATGTTTTGAACGCCTCAGACTCCACCAGCTTGTATGGTAAAAGCTGGCGGACTCATAGTTCAGACAAGCCAGCTGTCAGACGCTAGGCAAGGGAGTGACTTTCTGACATTGGCTTCTTACACTCAAACATGTCCTTGACAGACACCTGACTGTGGGCAGATGAGCGGGAACTGCTCAAGGCGAGAGACGGAGTGACGGATGGTTGAGAGGGGGCATGGAGGACAGCAGTGGTTGACGTGGCTGAAGATGCTGGACCAGGAGGAGGATGGCGGCTTTGAGTTTGTGTGCTGCTTGTACTCATGTGTTGATCCCATAGGCGTTTGTGATGTGCGATCATGTGCCTATGCAAAGCAGTTGTACCTAGGTGGGCGTTGGATTTCCCACGACTCAGTTTCTTTTGGCACAGGTTGCAAATGGCATCGCTGTTGTCAGAGGCAGACACAAAAAAAATTCCACACTGCTGAGCTCTGCAATGACGGCATTCTGGTGGTGGACACAGCATGCGTTGATTGGCATGCTGTCGGGCTGACCCCGGGTGCCGATGCATGCTGTCTGACTGTGCCACTAGCTCCTTGCGACGACCTCCCCCTTCCCTACCCTTTATTCTTGAAGTTGATGCTTCTGAGATTGGGGTAGGTGCTGTCTTGTCTCAAAGAGATTCACCTGAAAAGCCGTTACACCCTTGTGGCTTCTTTTCCAGACAGATGTCCAAAGCAGAAAAGAATTATGATGTAGGCAATCGCGAACTCCTTGCTATCATTTTGGCGCTCAAGGAATGGAGACATCTACTAGACGGTACTAGGGATCCCATCCTCATTTTAATGGATCACAAAAACCTCTCCTACCTTAGTGAAGCAAAAAGATTGTCTTCTAGGCAGGCCAGGTGGTCTCTGTTTTTGTCTCGTTTTAATTACATAATCACATACAGACCAGGTGATCGTAATACTAAAGCTGACGCTCTGTCCAGACAATTCGAAACTACTGACAAACTAGAAATTGATGTTACCCCTGTCATTCCTCCCGACAGAATAATAGCTTCTACTGTTCTTTCTATTTCTTCTTCCCTCTTACAAGCTATACAGGCTAAACAAAACATGGCTCCTGGAGAGAGGCCTGCTGATAAACTGTTCGTTGATATCCCCGAGAGACGGGATATTATGTCATTGTATCATGACACAAGAACTGCTGGACACCCTGGTATTTCTAAAACGTTATCAGCAGTTTCTAGATATTTCTGGTGGGCTTCCTTATGCAAGGACGTCACCGATTACGTTAATGCCTGTACTACTTGTGCCAGTATGAAGTCCTCCCACAGAGTCCTACCTGAGAGGCCTTGGTCCAATCTATCCATGGATTTTATTGTTGAATTACCCCCTTCGAATGGTAAAACTGTCATCCTGATGATAGTGGATCGTTTTTCTAAGATGGCTCATTTTGTGTCTCTTGTCAAATTGCCCTCATCCAAGGAACTTGCCTCTATCTTCGCCAGGGAGGTGTTTCGGTTGCATGGTATTCCTACTTCGATCGTGTCCGATAGGGGTAGCCAGTTTACCTCCAGATTCTGGAAAGCATTTTGTTCAGAGATGGGTATTTCTCTCTCGTTTTCTTCTGCTTACCACCCCCAGTCTAATGGAGCTGCCGAACGTGCCAACCAATCTCTAGAGCAGTATCTTCGTTTTTTCGTGTCCCACCATCAGAACAATTGGGCTGAACTTCTTCCTTGGGCTGAGTTTGCTCGTAATAACGCTGCTCATGAATCCTCCGGTAACAGCCCTTTTTACGTTGTTTATGGCCGGCATCCCGTGGTTCTTCCAGCTGCATTCTCCTTACAGGGCATGCCAGCTCTGGATGAACATTTGGCTGGTTTACGTAATACTTGGGAGCAGGTTCAGTGTTCTTTGGTGGATTCCGCTGCTCGCCAGAAGGTTCAGGCTGACAAGCATCGCAGGGCGGCTCCATCCTATGCTGTGGGAGACCGGGTTTGGCTTTCTACTCGCAATATTCGTCTTCGTGTGCCTTCTATGAAGTTGGCTCCTCGTTTTATTGGTCCTTTTCGTATCTTGCATGTGGTTAATCCTGTTTCGTATGCCTTGGATCTTCCCAGGAATCTACGCATTTCTAACGTGTTTCATACCTCCTTGTTAAAACCCCTCCTGTGCAACCGTTATACTCGGCATGTTCCTCCTCCCCCTTCGGTTTCTGTGGAGGGCCATGAGGAATTCAAGTGGCTGCCATACTCGACTCTCGTTTTCTTCGAGGTCGCCTCCAATATCTGGTACATTGGAAGGGCTATGGGCCTGAGGAATGCAGTTGGATTTCCGCTGGCGCTGTTCACGCTCCTCGCCTTGTGCGTTCTTTCCACGCTCGCTTTCCTACCAGGCCTGCTCCTCCCCGCCCGGTGGGCGTGTCTTCAGGGGGGTACTGTAGCAGTACTTACCCTCTCCAGGGGCCGGCCGGGGTCCTCTCTTCTCGCCGCGCACGGTCCTGCTCCTGCACGAGCCACACGCGGCTCATTCGAAGCAGCCACTTCGAATTCCTCATGGCCCTCCACAGAAACTGAAGGGGGAGGAGGAACATGCCGAGTATAACGGTTGCACAGGAGGGGTTTTAACAAGGAGGTATGAAACACGTTAGGAATGCGTAGATTCCTGGGAAGATCCAAGGCGCGGTCCTGCTCCTGCACGAGCCACGCGCGGTCACGTGTCCCGCCTGACACTAAGAGCGCGCCGCGCGTCTCGGGCGCGCTCTTAAAGGGACAATGGGAGACTAAATTAGAATCAGTCTCCCATTGGCCCCTGTCATGCCACGTTCCCCATACACTCACGTTTTGGGGGCGTGGATATAACAGGGGCCAATCAAAGTGAACATTAGGGTATTTATACTCACCTGTTTCCTTTGCACCTTGCCCTATAGTGGTTTCTGTTCAGTTCCCTTTAGTGCTTGTAGCGTTCAGTTGTTTTTTTGGTGCTTGACCTTGGCTTTGTTCCTGACTCCCTTCTCTCTTTATCCTTGCTTGTTTATCCGCCGGTTTGTCCTCCTGTGTAGCAGTCCCCGGCTTGTTCTACTTTACGCTGTCTCTCCGTTCCCTTGACCTCGGCTTGTTCTGGACTCTGTCTTTTCTTGTACTCGTCTAAGTCCGGCCATTCTAAGGTCCGGTAAGACGAATCCTGTTTTCTTGTCTCTTGACTACCTGGACTATTCCTGCGTGTTGGGGTATATTACAGTGACAATGTTAACTTTAATAAGATTTGTTGGCAATGACCCCATTTGTTATTCCTTAATTATTTTATTAATAATTTAATAAAGCTGTGGACTAATTATTTCCAACAGTATAACCTGTGTCCGTGTTTTAATGGGGGTTTGGGTAAGGTTAGCGCATATGCCGGCAAATCCGACTGCGCGCCTGTCATGTAGCCCATGGATCAGCGCAGCTAAGAGGAATAGGCCTTGACAGAGCCAGGAGGTAGGCATAGCAACCACAGGAAGTTAGTGACAGCTAGCATGCTGGGTAGGGCAGAGCCATAAGGGGAATATTTACACAAGCCATTATATGAAGTGGCCATTTTAACTGAACCTAAGCTTACCTGTCAGTTGTCCCTCCTACCCTCCCTGTATTTGGTTAGGTTAGTTGATTTCCCGTTTTTTCACAGCGGCGGGGAATGGCCTGGTTAAATCGGAGGGTAGATGGAGGAGAAAGTGGGCATCCTGGGGGTTTAGTGTGGATTGGGCAGTGTTGCACGTGGTTGGTAGGTTCGAGCCCGTCGGTGGCTCCGAACCTGGGGGTGTGGTGGTGTCTTGGTACACCCTACACTGGAACTGGTGGGTAGCGGTGTCTTGGTACACCCCTACAATGGATATGGTGGGTAGCGGTGTCTTGGTACACCCCTACAATCGATATGGTGGGTAGCGGTGTCTCGGTACACCCCTACAATTTAACCTGGTGGAAATGTGGTCATATTGGGCGGCCAGTTTCTGTATTAACATGTTTTTTAGATTGTTATCTATTGTTATTATTGTGGGGTCATTGCTAGGGGTATGTTATGTATATGGGGGGATGTTAACTTTAATAATATTTGTTGGCAATAACCCCATTTGTTATTCCTTAATTATTTTATTAATAATTTAATAAAGCTGTGGACTAATTATTTCCAACAGTATAACCTGTGTCCGTGTTTTAATGGGGGTTTGGGTAAGTTTAGCGCATATGCCGGCAAATCCGACTGTGCGCCTGTCAAGCTTCTGGAGCCTCTCTGGGACTGATACCTCCATCATGTCATCCCATGTGAGTAGTGCGTTGATGAGGCTCAGCCAGTCGAGAGTGGACGAGGCTAGGGTTGTTATATACTGTCTCATTGAGGCAGGGATCGAGAACATGCAGGACCCTGACAGCATGGGGTACCCGTTTTTTTTAACTTTTCCATATCTGGCTCTGTGCATGCTTTTTAGTGATCGGCAGCCTGAGGTACGGCGGTGCTAGAGATTAAGCTGTCTTCTTGGATGGCTGCTTGGCCACGCCCCCCCGGGAGAAAGTGATTTGTATGTAATCATGTAACCGCAGCTGGTTCCCCATTTACCACTATAATGTCTTAAAGCATAGAGCTTAGCAGGGCTAACCATACAGCTATCCTAGCCATAATTTTATATAGTCAGTAAGAGATCCCCTGTTTAAAATATATAAATAATTGAGAATACAATATAAAATAAGGATTGTCTTGGAAGCAATAAAGTTTTGTCTTTTTAGATAATTATTATATAAAAATATAAATATAGGCATATAAAATCCATTACAATAACTTATAGCAGAGTTTATAGGATTAAACTATATGCTTGCAATATCAGAAATAGAATAACATACCCTCTTGAACATGTCAACATCTCTCAGTCATTATAATAAATATGGAGCCACAGTGTTTCTGTCTCTAAATCTAAAAGATACACACATTTATATCTTAGATGTTCATTTTAGGACCTCCCTTAACTTGGCAAAGATACAAGGCCATAACTAAAACGTAAGTGCACATGTCATGGGAAATTCCCTGACTTAGTACAAGATGGCGTCTTAAAGTCTGAACATCTTATCTAGACATGTGCAATTCGTTTTGATGCAAATTTAAATCCGGACGAATTTTGGCATTTCGGACATTCGGATGCTTCCGAATGTCCGAATTGCAGAAGTGCAGAATTTCCAAAGTGCCAAACTGAACTGAATTGCTGAAGTCCGGAATTGCCAAAATTCCAAATTGCCGAAGTGACGAATTTCGGAAGTGCCAAACTGAATTTGCCAAGTGCCGAATTGCTTCGGATTTCTGAAAAGTGGCAAAACAGGAGAAGAAGGGAAAATTAAGGGAATGATTACAGGAATCTAACCCTAACCCTAACCTTACCCCTAACCCTACCTTTTAACTCTAGCCCTAAGGGTTAGGGGTAGGGTTAGGTGTAGGGTTAGGGGTAGGTTTAGGGTAAGGGTAAGGGGGTAGAGCTAGGGTTAGGGGTAGGGTTGGTGGTAGTGTTGGGGGTAGGGTTGGGGTAGGGTTAGGAGTAGGATTAGGGAAAGGGTTAGGGTTAGGGGGAGTGTTAGGGTTATGGTTAGGGTTAAGGGAAGGGTTAGGGTTCGGTGTAGGGTTAGGTGTAGGGTTAGGTGTAGGGTTAGGGGTAGGGTTAGGGTAAGGGGTAGAGCTAGGGTTAGGGGTAGGGTTGGGGGTAGGGTTGGGGGTAGGGTTGGGGGTAGGGTTGGGGGTAGGGTTGGGGGAAGGGTTTGGAGTAGGGTTAGGGGTAGGATTAGGGGAAGGGTTAGGGTTAGGGGGAGAGTTAGGGTTATAGGTAGGGTTAGGGTTAGGTTTATGGTTATGGTTATGGGTAGGGTTATGGGTAGGGTTAGGGATAGGGTTAGGGGTAGAGATAGGGTTAGGGAATTGCCAAAGTCTAGAATTTCTGAAGTCCCAAATTCCTGAAGTCCCAAATTCCCGAATTGCCGAAGTCCCGAATTTCGGAAGTGCTGAACCAAATCTTTTGCCCATGCATCCCTAATCTTATCTATTGTTTATAATAAAACGTAAGGGTGCACACAGTTGGGAAATTCCCTGACTTGTGACAAGATGGCTTCCTAAAGTCTGATGACGTAGCATAGCCTTGAAGATGTTATTGCAATACTCGTTTTCTATTAAGCTAAGACAAATTGGCATAAACATATTATGCACCGAAAGTAGGTTAGAGGTTATTGCTTAAAGAAAACAATATGTTCCATTTCTGACACCTTGTCAGTTTGCAATATCTCTTAAAGACAAAGTACACAATTTAAGAAATACAACATTTCATTCTAAAACTTGTAATATTTGCATTTGCCCATAACAATTAGTACAGGGATACCTGGCAATTGTCAATCATCCATACATCCATTCATTCCAACCCACATTCTGTTGTCATTCTTCATGTATATATATACATTTTCATTCAAAATGGAAACTGTTGCTTTTAATATTAATTACTATGATCTAAATTTGAGCCCCTCTGTAAAATTGGATGAAACTGGATTTATGCTGTTAATCCCTTAACACTATCATGGCATACTATGCTGTTGCATTAAGAGAGCCTAAACGCTGTTAGGGCAGCATAGTATGCCCTAACGTTTGTGAGCTCCCCAGCCAGTATTTACTTACCTGGACAGGCGATTAGCTGAGATTCTAGTGCAGGGGGACTGCCTCACGAGCCAGGCAGTCCCCTGCTTTCTTTCTGGCCCTCCTGGACTAGCTGATTGAGATGGACGTCTCGATCACATGGCTGCAATAGCAGTCTATGGGACTGCCTGCTAGGGAACTGCCTGAGTGTGTAAAACACTAAAACTTGTAATGATGATGATATCATCAGTGAAAGTGCCAAAAAAAAATATGAAAACTAATTTGGGCTAGGGTTTATGACTAAGTGGCTATGAAAAAGACTGTACATATGCCATTTTCAATGGGTGTCTACTTTTTCAAATGGTATGCCATGATGGGGGTAATTCTCATTCCTGGGCTGCCACAAATATGTGTATTTTATTGTAATAAAAATAAAAGCTAGCAGTATTATGACATTAAAGGTTAACATTCCATGCTACACTTGAGTTTTTTTGTAAAAAAAATCATATTATCTTATGTTTCACTTATAAATATCTGATGTGAAATGAAAGCCCTGTTTCTCCTTAACAAAATGATATATCATAAGTGTGGGTGCATTTAATAGGAAAGAGGTAAATTATAAACAGACAAAGAGCGCAAATTCCAGGTTTTGTTTACGTTTTGTTTTGATAAGATTGATCAACGCTGTATAAAGTGACATCAGATGTGATATCTTATTAAACATAGCAAACACTTCATGTGCAAATATATCTGAGATTTATTGTGTGACCAACACAGTAATGAGAAATACATTGCTGAGAAGCTATTGCCTCTGTTTTATATAACATTAGCCAGAATCAATACAAAGAACACATAATATATATTTTTTATTTGGAAGTTCGATTTTTTTTAATTATTAGAAATTAACGAATGTTGTTTTCTGGATTTGTTTGCTTGATGATTTCACTGCGCCCCTTGCTTATCTGAACCTGTGAAATGGAATTAAGCCTGTCAGAGTGCTGTACACCATAATAGTAATAAAACATATATAAACACAAGAGTAAAACCAAAAATATGTTTGTAGAAAAAACGTTTAGCAGTTGAGTAAAGAAAACAAAACCATAATCTGCCAGAGATATTGTAACACAGAGACAGTTTTCTTGTTATAACTCGCTGTTTAGTTTCCAAGATGTTAAATAAACAAAATAAACATTTCTTTAAAAGAAGTTAACAAGCAAAAATAATTCAGGTAATAATATACTGTACCTGAGCTACAGGGAGCTGTATATTCTGCTTCAGAATGTTCCCCTGAAATAGACAGAGGCAGAACAGTGTATAAATTCACTTATGATGAATCTTTATGTATACAATAATTAAAGGAACACTATAGTGAGCTGGTGTGGCTGTTTAGGTGACCGACCCTCTCCGATCGCCATGAATAACTGAATGTCCTCATCTTTTCTACCATGTCGCGTCAGTCTCACCATGGCTAGCTTCGACTCCATGACTGAGATCATCAAAGTTGATGATCTCTGCCAATCCAGCGCTTTCCCATTTCCAAAAGCATTGGGAGGTTATTGCACATGTGCGGAAAAATACAATGCTGTGGCAATCAGTATCTTCTCATAGAGATGCATCGATGATGTTAAATATTGACAAAGAGATTGTAATTTCCATGTAAATTATCCGTCCGTCAATCATCCATCTGTCCATCCATGTGTGCATCTATCTATCTATCTATCTCTCTATCTCTCTATCTATATTTTTGACTACCATTATTACACTTCTTTTTGCACCTCTTTACATGTAGTTGCACATAATGGGGCTTTGTCATTCATGTACACAGGTTTCATGAGACAATCTGCTGTATTCAGTTTTTACAATATAGGGACATTTGGGCATACAATACATTGTTCAACAGCAAACAGGTGCTTGTAGACAAAGATAGAACTATTTGAAGTTGAACTTACATGTGTTAGTCTGTAGATCTGTCTACACAGCTCACTGGAAGTAATTTAAATCTGTGTTAATAAGTGTCAATGTCCTCTTTATTTGTACACACCTGGATCATAATAGTCGTAAACTCGTACATTTGCAGGCTGCAGGTTTTTCACAAGCGTTTCTTGTTTGACAAAGAACGAAAACTCTTCTGTTTGGTGTTTGAGCTGTAGGAATGCAATTGTTAGAATATAACAGAAAGGAGAAGGGATATACATGGCACTTTCACAGGTTGTGAGCCTTTATGACAGGTTTCAGTGTTTAAAGAAACACTCCAGGCACAAATAGCACTTCAGCACGCCTTGAGTCTGTCATAGTTGTGACAGGTTACAATAGTGCCAATTTTAACAGATATCAGCACTTTTATAAAACTTAGCACAAAACCTTTCCCAGTTGTCAACCAGGCAGGAATGTTTACATCTGCTTGCAATAACTCTACAGAGCTAACAAGAGTGACAGGCATGCTGGACTAGAGCTCAATGAGAAGCATAGGAATGCTGCAATCACATGCGTCCAGCATTGACGCTTCTTAATTAGAAGTTTCTGATTTGTGTATTCCCTGCCACCAGCTGAAAATCTGTGAATGGGAAAGAGGGGAAGACTTGTAAAAGATGCAGATAGCATCAGAGGCATGCATCTTCCTCTCCCCGCGCTCCCCTCCATTTGTATAATATAACACACAGATACTGACACACATTCAGATACACAGACTGACACTTCTACAGATACAAATACAGACACACACTGACACACATGCGGATAAACAGACACAATACAGACAGATACACATATAGACACGCATACAGATACAAACAGTTACACAAATACAGATATATAGGGACACACTGACACATGCAGACAAACAGATAAACATACAGGCATACATGCAGAAAAACAGAAACACATACTGACATACAGATACACATACAGACAAACAGATAGACATACAGACACATATGCAGGCAAACAGATACATATACAAACAAACAGATAAACATACAGACACACAGAACACACAGACACACATGCGGATATACAGACCCACATACAGACATATACACATATAGACATGCATGCAGATATACAGACACACCTAATGACAAACATTCAGATACACAGAATGACACGCATACAGATATAAACTGTGACACACATACAGATACATAGGGGCACACACTGGCACACATGCAGACAAACATATACACAGACAAAGATATACATACACACACATGCGGACAAAGAGAAACACATGCAGAAATTAGATTTGCAGACAAACAGATACACATACCGACACACATGCATGCACACACACACACACACACACACATATAGATACACACACATACAGACACACAGATATACAAATACAGACATTCACACACACATACAGACACACACACATATACAGATACAGACATTCTCACATACACACACACACACACAGACACACATACAAAGTCTTTCCAACTCTTAGGTCTAGGATGCTGACTTCCCTGGGGTCCAGTGGCAGTGTAAGGCTGATGGGAGCTCCCTCCTCCTCTTCCCCAACACTCTCCTCCCGCATAGCTCTGTTCGCTGGGAAGAAGTGACGGCTTCCTCCCAGCTCTGTCATCATCACTGGGGCCAGTCATGCTCCTAAGGCGCTGCAGCGCAGACCAGGCCCCAGGAAATTCAATGCCACCGGGTGGCCCCAAGAGCCACCCGATGGGCCCCTTCAATGCGGCCCCAGCGGCTGTTCTGTGTGGCCGGGGCCGCACTACAATGCAGATGGGCACCCCAGTAGCAGAGGTCAACAGGGCGACTGGGCCCCTTGGAGTGACGAGCCCAGTCGTAGCTGTGACCCTTGGTACTGCGGTAGTTCTGCCACTGGCTAGCATGATCAGAGGGGTCCTTCATAATATGTGAGCCTGGAAGCTCCCTTGCAGGAGGCAGTGCTGGAGGAAGTGATGTCATAGATACCTGAGGAGGAAATAGGTTGGGGATCTGTTTTTGTGGGTGTCTGACTGTGTGTATGTGTGTTTGTGTGAATGTCTGGCTGTGTGTGTGTGTGTGTCTCTGCCTGTATGCCAGTTGCACAGTGTATGTGTATCTATTATGTGTAAGTGTGTATGTCTGGCTTTGTGTCTGTTTGACAGTGTGTATGTATCTAAAAATGTGTGTGAGTTTGTATATCTGGTTGTGTGTCTGTTTGAAGTGTGTGTTAGAATGTGTGCATGAGTCTCTGGCTATGTGTGTTTGGCTAACAGTGTATGATAGTGTGTTTGGTTGTGTCTACATGTAAAACTATGTGTCTGTTTGACACTATGTGTGCACATCTGTGTGTGTGGCATGTGTGTCTGACAGCGGGAATCTGTGCGTGTGTTATTCTAACATTGTGTACCTGTGTCTGTGGCATTATGTATTTGTGTCTGGCAATGTCTATGTGTATATTCTAATAAGGTGTGTGCATATGACAGTTTATCTGTGTATATGTATGCACATCTGTGAAAATTAGTTTGTAAGTTTGTATCTAGGAGAGGGGCCCTGGGCAATATTTTTAAGGGGCCCTAAAATTTGTATGTCAGCGCTGATCATAGGTATCAATGTGTAACACACTGACAATAACTCTTAGAGGTGGCCATTGTAGATGCACTACTGGGCATTACTCTTTTTTATATATATTTTTTTATTATTAATTTGAAAATACATCAACAACATTATCACAAAAACAATTGGGAATTATTTCAATAATTATATTTTAAAATATTCTTATTATTCCTTGTCCCCAAAGACAAAAGACACAAAGGACAAATATACATACATAACAATATGAATTAGTAAAAACTATGAACATGATCAGTTCAAGCTTAAAACCCTTCCATACCTAAAATCAACGTTCAAATGCTTATTGATATTTAATTAGTTAATACCAATTTATTCAGCCATTTATCATACAATTCTTGTTTATTTAAAGAGTACAAGGAAGAGCTGTGTAGATCTCTTCCCATGCGGATTTGATAGGTAAATTGATCTATCAAGTGTTTCTTTTGAAATGGGAGGATTAATTTCCATTGTCTGGCTATAATGATTTTAGTAGCTAAGAAACAATGAATAGCACGACATTTTAATGATGGTGAGGGTAGAGCCCTTTTTAGATGTAATAGGGCCACAACAGGTTCTCTTTTTAGGTTTAAATCAGATAAAAAAAATTAATAATTCAAAAGCCCATAACCATAATGTAGTTATCAATCTACAATACCACCATATGTGCAAAAAAGATCCATCTAGACATCAACACAGCCAACAGGGAGGATTTTGATTTGGGTACATCTTAGAAATCTTATATGGCGCCAGATACAATTTGTACATTATCTTGGATTGACATTCTATTAAATTCAGAAAATGAATGTGTTTTCGTATGTCTTTAAGAGTATAACACCATTCGGTTTCACTTATTTCCACTTCTAAATCTTTTAGTGGTTTTTGATCTGCTAACAATATTAAGTTAGTTGCTTTAGAAGTTTTTTTTTTTTTTTTACTTTAGAGTGGTTGAAAATTGTTTGAAATAAGTTAACCACTTTGGATGTATTTCTTAATAGGGCTTTATTTTAAAAAAAATTAATTCGCAGATAAGAAAGAAATGTAATTGTTTGTTAAGTGTAGTTTAGCCTTGATTTCAGAAAAGGGAAGTAATTGGTCTAATTGTAGAATATCATTAATGCTCAATAAGTATTTAGACCAGTTATTCAAAGATATATCTTGCATATTATCTTCCAAAACAGCCAGATGACAAGATTTAACTACTTTATGGGGAAGTTTCAATCTTTTTTTCAGTATATCCCAAACTCGAATAGTTTGTGCTAATATTAGGGATTTAGTGTTTAAATAATATGTCGATTTCTAGCTACTGTTAAGCCATAGGAATCATTCAAGTCTATCATTACCGACAGCGATAGACTGGGATAGTTCAAACCCCCTTGTTGGTATTTCCTCGCAAGAACTTTGGCGCTTATTCTCGTTTTTTTACTTTTTCATATAAATTATTGAAAACTGCATTGAATCATAGTTAACCAAATGTCAGGCATATGGAGGGTAACATTCTAAACAAATATGACCATTTTGGAATAATATAAGCATTCATTGTGTTGATCCTGCCCGACCAAGATTCTATTGAGCGCCATTCTTTTAGCTTTATGTTAGTTTATTTTAAGAGGTTAAGAACATTTATTTCTATGGTGTTTTGAATCTTATTTGGAATTATGACTCCCAAATGATTAAAGTCATTCTTTGACCATATGAAGTTGCATTTATCCTTGAGGTCATTAATAAAATAATTTTTGATCTTATTAGTTAAAACTATTGATTTAGCTATGTGTAACTTATAATTTGATACTTCACTGTACTTATTTATTTCTTGTATTACATATGATAAAGATGACTCTGGAGATGTAAGCGACAATAGAATATAGTCAGCATATAATGATATCTTAGCGTCTGCTTTATTTGTTGGAAAACCTTTGATCATTTCTTTTTTCTGATATTAATTGCTAATGGTTCTAAAGTTAAAATATAGCGAAGGGGCGATAAAGGGCAACCCTGCCTCATGCCATTTTTAAACCAGCTTGCTATAATATTTACCCAGACTGTTCTTGCTGTTGGATCAGAGTAAAGGGCCATAATAGCTCCATGGATCCACCCCACAAACCCAAAATAAACCAATACTGCATCTAAGAACCTCCAGCTGACCCTGTAAAATGCTTTTTCTGCATCTAGTGACAGGGTCAGCAGAGGAATATCCATTCGCTCAGCTCTATCTATTACGTCCAAAATTATAATATCTTTTATTGCTAAGTGATGACTGATAAAAATGCTTACATTTGTTACCCCTCCCCCCATTGTTGAACTTCTGAAATAGTCCAATGAGTTTCTTGGATCCCATTGTTTACTAAAGCATCATAAAATATCTATTTTTTTTCAATGTGAGTTCAAACCTTGTACATTAACAGACATTCCCTTACAAATTAATATAGACTGATTCCATCTTTATATCTCTCCTTTAAACCATTTATGGTAGATAAACTTGAACTGATCATACCAATACATATTCCATAATTAACAAACTTAGACATCACAGGGTGAAATAAAGATTTTTCTCCTACATTAAACATTAAAATTGTCCAAGGTCTCGAAACCTTGGATTCCCAAATCATCACATGAATTAGAAGATTTAGGAATACCTGTGGAATTTTCACAGAAGGAGGGGATTAAGTCGGGGGTCAGGGGATCGATATAACCAGAAATGTGTTAAGGAAGGTAAGAAAGAAACAAAACAAAAATAAATATATACATATAGGAGATTCACTATGTCCTACAACCTACAATGGGCCAAGTATAACATATCCAATTAGTGGTTCATGTGCTATTTCTATATTTTCTTTCATTGTGAATGCTTTAATCTTAATTACCGGTGATTATCTTATTTATAATATTGCTATAAATGTTAATATTTTCCTTTACCCCCTTATTCCCTTTTTTCCTTCCCCTTTTTCTTTCCCCCGCTCTCTCTTCTTCTCCTATACTACCCATTACCACCTTTTAACTTAAATTCTAACAATCAAGTGAATTTGGATATATGTGTGACTTTAAATAACCCCATATTCAATTTCAAGCTTTACTGTTTGATAATTTACAGTGATACTATAGGTGAGTTTTAAAATAAATTATAATATTTTAGGTGTGAAATTTGTAATCCGTCTTGGAATTTATAGTGTGCCAATTTGTGAATCGGGGGATTTTAATTTAGTGTTCAAATATGTTTTCTTATAATAATGTGACTTTATAATCAATCTTCTTCCCCTTTCATCTTTGATTTGGCTTCCATTTTTCTTCATCTTCCTCTTCCTTCTTCTTTTCCTATTTTCTCCCAGCTTTATCTTCCTTCTATCTTGTAGATCATCCATTCAATTTCCTTTTACTTTAACCCCTTAAGGACCAAACTTCTGGAATAAAAGGGAATCATGACGTGTCACACACGTCATGTGTCCTTAAGGGGTTAAGGGGTTAAGTTATCTCTTCCCCTTCCTTTCTCTCTTCTTCATCTCTTCTCTCTTCCAATCTTTCATCCCTCCTTTCTTTTTTCTCTAGTATTCCTTCCCTTGCCCTTTCTATTTTGTTTCTTTCTTCCTTCTCTCTTGCTTTGTCTCTCATCTCCCCTTTCCCTTCCCTTTCTGCTTTATATCACGATTTTCAGTTTAGTGATTTAGTTTTTAGCCAATTCTTGATTTTATCAGGATGGTCAAAAGTCTCGACTATACTGTCAGTTGAAATCGTCATTTTGGCAGGAAAACTCCATCTGTATCTTATATTATGCTTATTAAGAATGTTAATTTCGGGTGCAAACATTTTCCTTTTAATTCTCATGTTATAAGATAGATCTGGGAGGGCTATTACGTTGGAGTATGAACCTTCTTTTATGACTTTCCTTCTATTGGCTTTTAGTACTTTTTCTTTAAATTCATAAGAATGAAAACAAACTATTATATCTCTAGTTGCCTCAAAGGCTACATTTGAAGGTTTATTTAACCTATGGCACCCGTCAATTTTTTTGTCATATCCATTAAAAGTGAGACCCAGTGCTATGAAATAGTCGTGTAATATTTGGCGCAGGTCTTCTTGCTTGCCTGAATCTTTAAAATTACGAAATCTTAATTTTTTTCTGCGGGAGCGGTCTTCAAGATCTTCAATTTTGTTTTCCAGGTAATTAATTTCCGTTGTCATTTGTATTACATCTTCATTTTTTAATATTTTTATCTGGATATCCATGTTTGCCATTTGATCTTCTATAATGTGGAATTTATTAGTCAATTTTGCAATATCACTTTTGATTTCCTGTTTCATTTCTGTTGAATTTGATACAATTTATCTTTTTTACTTTCTTCCAACATAGCTTTTAAGCTTGAATTCAAGAATTTAATTGTTACTTCTTCGTTTCCTTTGGTCATTTCCATTGTGGAAAGATCTAAGTTGGACAATGCGTCTCTAGATCAGTGTTTCCCAACCCAGTCCTCAAGGCACACCTACCAGTCCAGGATTTAAGGATTACCCAGTTTTGTCTAAGGTGTTTTTTCTTTTTTTTCTAAAAACACCTTAGACAAAACTGGGTAATCCTTAAATCCTGGACTGCTAGGTGTGCCTTGAGGACTGGGTTGGGAAACACTGCTCTAGATGAATGATTTATTGACTCTTTGGAGTGAGGAGAGAAATACGTAGAGATATTTTTATCTTGTTTGCTGTCTCTCTCTCTCTTTTTATGTTAGTTTTAATTCTTGAGATGCTTTTTTGGTAGTCATAATTAATTGCCAACTTTAGGCTTGTGCATAGTACAAATTTATCAAGTTCTCATTTTCTTTTTCTATCCCTTTTTGTTTGTGTGTGCTGGTTAATCAAAAGTAGTAAACTCCTGTGTGTCAGTATAATATTTAGCTACAGAGGGTACTTAATGAATATATACAACAACAAGTATATAGAAAGCAAAAAGGGAAAAGAGTCTTATTTATCTCCTGCACTGCATATTGAGTTGAGACTTGCATTTGTTTTTTGTTTACCAAGCCGCTGGATCTATCTGAAATTCCCCCCAACAGACATCGTGGTTGAAACGTAAGAATTTCAGCTGTGTATTATATATAGCAAATGGATGGTTTGCATCCATGAGTCCACTGTGCCGTTTTAGATTAGGCACTGCACCGACTGTTCACGGCATCAGAGGAATCTGTAGAGGATTCTAGGGTACTTAATGAATATATACAACAACAAATATATAGAAGGCAAAGGGGTCTTATCTGTCTTCTGTGGTTCAGTTAGAGTTGGAACCTGCGTTAGTTTTTTTCCAAACAGCTTAATCTGTGTGAGATTCCCCCAAACAGATGTTGTGATTGCAACTTAAGTACTTCAGCTGTGCTCTGTGTATCGCAAAGGGATGGTGTGTGTCCACGAATCCTCTGTGCCTTTCCAAATGAAATAGTGCACCATATGCTCACGGCAGCAAAGGAATCTGTGTGGAGCTCGACCGTGCAGCCATAAACAGGCATCTGTATTCCCTGACTCAGCCAAAGTCGTTTAACAGACTTACGATGCTGTGTAGGCGTTTGTGGGTCTGATAGTCAATATCTCTGATCAAAACGGAGAAAACTTAGTAGTCAAATGAGAAGAGGTCTCACATCACGTCTCACATTCCAAAACCACCAACTCGCTCCCCTCCTCACGACGTACGCAATGTCATCAGGTCCGCATGTCTGGGCTCCTGTACTTGACTACTGGGCATTATTTACCTGCAAGGACTTGCACTAAAATGAATGGTGTCCACTGTGCATGTGCTGTATACTCACCTTTTACTCCCACTCAAATTAAGGGGGGTTGCTACATTAGTGCTGTAATTAGCCTGGACAGTAGGTCAAAAACCTTGAGAAACAGTAATAATACCTTTTACTTCTTAAGGGGCAAGGGGAAGACCCACAGCATAAACAATAATTTAATAATTAAGTCTAGTTTTCATTTTAGTAAAATATTGCCTTTAAACAAATAACCTTGTGATCCTATGAGATTGATGGAAGAAACTTAGATGGGGAGAGGTTAACGAGTGTCATTGGATAATTCACATGAAGATATTTAGGGGTAAAAAAAATATAACTATTTTAGGAAAATTAAATTTTGTTTCCAACCTCTTCTAAGTATATGATGACTTTCTCAGCTGTGACTTCAGTTCTCTTTATCAGTGGATTCTTCTCCAACTAAAAAAAAGAACAAAAAAAAGTCAGTCACTATTTAAAAAAATCAATACTAATAGTGATAATAATCTTGAATTCTCAATTAAATCTAATATAGTTGTAAGGGAATATTCATTTGTCTGTTGCATGAGATTTTCTCAAAGACTAAGGGGTTTACTAGAGCCTTTAAAAACCTGTATAACAAAAAAAGTCAGATTTATGTCAGAATTATAGTCAGAATTATAGTCACAAAACCATGATAAAATTGAGTTTGCTGCTACAAAAACAACGTAAGCGAAAAACAGTTTTCTTTACAAGTAATTATGAAGGTATTACCATTTTATATTATAAATCGACTCTAAAGAATCTTTCACTTTTCATTAACTGCTGATTTATTTTAATGGAGATAAGTACAGTAAGTAATATCACCTGCAGGAAAGCAAAAACACCTTTGGTTATTTTTTTTTATTGTTTGAATATTTCATACTTACCTTTTTAACACTTTCCTCGATGGATATAAATCCTGATAGCAGCTCCACTTCAACAATCACCATATTGGATGAAATTCGGTTCCCAGTGTATCTAGAACAAGACTCAATTGTTTAGCACCAAACCTGGGTCTGATAACCTACTGCAGGTGTAGCAAAATGCACAATTGGAAAATATAGGTTTTTCTACTCAAAGAGAAACTGCACATTTCTCGTCAATTCTTGTCAACATTAATATAATTGAAAAAATTCTATATTTCTACCATCACAAAAATTATAAGAATCAAGCCCTTTCAATATAGGAGTACTATATGTATGATAGACAGATTTTAGGTTCGGACTATTTATAAATTATACTACACTATTAATTATAAAATGTCTTATATTTGTTATATCTGCATGACACACCCTAAACAAGTATTTAATTATGATACGACTGGGATTGTGCATATGTTTTCATTCTCACCTGACCTCCACGAGGATCTCAAAGCTTCTACCTACATGAGACGTGCAAACTGTTGGCTGCGTGTTGACACTCAGAATAAAATGTGTGTCAGTTTTAGAAGTGGGGATGTGATACTTCAGGTATGTCTATATAAACAGAGCAAAATCTATTATCAATACATAACATAGAACATGAAAGAAAATACAATTTTAAAGTGAACAAAAGATTAAATAGGAAACCTGACAAACGTTTTCCCTGTCACTTGTACTTTCTAACAGTCACAGAAATTCAACTTGGCATCAGTGCAGACTGATGTCATTATTTATCAAGAATAACATGTGTGTAAATAGACGGCCAACTCAATAAACATAATCAAAATTGCAACATTTGTGAAAAAAACAAAAACAAAACATCATTAGTCCTATGTGTTAGTTTTTTAATTTCTATCTCAGCTTCTTCAGTCTTTATTTAACAAATTGTGAGCTCACCAGAGTGTGACTGAGTGTATTGACGAATGATTCTACTGACCTGTACGTAGACACATCCTTTCCCTGTGGCAGTTACGGTGTATTTTCCAGGAATATATGGCAGTACTACCTTCTGCATAAGAAGACTTTTGCTTTTATCCACAATTAACTGTTTTTGAAACCCTGGATGTGAGCGAATCCTGATTTTGGCATATCCACTCTCAATAAAAGTAGCCTTTGCATATTTTGAAAGAGCTTGAAGAGCCACAACTGTGTCCTATAAAAATAAGGCATGTTTTTCAGATAATTTAAAGCACATTTTGTGTTTATTTTGTTTAGTGTTTTATTGTGTATTCCTATCTCGTTTTTTTTATTGTCTGATTTCTTTGTTGTGGATATATTGAGTAATTGGAACATACATGTAATCAGATGACAGAGAGATCAATTAATGGATATCACTGGAAACTAATTTTACAGAAATAGTTGTAGAAGCAGAGAATTGTCCAAAATTATAAATTAAACCTTTGATTTCTTATAGGAAAAGATGGACTTTATTGCAGCTAATCCGCATGTGAAATTTATATTTCTAGAAAAATGAGATTTATGTTTTATTAGATAACATGGTCTTAATATGTAAAATTCAACTCTTGCACAACATTTACATATTAAAAGAACAAAAAGACAAAGAATACAACTGAGGTCAGACAGCTCCCTAGAAATTACCTCTAAATTTACAAATCATCTTATAGGTAATAAACCTTATTATAAATTGACATACAAAATAGGTGTAACAAAAAGTTAAAACTGATACATAGCTTAGTATCAATTATAGTGACTAACAGAAACAGTGTGAGCTACTAAAATAGACTATATCCCAGATTGGTATGTATCAAAAACATCAATGTATCAAATTCAAGTGAACAGGATATAGTATAAGAACAGAGAAGCACTACACAATTAAACCAATCCACCTCTAGGGTAGCCACAAACAGCCACAGGTTTACAAAGAAATCCTGTTGGGAAGTACTCAAACTCCCAGAGACTAAATGAAGTAAATACATGTAATTTAAAGACTCTCTTTTATGTAGGAAAATCCTATGGCTATAATTAGTTGCAAAGCGGGTAGAGATAGAAAGAGATCAACTGAAATAAATTCTATCAATACCCAAAATGCTGAGGTAGATTCTGTGGTTTACACAGGAAAAGTCCTGAGGTTAACTCCAAACCCGATACTGGTACTGAATGGGCTAATTTTAACCCTTAGGATGCCCTAGGTACTAGTAGCTCACATTTTTTTGGTTTAAGTATTACTTCATATAGAACATTTATCTAAACTCAATGTTAGATGCAAGGGTAAAACAAAGTGCTTAAACATAAATAAAGTGACATAGTCCTAATGAGTAACTCCAAACAGCACAGAGACAGAGCATGAAGGCAGTATCGGGGAAGGAAGGGGGGAGAAAAGTAATAACACGGCTAGGTTGTAGGTATATATTCCTATATATACATAAAGCTGGAGCGAAAATACATTATCCAGACCTATCTACCCTAGAGTACAGCTGCTTCGAGGCAGCCACCCCCCCTTTATTAAGGTTAATTCTAGACTAAGCAAATCATAGCCACAGGAAAATAAATGGTAGTATCTCTCAGCCTTATAAGTAAATAATCTCCATCCTTAGACACACAAACAAAAAAAGTTATAAAATCAAGTAAATCTCGTATTAGTGCATCGGCACATAGGCTCGACGCGCGTTTCGGCATAACTATCTGCCTTTATCAAGAGCTGAATTGCTACTGCATTGTGCCCACATTTAAAGGGGGTGTTGTACCTCCCCCTCTATGGGGTTCACCAATCAGAGTGATATGACGTCATCTAGTGGGATGCTCCTCCCTAGTTGAATGTCCCACCAATCCCCGGGTTCATATCAAACAAGGAGACGGGGTTCAGTCAAAATGACCAGCCCCCTATCACAACACCATTCAGCTTACTTTAACCCATGGTGTGCTTAAGAAAGTACAATGGAGGGGCATGTTGCCCCCAAGATCAATTTGTATGAGTGCATTTGTATTACCCATAGTCTATTAATCAACAAGTGCTCATAGGGGAAAAATGCAGAAAGTCCAATGAGCTATCCTAATGGTGTAAGGACATTAATCCTAATAATTGTGTAAATTATATATTTATAGAGTTAAAACCTTTTGTTAACCCCTGATGGTTTTAAGCAAAGACGATGAAAAAGCATATAGCTTAAAAAATCTATTTGTATGAATACACTTCTATTAACCATCGTCCATTATTCAACAAGTGCTCATAGGACAAGTTACCTAAGGTCCTAAAGATTATCCCATTAATCTAGGCATGTTAATAGAAGCAGTTGTATAAACAGTATATTTGTACAGTATAGAGTTAGAAGCTTGGACCCAGAAAAATGTTAATGTCCTTAGTTCAATTCCTCAGAAGGTAAGAGGGAAATCAAGGGACTATATGGAATCTACTCATATGCCAACACATTATTAAATTACCTATGGTATAATACAGTAGTATAATATATAGGGGGAGCTTACTTTGGTTACTGGGTGAAAAAAATAAGTGAAAAAAATTAAATTAAAATAAGGTATATATTTACATACTACGTTACCATCTAGATGATTAAGATCAGGATTCGTAAGTAAATACTATAAAGAAAGCAGGTTAGCCCAATGGCCAATTTAGATGAAAGGTGAAAATGAGAAGCACTCATTTATTCTTAGGGGTTGAAGGGTTTTTAATTTGTGCATCCATCTACACTCCCTCTGTCTCAAAATTGTGTCATAGTCCCCCCATCTCTGTTCTCTTTTCACCAGTTCCAAGCTTCAGAATTTTAGAACTTTAGCGGTTTTTAGGGGACCTTACATGCTCTTTGATTCTTTCTTTAAATGGACGGATAGTCCATTTGAACATATTTCAAATTGCAACTGCAGGTAAATAAATACACCAAACCTGCAGTATTGCAGTTAAAAAAGCTGGTAATTTTGAAGGACTGACGACCCTCACTATCCGTCACATTTTTTGAATCCCATAGAATAAATTTGCATCCCATGCACCTCCTGCGTCTATAGGTGCCACGGGGGGAGGGGGGAGGGGGAGGGAGGGGAGGGTTCCTAACCATGTATTTGGTGAGGGGGCCAGGGTATCCATTGTCGCTAGATGCTCCTCTAACCAACCCAGGTGAAGGTTGGCATATGAGGGAACACATGCTGTCCCAATAGCCGTGCCCCTCACCTGATGGTAGAATTTGTTGTGGAACAAAAAATTATTATGCAACAAAACAGAACTCAATAGTTTCAATGTGAATGTTGTGTGTGCTTGGTAATTGGGCCCCCTCTGGTCTAGGTAGTATTTTACATGTGCCAACCCTTTATCATGCGGGATGGAGGAGTAAAGGGATTCCACGTCCAGACTACATAAACTTGCTTTCTCTGGTAGCCTTAAACCGGAGAGGAGGGTCAGGGCTTAATTAGTCTCCTTGATGTAGGAGGGTAGGTTTTCTACAAAAGGTCTTAGAATCCTGTCTATATAGAGACTCCCATTTTGGGTAATATTGTCCACCCCAGAAACAATGGGGTGACCAGGTGGATCTTCAAGGCTCTTCTGGACTTTAGGCAAGCAGTAAAAGGTTGCCATCCTTGGGTGACTGTTTAGAATAAATTTGTATTCATCACCCGATAGCAACCCTTCACTGTGGCCATCGTCCAAAATCTCCTTATATCGCTAGAGAAACACATTTGTAGGATCTGTAAACCTCTGGGAATCCTGTCTTTCTTAATGCAGTTTTCAAGTGAGGAAATTTCCCAGTAGATCCGTATTTGTTCTTTATGCAATTTATGGAAGTTATTAAATGACTGATTAATATCAGGGAGGGATTTGTGTCCAGATTTTCATTGAAACAAAACATTTTACACATCCTTACACAATCTATTCATATTCATTTTATTTTATAAGAAACCTGCCATGACTACAAAGTACAACATTGAGTTTTGAGATCCTGATCGGTAACCTTGGTACTAAAACCTAAATAATTGGACAAAAAAAGAAGAAAAACACAGTTCTTGGCCACAGATATAAGAAAACTTACTCTGTTTCCAGGGGTAGGTTACAGAACTAATATAAAAATAACAATTAATTATTAATTAAAACTGTACTAAACATATAAATACAGCAAGATATACTGTTAGCTGTTTATGTTACATCATTAAATGTATTAGAACTGTGTGCATCCCAACATTATTGACACCTTTTCATATACTCTTTACAGTCACATCAATTAGATTTTCTCATATGATGTAACAGAATTATTTTTGGGATTCGTTTTCTGAAGTTGTATTCTGTGTAACTGAGCGACTCCTTGTGGCCATTTTTTAAACTACAACTCTAAGTTTGTATTACAAAGTACAAGGACAGTGAAAGGAACAATCTAGGTAATAATATCAGTATGTTTCTGTGTCGTAGTTATGGTGCATTGAGATTCATATGTTATGGCAGACCAATTGAAGCAGTATCCATAGACCACCCCTTATCAGCTACATTTATAATTCCACATTATCAATGTCAATTTCATTCATCTTAAACAGTAGGGATTACCAAAGTGTTGGACTCTTCATTTCTATTCTCTTATTATCTGTGTTACAAATTCTATTCTCGTTATATCTGTGTATATGTAAACTATAGACTTGCTATCAATAAATAAAAAATGCACTCTTAATTAAGAATGACAATGCCTATTTAAGTTTAGAATTGGAAAAAATTGGGAAAGATTAAGAGCAATATTGGACATTCCTTTATGTGGACCTAGGTTCAAATGTAATTTTTAAAAAAGTTTTAATAATTATTCTTAGAATTATTATTGTTGTTATTACCTTATACAGGAATAGAGCTAATGATGATTGTTAAGCCCATAGCACATTTATAACAGTAAAATTTAATTAAACATCATCAAATAGATGAAGGTATCTGCCTTTAATAATGTAAATTATACTTATTCCATTCCATTAGGATTTCGAAAACAAAGTAAAAACAAATGTGGAACATATTGATAAAGAATGAAATTATATACTTAAAATATATTGAGAAATAATTAAATGATATCCTTCAAGAAGCTATACCTGCGTGGAAGAGAAGCCTCCCCGTGGGTTCTGTTGTTTAATGACCCAACTGACAATATGCGAGGCTCCTGCAATATCTTTAATGGAAGCTGTTTTGTCTGAGAGAAAAGCCAGTAGTACGTAAGAGGAAATCTCCACTCCTCCGTCTGTAGAATCCAGAGCCCAATGCATGTTTCCACCTGAATAATATAAAATCAGTAATATAATGATCTCCATGGAACCTCAGATAAAAAGGCATTTAAACCATCGTCTTACATGATTATTCCATTATCCAGAAAACAGTGTGCATGTCAGCTATCTGGTTTCAACTAGGCTGGATCCGGATTCTTTAAAACATGTTACATTGCCTTAATTCAGGCTGCTTGTTAAATTTCATTTTGTTTGCCTGTAATCCATGTTAGATTTCAATGGCAATATTCAAACTATGATTAGAACGTGCCAGTATTTTATGTTCTCATATTTATAACTCTTCTGAATAAGACAATAGGTTCCATCCGATATCTGTATTTTTACCTTACCTTTAGTTATAGCCTTCTTTTCCAAACCTTTCAGCATGCGATATCTTAGATCATTGTCTCCTGATAGAGTAAAAGCATAGGCCAAGAGTGCTTGACTATAGATACTGGTTACATTGTGTGCTTGGTTCTTCAAACATCTCAAGGAGTCGTGCACAATGCTCTCCTGGAAACAAATGTATAATTCAAACAAATCCAACAGGCAAATGTCGTCAGTAACACAAGTACAACTTAAATTTTATTAAGAACAGGCAGGAGGTCATTCGGAATACAAGGTATTACACCAGCAGTCAGTATATCTAGTTTTTCCTGACTGGACACGTGAGCCACAGTTAAAAGAGGTATTAGAAAATAAACACTCAGCTCAGTAAAATTCGTTAAATAAAACAGAGGGTCTAAGAGACCCTAATAATTAACAAGAAAAAGTTCATTGTATTTCTCACTTCCACATTCTGCTGACAATTTCTTTTTTTAAAAAGGATGGGATTTCACAGACACCACCTTCAATTGAGGGCTACATAATGATTACATATTTCCTCCACCCAGGTTGGTGGGATAGAGGGTAATATTTAATGAAGCTTATGGGTACTCAAACTTCATATTCCATTAAGGACTAGACCAATTGATACTCAGTCCTCTGATACAAATTGCTAGAGCACAATAGGATGCCAAATCCTTCCAGGGCTAAAATATTTAACATATATAAGTAACCCTTGCCACTTGAAGAACTCTTCATTCCCAAGTTCACATGTCACTGCTGGGCTGGAAGGTCTAGATTATTTTTACTTTATTTTCCGATGTTTTTTTAAATGGATTTTTTTATTTTGTTCAGTTGAGTTTTTTGCAATTGGATATTTTTTAAATCTAATATAGTTGAATCAGATTATGTCAGCACTTCTTTGGGATGGGAGGAGGGGTTGCCTGAAGAAAGAGGGTCTTGAATCAGGACAGGTAAGTATGAATTGGTAAATTTACAGTTTTCTTAGATTGTGCCACCACCGTTGCTCTTTAGAAATTCTCCGGCACAGTTCCAGAGATGTCACATTCCTTTGTTACTTAAATTTAAAAAATGAGAACTCACATTGTAAGCAGCACCACTTTCCAGCAACGCAATCGTGATGTAGGCAGCAAATGTCACTTCATCCGACACCTCACTCTGGAAAGAGATTATCAGTTAGATGTTATGAATGATTACTGATGTTCCACTTTGTTATTTTTTTTTTTTGAATTTGACAATTATTATTTTTCAAATGTAATGGGATACAGAAGGAAAGAGGAATAAGGGTTTATTGGGGGAAAATTTTCACATGGTAGTATTGCAGATACCATAGCAGTAAGTGTGTCAGGACATTAACATTTTCATGCATGCAAGCATCTGACAGATCAGTTTGAACATACAGTAACAGTTGTTGCAAAAGAATGGCCCAAGTTGGTGTGCCGCCCGTGCCTCACATTTAGCCTCCTTTTGTGGATGTTGAGTGCATGGATGCATGCCACTTTGTGGCAGTGGGGCAATGCTTTGTTTCTGTTGTTTGCTTGCTTCACGTGGTGTGGGTAGGTCAGGGCTTGGGGCACAGGAGGGAAAGGGGGGGCACCAGAGGTGGAAGGAGCAGGTGTAGTGTGTGTTGGGAGATGATAATGAGATGTCTTCAAATTGTATGTAGTTGGGACTCCAAGCAAGGAGTGCAGTTGTCGCTGGTGTGTAGGTCATGATGTGTGTCTGTTCAGGTGCAAGTTTAGTTTGTCCCAGCATTCCCATGCCGGGGGCCAGTAGGTAGCTGTCGGTCTTGATTTTCGTGCCATAATCTCATAGCGTTTAGTAGTTTCGATTGTTTCGATACATTGGTCGATGGAGGGGCTAGATGTCTGTTTCCACTGCCTACTGATGACCATGAGGGCCACAATGATGATGTGGTATAGAAGGTACTTGTGGCTTTTTTGGGGGATATTTGGGAGTAAGAGCAGTAGGAACGTTTCCGGTAGGTAGGGAAGTCGTATGTTCGTGCATTGGGTTGCCATAGACGACACTTGCCTCCAGTAATTAAAGAGTTTCGGGCATTGCCACCAGATATGGATCATGGTTTCTCGGGCCGCTTGACATCTCCAGCATACATCTGGGATGCCAGGGTGACTGTGGTGAAGCCGTGCTGGGACTAGGTACCATCTGTAGAGTATCTTTCGGGATAGCTCCAGGTGGGTTGTGCATAGTGTAAGACGTTTGTGGGCTTGAAAGATGTCATTGTTCTTCTTGGAGTGAGTGACCAATGTCTTTTTCCCACGCTAGTTTGAAGGATGGCGGGTGTTTTAGGACCACTTTGTTATTTTAACCTCCAATAAAACTAAATGTTATGGTTCTTTTTACATGGTATAGTGTAAAACAATGATTTAAAATTTCAAGTAAAAAAATGACTTTTTAATATTAATTTAAAATATGCATCCATCGATTGTATGATTTTATGCTTTTTGTTACTATTCATTGTTTTTCTTTGTGTTTTTTTAGATGAAAAAAATACATATTAAATTGTTAGATAATGAGACATTAAACAACTGGAATATATAAAAATGTAATGCATAACTATGGAACTGTTGAAGATTCAGATTTTTTTACATGAAAATATTTATTATATCTGGATTTCAATTTGAAGGTTATCCAAAAGCTGATGTGACTTTTCTCAGTCTCTGTCATCAGATTCTGGTATGAAAAAAACATCTTCACATCTCCCCTCCCCATATGTTAGAGTGAATAAAATGTGGGCACCTTCAGTTGGTTGTTAAAAAGATATCCAACACTTTGGAAGCAGCCGCTTTGCATCTGTAGGCTGCTCAACCACTTTACAGCATCGTGAATGTGTTTCTCCTCTACGTAGATGAATTCTCGTGCCTGGGAAAATGACCTCAACACAAAGGCTGTTAGCCTACAAGAAGAATTAAGCACAGCTTAAGGTTTTAAATTGATATAATTTAAGATCTATGACATATTAAAGACAATTATCAATCCTAAAATAAAACTAAAAATAGCACTGGAATAAATTAGCATTTTTACTATTTTTTAGTTTGGTTTAGTTTGATAAATATAACATTTGCAACCTAAGACTCTGCAATACAAAGTAAAGATTTTATTGTAGGTTTTGTATTTATACTGACACAGCAAAAATGAAACAATAGAATTTGGAAATCTGTCATTCAGATGAAAAGGAAGTAGAGACCAGTGAAAGTTTATTTTAACCCCTTAAGGACACATGACGTGTGTGACATGTCATGATTCCTTTTTATTCCAGAAGTTTGGTCCTTAAGGGGTTAAAGTGTGACACAATCTAGAATGAGCCGTGGCATGTGATTTAGTGGTCGGTAAGGATTTTAGGCTCCGAAGCATAAGGGAAGGTTGGGAAGGATATGTAAATATAGCTAGAAGTCTAATCTTTACAATCAAATTCTTTTAAGTTAATTGCTAAATCAACACAATGTACTGTTTAGCAAAACAGACTCCAAAAGGCAAAATGACTAGAAATTAAATAAAAAGAGGCATTTTAGTGGACTACTTTTAGTGGGCTAAACCTTGAGTAAGAGAGATCAGAAGCATAGTAGAGGGTTGACAGATGGACAGATAAATCTTGTATGATCCTAGATCCAACAGCTCTGATGTGATGTAATGTTTGAGTGTTGGAAAAAAAACAAATGAATTAGCACTTTAACTGATTGCCCTTCGCTCATAAATGCTGCATTCACAAATCATAGCACTCTCACACCTACCATGTGTTCCCCTCCATGTCTTTGTTTCCAAATGCACTGTAAGACCCATCATCATGTTTAAACATCAGTTGTCTCTGGTACCCTGTGGATAGGATAATATTCCAGTTGTGTTAGATATATCTGTACACAGATTTATGGACACACTACAGTACAAATAACAATATAGTTCATTGCTTTTGTGAGACAATGTGTCAGGGTTCAATCTTCTTTACTGTTGACAAACTCACTGCTGAAAGGAACATGTTGCACAAAAACTCAATCAGAAAAGTAAAGTGTGTATTATTTGGGGTTTTCCTGAGATGTTTTGCAGTTCATTAAAAACAGAAATCTGTAATTATTTTTGTTAAAGGAAAGACTTCTGAAGATACGTCTGTTCTGCACATGATATTGGATATTGAGTAGGTAAAGAAGAGTTATTCGGTATGAGAAAGAGATGTATATTGTGCTTCTAGTGTCTCCACATGTATCCGGTTCTTTTGTGATTGGAATTTTGTCTTTATTTCTTACTTATTGAATTAGTTTGTGAAACCAAGTCTATATCGGTCAGAGACTTAATGGCCCTGTTGTTATCAATAAGGATAACTGTTTCAGTGGGAATATCATACCATAATAATTGTAAATGCATCTGGAGAGAAGGAATTAAGTCTTTGACATTGCCACCATTTGCGAAGCATGTTCCCTCTTGGCCACAAATCAAGACATTGGGTGACATTGATTGAGAAAGCCAGCAATAATATAATGTTTTGATCCAACTGGTGAATTATACACAACTTTTTCTTTTTTTAGTAAGTTTAATGTAAGATTAGTGCCGCCTGGTGCTTTAATTTGGGAGTGAATTGTAGTATTACCTGCATAACTATATCTATCATTTATCCCAAAGCAGGGTACCAAGCACTGATATCATATATAGTAACATTTAAACATCTTTCAATATACAGAGATTGTTGAATCTGCAGTCTTGATGATATCTATTTCATCTTCCATGTGCACACATTTGGGACTATTTCAAATAACTTGAATTAATTTACACATAACTGCAGAGAAGAAAGGGCTGGGTTGTAAGTCGTGCAAAAGTGCAAAACAGTTCATATCCAGGGTCAGAATATAGGGTTCTCTTTAAACTGAGTGCAGTAATTCAGGAATAAGACACTACTTTCTGAATGATTGTCTTATTGTTGTACATGTTCATAAACTACACTTAAGCAAGAAGAAACAGGTCTTGACATTGCTTGCTGCCACCGAGTTGTATATTGTTAATTTCATGGTTTGGAATAAGGTATGGTTGAAATGATCACCATTATCGTGCCACCATTTTAATTTTTTTTATTTTCATTTTATGTGTAATAGTTAGAGATTATACACAGGTGTAGAAGCTGCTGAATCTATGGGTGTGTATGGATGAGTTTTTTTATATGTGAAATAGGCATAGAATACACTATGTCTTTCCAGAGGCCTAGGACACCCATAGAGTTATTTCCTCACTTTTTTTATTTATTTTACCCCAATATTCCACATACATAAACACAAGGAAAACCTTGCCCACCTGTGGTCAGATATGCTAGTGTTTGCTTGCTGAGTTCGGGGGTGAGTTGATTGGTGCTCTGTAGATACTGCATAATGTAAATATTCGGAGCAAATAATGCCATATTCTGTTCACCACATCCAGTGGGCAGCCTAAGGGAATGTCCTATATTGCTTATAGCATTGCCCATGATATCACCTGCCAAAACGTATGGGTAAACTGTTTAAAACAGACAGACAGGTACACAGACAGACAGACAGGTACACAGCGAGACAGGTACACAGACAGACAGACAGGTACACAGAGAGACAGACAGACAGATACACAGAGAGACAGGTACACAGACAGACAGACAGACAGGTACACATAAAGACAGACAGGCACACATAAAGACAGACAGACAGGTACACAGAGAGATAGATAGATAGATAGATAGATAGATAGATTGATAGATAGTAGCTTTACCAAGCACAGTGATGTGTGCAAATTCTGAGCCTTGCACCCAACCAGCTGGTATCTGTACATACAATTCTTCTTGTACAGTTGTATCTGTCAGGGATTCAAAAGTAACAGAAACCAGGTTTAAATCTTTGTACTCGAATAAGCCCAATACCTGTGAACTCATTCAGATGTAATGTGTAATGTACACTCTAGACTTAATGTTTAAGGTAAACTTTGAAGGTCCTTGTTTTAGTTAGCATTCCGCCTGCTTCTGCAGGGACATCTGTATAGACAAGGAAGTAGCAGCGACTCTTTGGCCAATCCTGATTATCCCATAGTTTTCAGTGAGAGAGCTGTATAGCGGGGTTTTTATTGGATAACAAACTCAGCTTGAACACTTTACTGCTCTTGATAGACCTGCATGAGGAACCATAAAGCTATTTGTGACACTGAATAAATGCTACCTGGCTGCCTTGTTCTATGTAAAGCTTGATCTATCAGGGTTCTACATGAGTAATTATTTCATGGAAGGTACATGTTCAGGAGTAAGAATACAATTGTACTTGTTGCTTATACTCACCACCTCCTCTGAGAAATGTGAGAGAAAGGGAGAAGCAAATGTCCTTGCATACATTTCACGATATGCAAAAATAAATGCTCCATATTTTTGCATGATGTTTGATCTGATGTATTACAATGTCTAATATGCTTGAAAAACCAGTTTAATCACAGACCCACATCAAACACTGGGGTCAGCAACCATCTGCAGCAGTATTTCTTGGGGTCCCCACAAAATATTGTCTACTTATCCCCAACCTGTATTGTCATCACACTATCAGCCGATCACTGACAAACTGCAAGTAGAATCTTCCTTCTCTACAAACCCATATATAGAACAACCAGGAACCAGGAGAGGTCCAATATAGCAGCTCAATTGAAGCACAAATCCTTCTCTACATTCGCATCCTTAATGACAGTTCCAATCCTCACTCATTTCCTGAACATGAAGACTAAGCACCCCTGCACGAGTGCCTGCCCTATCTTTCATTCTTACCCTTACCCTTCCGCTTGATGGAACCCAAACAGGATAAGACAATGATTGCACCTCTGTCTTGCAAAATAATAGTTTTTTTGGACATGATTGTTTTAATCTGTGTGATCACTGTGTTAGCAATATTGGTTAATTGAAACTCCCATCATTCTCAGCACGCGTTAAATTTGGTTTTCAGTTTTTTTGAGATTTAGTGATAAATGAAGGAGGGAATGTATTAGTTATTTTGTAAACTGTTACTATGGTTTGTGACAGTAAAAGCCCATTACACGTATGAACATTTTACTCATTCACTTCGTGCATGAATTGTTTATTATGGTACCCATTTATGGTCCGGATGTACAAACAAATCTCCCATAATGCATTATTAATATTAAGGCTCTATATAATCTTACGTGTTACCTGAAGGACAAAGAAGGGTTGTTTCTGTATGTTCCTGTAAGATTCCTCTGGGCTGAAATAAAAATAGAATATACGATGAGCTATAGTTGTTTGGCAGCTCATATACACTGTTTCCTATTGCCATCTTTATAATGCAAATGCCAGGTTTCTATGTGACATTTCATTAAATATTTGTATCAGTTACTTTGTTTGTATCTAACCCCCAGAGGGATGTAAATGATACTAGGTTCCCTTCACCTGACTAAAATACAGCTACATGAATTATATAGCAGTGAAGCCAAGTAAATATGGCATTATTCCATTTTTAAGCTAGATTTTCTGTATGTGGCATTCTATCTACTGTCTGTCTGTGTGTGTGTCTGTCTGTCTGTCTCTCTGTGTTTTACAGTTACAAAGTTTATCAACACCCTTAAGGCTAATTACTGTACATAGAGTAATTTTACTATCTCTCTCTGCTACTACATGATTATCTATACCTGCTGATTTATATAACACATTCAGTTTGTACTTTATATACCTATATTTGTTTTCTATATCTTGATTTTTTTATTCGATTGCGATTTTATTTGGCTGTTTGCCGATTTTAATCATGTGTATTAAACGTTTTCCACTCCCTTAAAAACACTTAGCTTCTAAAGACAATTCCTTTTCAGAATCCATACTACCCCTTGCCTTATATATTAATTTTTAGGAACATTTGCACTTTCTCCTCTGTTGAAGTATTTTTTGATTATTTCATTCCTGTCTACAAAGGACACAATCTAATGGACTTCTGCTTATAGAGATATAGGATCTAGTTATTACAGTGGTGAACACATTGTCCCTCAGTGTAAGATCTTTTAAACTCAGTTGTCTTCATAAACACATTTCATATTGGAAAACGTTCTGTTAGCTGGATCAAAGCATTTTTTGGGATGTGATAAAAAACTTCGAATAAAACTAGTATAGACTTAGGGGAGCAAGACCTACCTCAAGGCATTAGAAATTCTACCTAGTGACACTTGCAATGTGATCTCAGCTAGCATTGACATCCTTTGCTGAAGGACATGATGCAACACTATCAGGGTTTAAAATTTAAGGCAAAAGAATCCAATATGGAAGCATAGCTATCTTAGAGAATGTTTCCAATTCAGCTTTTTTTTACCTGTTTTTTATACTGTTTATGCTTATTTTATTTATATATTTATTTTTTTAATAATAACAAGTATTTAACCAGGAAAGGTACATTCAGATTACTCTGATCTTTAAGTACGTCCTGGGGATATTACCCTTAGCCCAACATCCAGGGGTTGTTACTATTACCTAATTTTATGGTACTCATTTTATCTACCTCGGAAGGATGAAGGGCTGAGTCAACCCTGCGACCCAAGTGTTGAACAGATTCTACTGATGATGCACTAGCCCACTGAGCTATCTCACCGGCATTAATCATGGTTTGGTTTGGTTTTCCTTTCCCTGTTGGTGTTTGCATCTTCTTTAATTTGTAGAATTTTTTTTACAATATTTTCATTTCAATACCGTATATATTTTTTTGTGTGAAATTGCTTTAAAAAGATATATTTTGAGTAAACAATAAAGTTACTTTCATTAATCTAATTACAACTAGTTATGTCTTTCTTAACGTCCGTATGAAATTTGACTTCTCACCTTCACTATTATAGATTTTGCCAGTGAATCTGACCTTAGTCTCTTTTTTTGGTCAAGATCATTTTGGGTACATTCTCCATCCTGCTTCGTGGCATAGCTTCTCACTTGGATTTTAGTGGTGCCTTAAACAAAAAAAAACGATCATAGTAAAACTGGCCCTATCTCTGCTTTGATGTTGGATATGTTTGTTATTATTTTATTATTTTAAAGGCAGACATGTCAATAGATAGTAATAATTTATTTATATATACAATGTATTAAGGACCCGCGTTACAAGAGTATTGACAATTTCTGTCTCTGAGCCTCTCAATCTCTAAATGTCTGTGGTGTGAACTGGATTAATGAGATATCTATATTCTACATTCTATATTCTACATTCTGTATTCTACATTCTATATTCTACATTCTGTATTCTACATTCTATATTCTACATTCTGTATTCTACATTCTATATTCTACATTCTGTATTCTACATTCTATATTCTACATTCTGTATTCTACATTCTGTTTTCTACATTCTATATTCTACATTCTGTATTCTACATTCTGTATTCTACATTCTATATTCTACATTCTGTATTCTACATTCTATGTTCTTCATTCTGTATTCTGTATTCTACATTCTGTATTCTACATTCTATATTCTACATTCTGTATTCTACATTCTATATTCTACATTCTATATTCTACATTCTGTATTCTACATTCTATGTTCTACATTCTGTATTCTGTATTCTACATTCTGTATTCTACATTCTATATTCTACATTCTGTATTCTACATTCTATATTCTACATTCTGTATTCTACATTCTATATTCTACATTCTGTATTCTACATTCTATATTCTACGTTCTGTATTCTACATTCTATATTCTACGTTCTGTATTCTACATTCTATATTCTACATTCTATATTCTACATTCTGTATAATACATTCTTTATTCTACATTCTATATTCTACATTCTGTATTCTACATTCTGTATTCTACATTCTATATTCTACATTCTGTATTCTACATTCTATATTCTACGTTCTGTATTCTACATTCTATATTCTACGTTCTGTATTCTACATTCTATATTCTACATTCTATATTCTACATTCTGTATAATACATTCTTTATTCTACATTCTATATTCTACATTCTGTATTCTACATTCTGTATTCTACATTCTATAGAGTGGGGGTAAGCAACCGTCCAGCACTCCAGCTTTTGTAGAATACAAATCTTAGAGCAATAATGCTCCATAGAAACCACTAGAATATTGTTTAGTGATTACACCCTAGAGATATTATTGGTGAAAAGCAATGTACAACTTGCAAGCACCATACACGGACAGGTGTAAAATTATAACATGTGAGAAGCCTGACATATTTATTATATTGGTGCACGACACACAGCTGTTTGTTGTTTTTTCAAGAAGCACCGCAAGCACCATAACCACTACATAATGCTGGCCTGCATCCCAGCCTTTGAAACTGGAATGTAAAAGCCTCGTTACTCAAGAGATGTAAAAACTGATTTCAAAAATCAAGCAGTTGTCATGGAAACTATTGAATGTTTCCCTTTATTTAGTCACATTAAATGAATTGCCCCATAATTCACCTCCATTTAGCAAATACTGCATATTGCAGCTCGGGTAACAAATTGTAAAACATGATTACCTATTTTTGTAGCAGTGATATTCCAGGTAAAGCTTGCAGTCTGATCTGCACAGATACAGCGGAACTGCTTCTTCATGCTCTCGGTAGAGGTAAAGTCTGGGGAATCCAATAGAGATACTACAACCTGCCACCAAGAGAGAGGAAGAGAAAATGTTATCGGGATCTGTTCATTACTCACTCAGGGTCATTCACTAAATCAGGAATTGTCAGATTTTAAGCCAATACAGCGGACATTCACCGACAATTTCCAGTTTAGGAAATAAATCACACTTACAATTATTCATCTGATATAGAAAGCGCGGCTGGGTTCTCAGTCTGTTTCAGCAACTTTAAATGATTGATAGCATACAGTTTTCAGCGAGAGAGAAGGCAGATGGATGGACAGACAGACAGTCAGACAGACAGTCAGACACAGACAGATAGATAGATAGATATGTATCTATTTTGCCATGCCCACTGTATGTGACAATAAGTATTGCTGGATGTCTGCTAATATTTCAGACTATTTGCTATATTGCGAAAGAGATAATACCACATCATTTCTAAAAAATATAGTTATTCAATATTTCTGTAAACACTTAAATCACATATAAATAATATACACATATACATATACATTCTATTTATATATTCCTCTGAACTGCAATCTATACAACCATTCTGTTTTCTTCTTGTGCTAGCTATGTAGTACATGTTTCAAGTAAATGATTTGCTAAAAAAAAAAATGAGAATTATCAGACATTCACAGTTAATTCAGAGAGAATTTCAAACATAAGGCCAAAATGGCAGATTGGAAACATTCTCCCAGGACTACACATGGTGTTATGGTCAGTATTCAGAAAATAAATAAGTTTAAATAACCTAGTGACCCTTGTAAGGTACAATGAGGCATGTTCTGTATACACATTTTGCTGTTATGTAATCTGACATTTGTCGCTTCATGGTGCACACAACTTGGCATTGTCCTGATCATACATACCATCGAGCAATACTTTTGGTAGCTGAAGACATGGGCACTAAGTGTAACTTCCTCCCCCTGAATCACTGAATAGGGCAGATTCAGATCAATGAAGTAAGGTTTGAAGGTTGTTAGCTCAACATCATGTGTCTCTCCAAAACCTGATTTTCCCAGGCAAAATGCATCCGTTACCCAACTGGTGATGCTATCAGGAGTCGTTAAATTTAATAGGGCATGTCCTTTTGGTCTGCAAGAGAACAACAGTATATCAGAAGACAACAGTTCATATCCTCATCTTGATCTCAATTGCACTTACATGTTATGCCATGAGGATGTGGGATATAGGTGCCATAGGGATGGCTAGTCTGGAATTGATGGACCATGGAGATTGGTAATGTGGGATGCAGGTACCACAGAGATTGGCAATGTGGGATGCAGGTACCGCGGAGATTAGTAATATGGGATGTAGGTATCACAGAGATTGCTAATGCGGGATGCAGGTACCATGGAGATTGGTAATGTGGGATACAGGTACCACATAATTGGTAATGTGGAATGCAGATATCAAAAAGATTGGTAATGTGGGATGCAGGTACCATGGAGATTGGTAATGTGAGATGCAGATACCATGGAGATTGGTAATGTGGGATACAGGTACCACCAAATTGGTAATGTGGGATGCAAGTATCACAGAGATTGGTAATGTGGGAAGCAGGTACCATGGAGATGACTGATGTGGGATGAAGGTTGTGTTTTGCAATAAGGTGACTCTTTCTTTCTTTCTATATATGCAATGTAGATGACATGTGAATCCCTGGTGGATGTTCTAAGACTGGGTTTACCAGCTAAGGCTTGTCAATTTCCCCTTAACATTACAGAAGGTACGGATTGTGGCACTAATCATATTGAAAGTTATCAAATATATCTCCGTACGTGTAAGTTAATTTACTGAAGAGTTCTAGCTAAACGTACAAAGGGTAAATTAAAGGAAACAAATAAACCCTTGCATGTTGAAATGTGGCGGTATTTACCTTATCTGGAGGGTGGCTGAGATCCTCAGCTCCCGGCCGTGGTCCTCAGTACTCCTGCCTCCACACGAGCTGCGGCGTCTCGATCTCCTCTTCTGAGCGGGCCGAGTGCACTGACCGCAATGAGTGGTCACACGTCACGACTGCACCCTTAAAGGGGCAGTGGGAGCCACAAGTGGGTTTAGACTCTCAGTGTCCCAAGTCATTCCGGCACCCCCACACACGCATTGGGGGGTGTAGGCATGACTTGGGCCAATCAAATGTTAATTAAAGGCTATTTAAAATTCTCGAGCCCTATCCACTTTGCCCTATCATGGTTTCTGTTTCAGTACCCTTTAGTGTGTTCCTTGATCTATTGTGTTTATTCTGATATTGACCTTGGTATTGTTCCTGACTCTGAGTTTATCTTTTACCCTTTCCTGTCTTGTTTGCCCATCTGACTGATTACTGTGTACCTGACTCTGGTTAGTTCATGTTTTCGCTGTCTCTCCATTACCCTGACCTTGGCTCATCTCTGATTATGCTTTATCTCAGTCTGACATTTAGTACGGCCATTCTAAGGCCCGGTAATAGATTATATCCTTGTCTTGTCCCTTGCTATACTAAACTCTGTGTGTTGGGGTATTACACCGTGACATGAAAGCACTGGGTTTAACCAGATTTCTACACCCTCTACAAGGATTGTAGAGGAGTTCTGGAACAGATTTTGGAAATGCTGCTCCTGTGAAGAGAGTGGGAGTGTTTACATGGCATTATGTAATTCTATTATTTCATACCTTATAGTACTAGGGATGTGACAATATCCCAGGTAATATGTTCCAGGTCACAATATCATGTTCCACACCATCACAACATGTTCCAGGTTCATGGAACCTCTGCTTATTTGTATCTGCCAGAAGCAGTGTTTTAATGCTCTAGACATCTGGACATCAGTAGTTCTCAGCCTGAATCAAAGAACTAAGCCAGAAGTCTTAAAGCCAGGCTTGAGAATAGTGGTTATCTCCACGTCATATTAATTGAAACTAATATGAACTGACTGATTTTCATCCTAGTCAGTACCACGCTGCCCCCTCAGGGCTGATTAATGGATAGATCATCTCAAATATTATCTTAGGGAATATTTTGATTTAGAAAACAACTTAGAAAACAGACAGAATTGGTACATTCATGTTACTATGAAAAAAATAGCATTCTGTATAAATGTAAACCCCATTTCTTTTACAAACTAATTTCATCGAGGATTTTTAAGCAAGTGAAGCACATACATCGCCCTGTATTAGCTCTAATTAATCTTACCCAATTGACACCAATTCATACAGCCAGGTGTCTGGGAAATGTATTCGCTGCCTCTCTGAATCTTCCTCACTTAAGGAAGCTGGAAAGAAAGCAGAAATCAATAACCTGAAGATAGAAAATAGATGCAGAGAATGAAATACATGATAAAAGAATAGAAAAAATAAAAATAGAGATAATTAAAACGTAGAAAAAAAAAGAAAAAGAAAACAAGCATCATGATTTATCGCCTTCATGTTTGAAAATTTAACACAGCATTCGTAATATAGGGAGCTTCATTTAACCCATTGTGATTAAGAGATTAAAGAGACAAAAATAGGGTCAGTAAAAACCGAGAAAGAAAAAAACCACCACAGACACACAGTGCCATACTGTTATTCACAAAAAGTGTAAATGGTTAAAAATTTAATTCAAACAGGGTTATTAACTAAAGTGTGAATCCAAAGTATATTTTTTATTTAAGGCCAAAGTAGCCAAACTAGAAGAATAGTAGATGCATAGATGATGTTTCTAGATCGGCTATTTTTACCTTGAATTTGATATTCACTTTGAATTCACTTTGAAATCTCACTTTAGTGACTAACTAAATTTGGGCTACGTTTAAAAATGTAAGGCTATCATTTCAATTGAAATTGGCAATTTTATGAATGAACCTTGATACACCCACTGGCTGTCATTCAGATAACCAGTCCTGTTACTTTCTGGTTTGGTTAGCTCAGTGGAGTTAAACCAAGAGACAGCAATTACCTAGAGCCCATGCCTTGTGCCCATGACTTGCAAAGACTACTCATTGAACTGCGTAGGGAAGTCTATGATTGGACAGCCAAAGAAAGTCGGGCAGTGTTACAAGGGGGGGGGGGAGGCTTGTGAAGACTGCAGACTAGAGAACTGAAGCTTTTGCAATCTTTTTAAGTATAAAAAGTATAAAAAAATATCCCCAATGAAAAAAACTTATAATTAAATGCATGCATGTTTTCATTGGGATATTTAATAATTCTATATAGTAGAATAGTGTTTTTTATGTTTTTGTGTTTGGATAAGGAAGTGTCCTTTTAAGTTTGTGGAAAGAATGATTAAAATAAAATTTAATGGTATAAGGCAAGTTCTTAATTTATTGCATTTTTGATAATCTGAAGCTGTTGGATGCCTTTCCCTGTGAGTTGATGCAGAGAAAGTATTTGATCACTGGGGATACAAAAGAAAGTTTGTAGAAATGTGTGAAATAAATAATCTTGCCGTTATGACATTGTATCCCCCTTAATTGACGAATATTTTTATGTTGTAGGCAGGGGTGTCCTTTGTCTCCACTGCTACAGAAATTCAGACAGGGGACCCCAGGACTATAGAATTAGGGTGAGTAAAGATTTTGCAAGGTTATAGATTTCTAACACAGATAGCCATTATGTTGAATGATATTATGCTAACCTTTATGAATCTGGTTCTGTTATCACCTAATTTAAACAGTTTACTTACAAATTACATATTTCCATTATAGATTATAATATGTACTGGATGCTAACTACTCACGATCAGAGAGATCTGTAACTTCAGATTTCACCATTGTACGAAAGGAACTGCGTGGGTTGAACATTGGAACCACACATGACACCGGCTTCCTGATCTTAGTGTTGGTGAAAACCTTGAGAGCACTTATCTTTTGGGTTCAAATATAAAAATAATAAATTAATAAACAAAATTGACAAAATTTCTCATCAGGAACATTATTCCTTATTATTATATTAAACAGTGGTTGTTCTTCTGTTGAAATGTTGAGGCTGTATAGCATGCTTATATATATATATATATATATATATATATATATATATATATATATATATATATATATATATATATATATATATAAACATGTATATAGTTACATTATTAGAACACTTATTCTCCCAGATTACAGAATATCTCATTTGTACCCAAGGGGAGGATTCTCTGAAAGAAACAAAATTAAGTTCTAAAACTTGTTCAGGATCTTTTTTTTTTACTATTCCAGTGATGATACGAGAATGAATTGTGTTTGAAGGAATTTAACATAAAAAGGAATGTATCCGACTAGAAGTCCATTGTATTGGGAAATTTTATATATATATAAAAAAGAATCATATAAAAAAATCATATATATATTAGCTACATCATTATTGCGGAATTGATTAATGAAAGTGTATATTTGTTCTGTTTAAGCACTTGTTAGTTGTTAAAAGTTTCCTTGAATAGTATCAGTGTTAGTACGACTTCCTTGATCATTCTCAATGATGTAATAAACCTTTATTACATTGCAGATGTTAACTCACTAATTAAGAATCCTCATCTAGAGGGGATGTTATGATAATAAACCAAAGATCTAATTAATTAGTTGGGAATTACTTGTGTGTTAATCTTATATATTATCAACCAATATGATTTATTTATTTATTTACAAAATAATTTACCAGGAAGGATACATTGAGATTTCTCTAGTTTTCAATATGTCCTGGGTCCACAAAACTTGCATTGTTACAATATCAGGGTTTAATCTGAAAACCTGGTAGAGCTATGTTTGTCGAAGTCAAAATACTCACGACGGAGACATATGGACCATATTTTAGACATTAGAATTTAATTGTGTTACATAATATTCTTTCTTCACAAACACACACCTTAAATAAGCTGTACACATCTGGATCACTTGGGTACCATACACTTTTCTTCTGGGTCTTGTCCAATATTGATTGGTCTTCAGGCTCCATGCAATAATATTCTTCAATATCTTCAATTATGTACGGGACGCCGTGATTTGTTACCTTAGCTATCCATGATGTTATTTCATTCTTTGGATATAAAAGACAGATATATTTATTTATACGATTTTTCATAGTGAAGCATGTCTTTTATAATGAAAAACAAAGTACCTCTAAAATAATTATTTTATTATATTAAAGATAACCAATTTACTTTTAGGAGGTGATTAGCATTATCTGACTCTCTCTCAGACTAAATGTCACGACACTCCTTAGTCAATATGCCCTCGTGCAGTACTCGCACTCACCACTCTTTCTGTTTGGCACTGTTCTCATTTCCTTTCGTTAGGCACTACACCTGGCCCTTGTTTAGCACCTATATATTCTGGTTTCTCCCCTCACTCCCTGTCAGATCATTATCCTCTATCCTTGACCCTGTACCTGCTGTTTCCTGGTTCCCGTGATTCTGGCTCCTTGCTCTTGTGTCTTGTTTCCTGTGTATCCTGAGTATCCTGAGTATCCTGTGTTTCCTGATCCGGTGTTCCGATGTCCTTTGGTCCTGTGTTCTTGTCTCTGCCTGGTCCTGTGTCCTGTGCCTCCTGTTCCAGTGTTCGCCTGCAGTGTTCCTGCCCAGACTCCTTCTCCAGTGATTCTGACCTTGCTGCATTATTTCTGTGTGACCTGCTTAGGACTTTGCCCCTTGATGTTCATTTAGTACTTGGTGGCTGCACTACCCTGACTAGCCTTTACCTTTGCCTAGGACTATCGTGGACTCTGCCTGCTCTATTGTATATATTGGGTTATTGTATATATTTATATATTTGTGGCATTGTCATATTTTGTTTTGTATATATTATATATATATATAGAAACATAGAAACATAGAAACATAGAATGTGACGGCAGATAAGAACCATTCGGCCCATCTAGTCTGCCCAGTTTTCTAAATACTTTCATTAGTCCCTGGCCTTATCTTAAAGTTAGGATAGCCTTATGCCTATCCCACGCATGCTTAAACTCCTTTACTGTGTTAACCTCTACCACTTCAGCTGGAAGGCTATTCCATGCATCCACTACCCTCTCAGTAAAGTAATACTTCCTGATATTATTTTTAAACCTTTGTCCCTCTAATTTAAGACTATGTCCTCTTGTTGTGGTAGTTTTTCTTCTTTTAAATATAGTCTCCTCCTTTACTGTGTTGATTCCCTTTATGTATTTAAATGTTTCTATCATATCCCCCCTGTCTCGTCTTTCCTCCATGCTATACATGTTAAGATCCTTTAACCTTTCCTGGTAAGTTTTATCCTGCAATCCATGAACCAGTTTAGTAGCCCTTCTTTGAACTCTCTCTAAGGTATCAATATCCTTCTGAAGATAGGGTCTCCAGTACTGTGTACAGTACTCCAAGTGAGGTCTCACCAGTGTTCTGTACAATGGCATGAGCACTTCCCTCTTTCTACTGCTAATACCTCTCCCTATACAACCAAGCATTCTGCTAGCATTTCCTGCTGCTCTATTACATTGTCTGCCTACCTTTAAGTCATCAGAAATAATCACCCCTAAATCCCTTTCCTCAGATGTTGAGGTTAGGACTCTATCAAATATTCTGTACTCTGCCCTTGGGTTTTTACGTCCAAGATGCATTATCTTGCACTTATCCACATTAAATGTCAGTTGCCACAACTCTGACCATTTTTCTAGTCTACCTAAATCATTTTCCATTTGGCTTATCCCTCCTGGAACATCAACCCTGTTACATATCTTAGTATCATCCGCAAAAAGACACACCTTACCATCAAGACCTTCTGCAATATCACTAATAAAAATATTAAAGAGAATGGGTCCAAGTACAGATCCCTGAGGTACCCCACTGGTGACAAGCCCAAGCTTCGAATATACTCCATTGACTACAACCCTCTGTTGCCTGTCACTCAGCCACTGCCTTACCCATTCAACAATATTGGAATCCAAACTCAAAGATTGTAGTTTGTTGATAAGCCTTCTATGTGCAACAGTGTCAAAAGCCTTACTGAAATCGAGGTAAGCAATGTCTACTGCACCACCCTGATCTATAATTTTAGTTACCCAATCAAAAAAATCAATAAGATTAGTTTGGCATGATCTCCCTGAAGTAAACCCATGTTGTCTCTGATCTTGAAATCCATGTGTTTTTAGATGTTCAACAATCCTATCCTTTAACATGGTTTCCATCACTTTCCCCACTACTGAAGTTAGGCTTACTGGCCTATAGTTGCCCGACTCCTCCCTATTACCTTTCTTGTGAATGGGCACAACATTCGCTAACTTCCAATCTTCTGGGACTACTCCTGTTATCAATGATTGGTTAAATAAATCTGTTAATGGTTTTGCTAGTACACCACTAAGCTCTTTTAATAGCTTTGGGTGTATTCCATCAGGTCCCATTGACTTATTTGTCTTTACTTTTGACAGTTGAAATAGAACCTCTTCCTCTGTAAACTCACGTGTAATAAATGACTCATTTATCCTTTTTCTTAACTGAGGTCCCTTTCCTTCATTTTCATCTGTAAATACCGAACAAAAATATTCATTGAGGCAGTCAGCTAGACCTTTATCCTCATCTACATACCTTCCTTCTTTTGTTTTTAATCTAACTAATCCTTGTTTTACTTTTCTTTTCTCATTTATGTATCTAAAAAAGGTTTTGTCCCCCTTTTTTACTGACTGTGCTGTTTTCTCTTCTGTGTGTGATTTGGAAGCTCTTATAACTTGCTTAGCCTCTTTCTGCCTAATCTTATAGGTCATTCTGTCTTCCTCACTCTGGGTTTTTTTATAATTACTAAATGCTAACTTTTTGTTTTTTACTATTTTGGCTACATCTGTGGAGTACCACAGTGGTTTCTTGAATTTTTTGCTTTTACTGACAAGCCCAATGCAATTTTCTGTTGCCTTCAGTAGTGCAACTTTTAAATAATCCCATTTCTTTTGGACTCCATTTAAATTGCTCCAGTCTGATAATGACTCCTTTACACATATTCTAATTTTGGAAAAGTCTGTTTTTCTAAAGTCTAAAACTTTTGTTTTTGTGTGGTGTGACTCAGTCACTGTTCTTATATTAAACCACACTGACTGATGATCACTGGATCCTAAACTTTCACCTACAGTAATATCTGATACCAAATCTCCATTTGTTAACACTAAATCTAGTATGGCCTCTTTACGAGTTGGCTCCTCAACGACTTGTTTTAGAGACAATCCCAGTAGGGAGTTTAGAATATGTGTGCTCCTGGCACAAGTAGCTATTTTTGTTTTCCAATTTATATCAGGAAGATTAAAGTCACCCATGATGATAACTTCCCCCTTCATTGTCATTTTAGCTATTTATTCAACTAGTAGATTATCTAACTCTTCAATTTGTCCTGGGGGCCTATAAATCACACCTACACGAGTTACTGTGTGATTACCAAATTCTAACGTAACCCAAACTGACTCTATGTTCGCCTCACTAACCTTTATTAGGCTAGATTTTATGCTATTCTTTACATACAGGGCCACCCCTCCCCCTTTCTTGCCTTCCCTGTCTTTTCTATATAAAGAGTACCCTGGTATTGCTATGTCCCAGTCATTTTTCTCATTATACCATGTCTCAGTAACAGCGACTAAATCTACACTATCAGTTGCCATTATTGCCACAAGTTCATGGATCTTATTCCCTAAACTGCGAGCAGTTTTGGTTTTCCTTAATACATTTTCTTTATTACTCCATTTATCGTGTCCTAGCATTATTTATCTGCTAAGTTGGTTCCCACACTTAAAGGGACAGTGCTGTTGCAGGGCAGCACCCCTTCATGTCATGACACTAAACTGGATCTGCAGAAGATAGAGCAGCGAATTTAAAACTAATTAATCTTTCTTTATTGACCTCATAAGGTGAAAAGCTAAGCTTATCACTGCTGGGATTAGATCATGCACCTATGTAAGTAGTATGGGTATTGCTTTATGAAAATAGTAAGATATATTTATTAAAAAAAACTAAACTAGTATATAGATAAATGTTAATGTTACACTTACCGTATATACTCGAGTATAAGCCGAGTTTTTCAGCACATTTTTTGTGCTGAAAAACCCCAACTCGGCTTATACTCGAGTCAATAGTCTGTATTATGGCAATTTGCATTGCCATAATACAGACTGGGGCTGTGGGGGCTGCAGAGAGATGTTACTTACCTTTCCTGCAGCTCCTGTCAGCTCTCTCCTCCTCCGCTGGTTCGTTCAGCTCTTCTGTCAGCTCCCAGTGTAAATCTCGCGAGAGCCGCAGCTCTCGCGAGATTTACACTGGGAGCTGACCGAGGTGCTGAAATGACCGGCGGAGGAGGAGAGAGCTGACAGGAGCTGCAGGAAAGGTAAGTAACATCTCTCTGCAGCCCCCACAGCCCCCTCCTACACAGTGCCCATCCACTGGACCACCAGGGAAGGAGAGCCCCCCTCCCTGGCCAGCTAGCAAGCAGGGAGGGGGGTCGAAAAAATGTATATATATTAATAATAAAAAAATAAAAATAAAAAAAAATAAAATAAAAATAATAATAAAATAAAAAAATAATAATAAAATAAAAAAATAATAATAATAAAAAAAATGTAATGAAACAAAAAAAAATATTAAAATAATAATTAAAAAATAAAAATGCCCACCTCCCACCAAGGCTCTGCATCATACTCTGCATTACAAACACACATACACACACTGCACTCATACACACACACTGCATTCTCATACACACACACTGCATTCTCATACACACACACTGCATTCTCATACACACACACTGCATTCTCATACACACACACTGCATTCTCATACACACACTGTAAATAAATATTCAATTAATATAATTTTTTTAGGATCTAATTTTATTTAGAAATTTACCAGCAGCTGCTGCATTTCCCACCCTAGTCTTATACTCGAGTCAATACGTTTTCCCAGTTTTTTGGGGTAAAATTAGGGGCCTCGGCTTATATTCGGGTCGGCTTATACTCGAGTATATACGGTAATTATTTTTGTAAACTGGAGGAGTTTACAAAAATAATTAACTGTAAAATTAACATTTATCTCAATACTAGTTTATCCTAGTTAAGTTTTTTAATTAAAATATTTTGCCATTTTCATTATTAAGTTGTTTTTAACAAGCACTTATGAAACTGTTTAAATACTTGGGTAACATGCCTTATTTTAGCTGTTAGGACTCTATTATTTGATTTAATCAGCCCTTCACCGCCAAGATATTTTAATTAAAAAATAAATATTAACATTCAAGAAACATGCAATGCATACCTAAAACTTAAACACAAAACAGCTATTTCATGCATAGACTGCCATTCAGAGAAACCAAAAATCTAAAAACAAGTAATTTTGTGAAGATTTTTTTTCCTTATTTTTACTTTTTTACCATTTACTGGAATAATGGTGGTATTGTCAAAGTTTTAAAAGTCAAAGAGAATATATTATGTAATAATAATAATAATAATAATATATATATGATCATTATGATCATCAACAGCTTCTTCTCATCCTCCGCAATATCGGTCTACAAGATATTGCTCTCTCCTGGTGCTCCTCCTACCTCTCCCAGCGCTCTTTCAGTGTTTCTTTCTCTGGCTCTGCTTCTTCTCCCTAACTCCTCTCTGTCGGTGTCCCCCAATGTTCAGTCCTTGGTCCCCTACTGTTCTCCATCTACACTGCCTCCCTTGGTAAACTCATTAGCTCCTTTGGCTTCCAATATCATTTCTATGCGGATGACACACAAATCTACGTGTCCTCTCCTGATCTCTCCCTGTCCCTCTTGACTAGTGTCTCTGACTGCCTCTCTGCTGTTTCTAACTGGATGGCTGCCCACTTCCTTAAACTAAACTTGACCAAAACTGAAATTCTGGTCTTTCCTCCCTCAAGTGTTGTTACTCCTGTGTCTGTCTCCCTCCAAGTCAACGGTGCTACAATCAGCTCCACCACGCAGGCTCGCTGCCTAGGTGTTTTCTTTGACTCAGATGACTCCTTCAAGCCTCATGTTCAATCTATCGCCCAACCCTGTCATTTCCATCTCAAAAACATTGCACGCATCCGCCCCTACTTAACGCCAGATGCGACTAAGGTGTTGGTCCATTCCACTGTCCTTCTTGCCTTGACTACAGTAATCCGCTTCTCAGTGGTCTTACGTGCTCCTAACTTGTGCCGTTACAGTCCATAATGCGGTGGCGAGGCTCATCTTCCTGTCCACCTCCCATGCCTCACCCTTCTGTCAGTCCCTACATTGGCTTCCTATAAAATATAGAGCTCAATTTAAAATTCTAGTTCTTGCTTTCAAATCTCTACATAATGCTGCTCCCACCTATCTATCCTCCCTTACACACAAGTATGTCCCGTCTAGGCCCTTACGATCTGCTGAAGACTTATGTCTATCTTCTGTCCGTACTCCCACCTCTGATACTTGCCTTCAAGATTTCTCGAGGGCTGCACCGTTCCTGTGGAACTCGCCACCCTCCTCTGTTAGATGCTCACCCAGTCTCCACTTTTTCAAAAAATCGTTAAAAAAAAAACACTTCTTCGTAAAAGCGTATCAATTAAACTGTTCATAGCTCCCAAATGATTCCTCTTCTGCAACTGTCACTAATCTAATACTATCCTTACCTTTCTGTGTCATTTTACCCCACTCCCTCTAGCATGTAATCATTGAGCAGGGCCCTCAACCCCTCTGTTCCTGTGTGTCCAACAGGGGTGATATGATAGAAACATTTAAATACATAAAGGGAATCAACACAGTAAAGGAGGATACTATATTTAAAAGAAGAAAAACTACCACAACAAGAGGACATAGTCTTGAATTAGAGGGGCAAAGGTTTAAAAATAACATCAGGAAGTATTACTTTACTGAGAGGTTAGTGGATGCATGGAATAGGCTGAAGTGGTAGAGGTTAACACAGTAAATGAGTACTATAAGATAAGGCCAGGGACCTAATGAGAGTATTTAGAAAATTGGGCAGACTAGATGGGTCGAATGGTTCTTATCTGCCGTCGCATTCTATGTTCCTATGCTTCCTTTACAGGAGAAAATCAGGCAGACAGAAGGAAGTCTGTGATTTGGCAATGGGTGTTACAAAGGGTTTTTCAAATTTAATTGCCCAGTGACTCCCATTGCTACGTTCTGTATCAGTACCATGGACAGGGTTTCTTATATTTGGTATGAAATGTGTCTTTATGTTTCACTTGATGATTAACATGCATTATGTTTACATATCTCACCATTAGTGTAGACATTGTGAGGTGGATCTTTATCTCACCAAGGTGGATGATAGCGTTCTCTCATGAGGCTGGTGAAGCAAAAGTCCTTTATCAACTGACCGGACGGAACACATCGACCCTGATTCCGCTTTTACCTCCAAGTTCACCTTTCGCCCAGGTCGAATTTTCTTTTCTGAGAATTTAAGTTCCACCTGTTCACAATGGTGTTGTATAAAGACAAGAGGAAATACAAGTCAACTAAAATGTGTTCCAAGAAGCTGGCTGATTGTTTTCAAATAAATCACTAATTCCTAATATTCTTTAGTTTTTTTAACGTCCCCCTGCTTCATTTATACCAACATATTGAAGGTAGCATTTCACCAACCCTCTTTAAAGATACAGTAATATATTCTTATATACATTCTAATGTCTTCTAACATAAATTGGGTCAAGCGGTCAGATGATGATTCACATTCCTTCACTCTGTCCATTCCTCTTTCTCTCTTGTATTTTCAATGCCATTTTCATCTTCTTCTGTTCTTTTACCTTGTTTTTGAAGCATGTTGAGATTGTATATGTTGCCCGATCTGCCGCCACCTCCCCATCCATGAATACAGTGAAAACCAAGAGGGAAATTTCAGGAATCATATTATCTGTCACTGGGATCTCAAGGTAGAACGAGCCCTGCAGTACTGGAAATATAAGGGTCATATCAAGTATTCATCAAAAGAAGCTACGCATGTAACACATTATGAACCCTACAGAGTAATAGTTATCAAGCCATGGGTTGGTGATTTCTTCCAAAGCCAGCCATAGATCCAGTTTTGCAGAAAGGTAATTCCCTGTAAAGTCAGTCATACAGAGAAATGATTCCCTGTAAAGCCAGCCATGGATCCAGGTATATATATATAAACAGTTTGATGTATAGTGCAAATATAGCATACAAGTTTAGTTACACCAAGAAAATCAGCTATTGCATCCTAGAAAGAATGACTGTAGTGTACTCAGTATGGTCTGAGTCCACTCCTCCCTTCTCTGGTTTCTAGAATGTAGTCTGTTTTATAACGAATGCTCCATAATATATGAAAATGTTGGCAGTTTTATGATCATAGAAGCAGAGTGATTGAAAAACTGCCAACCTTTTCCTATATTAGCTTGGTAGAAATAGTAATTATTCTGCAGTGTGAAACCAGATCTGGAACAGAAAGGAAGGTAAGTGTGACTTGAGGGTTAAATTTAATAAAAAAAAACATATAATACAAGTACACTCATTGTTTAAAGAGACAAGGCGTTAATGAGTTATATCCATCATATTTTCTCAAAAGAAAAATGATTTTCTCTGAAAACGAATTTATGGAAATGGAATTTCTGTGGATGTAAAACCACTAAGAAAAGAAGCATATCACATAGCTATCTAACAGCTTGTCCAAACATTTAATTTGTATTCTCCTTGATGAACTTACTTGGTTCCTTTTTCTGTTCTAAAACATTTAATTTGTATTCTTCTTGATAATAAATTCCGCCTTTAGCCAGTATCTGAGCGAACAAAAAAAGGAATACATTACTCAACGTAAGACACACAGAAACATATTACATTACAAAAAATGACAAAAACTCCCTTTATTGTGTCCTGAAACATTGCAGACTGTCAATCAATTAATAATAATGAATTAATGAATATCTGTATAATTAGCCACAGTAATTCATGATTATTAGAATCTAAATCAAACCAGCTCATCCCCTAGCTTCTTGCACGTACTTTGACAAATGTTCTTGTATTTTAAATATACAATCCATTAACTTGAGGGAGAATATGAGGAGGAATTAGACAGTAGAGTTCTCCGTATAAAATGGAAAAAAGGAAATTTACCAGCTGAAAGGATGAGAGATACTCACTCAGGATTCATGAGGATAAAAAGGAAAATTACACCAAACAGTATACAGAACAACAAGAAATGAGATTCACCAGGTAAAAGAATGAGAGATGCTCTGAATTAGGATCCAATTCCATCTTGTTAAGGGCATAATTGACTTGAATCGGCTGCTTGGTACCACATTCCAGTTTACTTGCAATAGCTTCGATCTTCAGGAAACTGTTACTCTCAGAGTAGAAGGGATCTAGCCATGTGAATGCATCTATTTTGCTGCCCAGCTCATCACTTTCATCCAACGAAAATTTTCCCTAAAGGAAACAGCATGGTGATGGACAAAGTAAAAAAAAAAAAATATATATATAGATAGACAGAGAATGCAGATGGGAACATAGATAGACAGCAAATTGTTGCACTTAATATTTTTTTAAATTAATTAGTGATGTAATTTTCTGTTTAGTGTATGTTTAAATACAATAGACATCTCAGTATACCTTTTCTAGAAAATCACTTTCTAAACTATATGTAGATCCAAAATAGTGTTATTGAATATGTGTCATAGTGGTCTATTCACTAAAGTCCTTATTTCCCAAACAGAATGGGGCTAAAACCATTTGTTTGCTTTGGGGTCTTTCGGATTGCAAAATCCAGATATTGGTCATGCTGTTCAACAATGTCAAGATTTTGCTAAACCTGCAACATGTCTGCCCAAATTTCTTATGGATTTCAACTATATCGAAAGACATCGGTCTACTGAAATCCAGGCCTTGCCTAAAATCTATGTCCAAAAAATCCAACCTATTTCCCCTTTGCGAATGCTAGTGCTGCCCCCTGATTAATATTAATAAAACTGTGCATCTACTAGCTGCTCACCATTTGTTAGATTGTGGGTGGGGGCATAAGGGAGGTTTTTAGCTGTACCAATAGTAATATGGGGTCATATTGACCAACATCAACTTTTTTTCCTTACATTTTACTTTGACGGTTGACTAGCAACATCCCATCACATTGGAGAGGGTGTTTAACAATAGTGTTTTTAATGCTATCATTTGTTTGCAAAAAGCAAGTGAACCATAGTTTGTGAATGTGCATCCATTATTGGTTGCAAGGGCAAAGAGGAGACCTGCAATTTCTGCATAGTGTAAGACCTCCTGAAAGCTAACCTCACTTTTCTATTCTAGTACCATATTACCATCTAAGACCAATCTAAACAGTGAATTTTGTATTGAGTAGGTCCATGGATGGAACCACCCCCACTCTTTAGGCTGGCATTAGCAACCCTCCTTCCACCATCCCCCTGTGCCAACAGGCTTGCTCCTAATCTTTTTCCATGGCCCATGCAGTTATAACTGGTGAATCTGGACAGCTTGTAGGCTACTTACTTACACGTTACACACTGCAGAACATATTGTGTCAGTTTTATGTTCCAGTTTTATTTCTAATTAGCCTTGTTTTTTATGTAGTTTTAATAAATACTATGTACAGTTTTTAGCAATGCTTAAAATAACTTAAAATAACTTCAATATACTCTGAAAGGTCTCGAGATTGATGCCAAACACATACATTATAAAGGATGGGTGGAAGCTTGAAAAATTAATACTTTTGACCAAGAAGAAGGATGCACATAGCAAGAGGTATGTTCACTAGCTATAGGGCTTGATCTATAGCTATCATTGTAGTAGAACATTTTCACAATTAAGAATTCCTCCATTCACACTGGGGCCTTACCTGAAGTGTCACCATATTCTCCCATTCTGTGGTGTCAAGTGTAAAATGGGCAATGCCAAGTCCGTTGGTTAGAAGTCTCAAATTATAATCCACATCGTTGATGTTCGTTACCAGAAAAACTGTTTCATTTGGCTTCAGTTCTCCATTTCTGTCCTCCACTTTCATCTACAGATAGGAATGGAACATGGTCACCACCATTGCATTCCAGGGAGCAATTAATTCTCTAAAACATATTGAATCACTTAATACTGATAGCCTATGGAATACTAGATTCACATTGTGTGTGCATGTCAGTAGAGGTCAAGTAATGATTTAGACATGTCACTCTGCATTATATGTAATTCAATAGGTATTCAATAAACAGTGATTGTTAAATGTTCTTTAGGCTTCATGGGCCATTTCACCAAATGGGGGCCATTCCACCAAATGGGGGGCATTTCTGTCCCCAGGAGATTAAATGTATAAATATGGATAAAAATTAAGTCTAAACATGTTTTATTATTAAGTGTCTGTCATGCCTTAACCCCGGTATCCTCTTACTTCCGGGTTCCACGGAGCTTAGCCACACCCCCTTATGACGCGGTCTCCTTACTTAATGCGACCGCACCAGCTGATAGACGCTGGATTATTGAACTACGTACCGCACTCACGAACCGGCTACAAACTTCTCTGTGAAAGCCATCTGTTACCGGACTGGACTGGAAGACTACTCACGTCCCCTTCACCTCTCCTCATCCTCGACTAAAGCATGAACTCTCTACACACATATCATTGGATATAACCGCCTCTGAGGAGAACTTGGGAACCTGTTTTCTATTTACCGGAAGCTAAGTAACATTAAACCTCTGTGATAAGAGTTACATATCTAAAGCCTTTATTGCCTGTTACCAAAGTCTTATTATCAAACAACCCAGCTACAGCTATCTTCAACCTATCCACTATTCGAGTTTAGCTGCACCTGTCTTGCTTCAGATAATTGCTAATGGAACAAACTATTGTAATTGCTTATCACCTAACTTGTTAACTCAACTAACAGACTCTAAATGATTCAGAACCTGCTAATTGCAACCGTTTATTATTTAAAGCTACAGTGCCTGTAATTTTGGACTTAAGCAACCGTTTATTATTTAAAGCTACAGTGCCTGTAATTCTGGACTTAAGCAACCTTTTATTATTTAAAGCTACATTGCCTGTAATTCTGGACTTAAGAAACCGTTTATTATTTAAAGCTACATTGCCTGTAATTCTGGACTTAAGCAACCGTTTATTATTTATTTATTTATTTTTTAATTCCTTTTTATTAAGTTTTTCTTATTTTTACAAAACATTAAGTATTAACAATTATACTTAATCAATAAAACATGATTCTGTTATGAATCCAACATGCAATACATTCCCATACATTTATATCCTAACCATAGAAATTTATCCTCTATATACACACAAAAAAGAAATATAAGAGAAAATATGGAAAAAAAAAAAAAAAAAAAAAAAGTTATTATTAATTACATTTGTTGTCTCTTAACTATGATTAGTTTATCTACATTCATACCAACCAGCATATATTTAAATATTAATATCTCTCGTGTAAAATGGGTAATCTCTGTTTCATTATGACAGTAGACCACATCTATTCTATTCGTTTTATGTCTATTATTAGAGAGTTATATATTTCTCTTAGTAGGTTTTGTTTTTTATTATCATTATACCAGGTTGTTCCTATTTCCATCTCTAGTTGGTTCAAAATTTGTTCTTTTATATGTTGTAGGTCAGGGATATCAGTATTTTTCCATGATCTTGCAATCAACAGCTTTAGAGCCATAAAACAATGAATGACTAATATTTCATTTTTTTTGTTTAATTCGGTATTATAAATATGTAGTAAGGCGGTTTCTGGTGTAAAGTTTAACTGTATATTACTTATCTGTATTATTATGCTATATATAAGCTCCCATATTGGTTGAATTCTTGGGCAGCTCCACCATATATGTAGCATAGAGCCGTCTAAATTAAAACATCTCCAACAATTTGGAGGGTTAGTATGGCAAATTTTATTTAATCTCTTTGGGACCATGTACCATCTATAGCTGACTTTTATAAAGTTTTCCAATATGTTTAGGGAATGGAGGTTTTTTTTAATTTTTTGGAAAGCTTGGCACCATGAGATAAAGTCGATTTTGCTATCCAATTCTCTTTCCCATTTTTTAAAGATCACAGGAATATTTGGTTGATTTATGAGATTAAGTAGCTCTATTATTGTGGAGTATTTTTTATTCGTGGTGTCTTTAGTTAAGATCTTTCTAGTTAACTTTCCTGTATCCCCATTGTATTTTATCAGGTGCTTCTTTAGGAAGCTTTTGATGCGTAAATAGCTGAAAATTTCCCTAGATGGTAGGTCTAGTCTTGTTTTTATGGTCGGGTAATCTTCTATCTGATCATTTCTATATAAATCATTAATACATGTGTCGAAATTTTTATACCAATTTTCCATATTTATATCCTCCATAATATTTTCTACCATTTTTATGGGTATAGTATCTGGGATTTGATCCGCTATTCCCAATTTTTTTTTTATTATATACCATTCATTTATTGTTTGTGAGATAATTTTACTTTTGATTTCTGGTAAGCATACCCTTTTGTTTATATTGGCCCAAGGTAATGTTTCTAAATTTGTAACCTTTTCTCTATATAGTTCTATTTTATACCATGCTTGTTCTTTGCAATCTGTAGCTTGTAAGTTTAGGGCATGTGTTGTCATAATTGCATGATAGATATTAATTATTAATGGGTACCCCAGGCCTCCCCGATGAGTTTTGTTCGCTAGTGTTAGTGAATTAATTCTGGGTTTCTTGCCCCTCCAAATGAAGTCTGTGAAACATTTTTGTATTATATTTAGCCAATGAATTGAGATCTTGAGAGGTATCATACGGAACAGGTAAATCCATTTTGGGACTATATAGGCTCTAATCGTGTTTATCCGGCCCCACCATGAGATTTCATAGCGCCTCCATTCCCTCAAGAGTCTATTCATTTCTTTTAATTGATTCATAAAGTTAATTTCCATTAAACTGTCAACGTCTGATGTTAACAGAATACCTAAATATGGTAACTTTGTAATTGACCAGTTAAACTGATAGTTTTGTCTTAATCTTTGTAGCTGTATTTTATTTATGTTTGTGGTTAGAGCTGAGGTTTTATTAATATTCATTTTGAAATTAGAGACCTCTCCGTATTGCGTAATCTCATATAACAACTGAGGTAACGAGTTTTCTGGGTCTGTAATGGTCAGTATTACGTCATCTGCGTAGAGACAGATTTTGAGTTGTTCATCGGGAATTTTAATTCCTATTATGCCTGTGTTTTGTCTAATCCTGCATGCCAGGGGTTCCACAGAAACGACGTATAACAGCGGAGAGAGTGGACAGCCCTGTCTCGTGCCGTTGAGAATTGTAAACCATTCTGATCTTAAGTCCCTACCTACAATCCTGGCAGACGGCACTGAGTACAGGGCCTCCACTGCCCCCGTAAACCAACCTTAAAAACCCATTTTATGCATAGTTTGTTTTAGGAAATCCCAGCTGACCCTGTCAAACGCTTTTTCGGCGTCAATAGACAGGGTCAGCTGGGGCATCCCACTTTTCTGAGCCCAGTCCAGTATCTCTATCATTCTTCTGGTGTTGTTATTAGATTGTCTTCCGACCACAAAGCCTATCTGGTCTTTGTGTATAATTTCTGGCATTACTAGTTGGAGTCTCTTCGCCAATATTGCTGAGTAGAGTTTTACGTCGGCGTTTATTAATGATATTGGGCGGTAATTTGATATTTCTGTCGGGGATTTACCCGGTTTTAGTATTGGAGTAATATGTGCTCTCAAGAAATCAATAGAAGCTTGACCTTTGTTTGAAATTTCATTGAATGTGTCTGTTAGCGCTGGAATGATTTGAGATTTAAATTTCTTATAAAATTGATTAGTGTATCCGTCCGGGCCCGGGGCCTTATTTTTTGCTAAGTTCTTTATTGCCCATTCTAGTTTATCTGTGGTAAATGATTTATTTAACTTCCTTTTTTGGTCTATAGTAATTTTTGGCATTTTTATCTTTGCTATGTATCTTTCCATATCTTTTATTGGAGGATTTAAATGTAAATTATATAATTTGCCATAGAATTTCTTAAAAGCCTCGGCTATGTCCTCCGGTTTTATAATATTCTCGTCTCCTACTATTAACTTATAGATTTTTCTTTCTAAGTTTTGTTTTTTTAATCTATTTGTTAGTATGGAATCTACTTTATTATTTTTGTAATAACATTTTATTTTCAGTTTTTTAAGGTTTCGTTGAATTCTGGCCTCGATTAGCTGGTTTATATTTAATTCGCAGGTTTTGATCATTTTTTGTCTTTCAGTTGAAAAATTATTTTTATTCAAATTTACTAAGTTGTAATATTTAATGTACAAATCTGATAAATTTGCCTCTCTTTTTGTTTTTTGTTGGCTTGCCAACTTAATCCAGTACCCTCTTATTACCGCTTTAAAGGTACACCAGAGACATTCTTTGGTGGTCTCTACGTTTGTGTTTTTTTGTTTGAAAAAAAATTCCATCATATTACTCATATAATCTATATTTTTCTTTTCTTCCAAGAGACGGTCATCTAATCTCCATAGTGGGGGATTTCTTTTTATATTTTCCGCCACTTCGGCTATTATTAAATCGTGATCTGACCAAGTGTTACCTAGTATCTTAACTGAGGTCAATGATTTAGAGAAATCTAGGTTTCCAAGTATTAAATCAATTCTTGCAACTGAGCCATGGGGGGCAGACCTATGGGTGTAATTTTTATCATTGGGATGCATCAATCTCCAGCGATCAATT